>NC_051392.1:35716714-35741714 GCF_015228065.2 Penaeus monodon
TAATATTTTGGATACTTTCTGATCCTAGGGGTACATTTTTACGATGCTGATACAAAATTGAATGAAAGGGCCAAAAGTGGATACTTTCTGTGTGTGTGTGTGTGTGTGTGGTGTGTGTGTGTGTGTGTGTGTGTGTGTGTGTGTGTGTGTGTGTGTGTGTGTGTGTGTGTGTGTGTGTGTGGATACTTCTAATACTATTTACCATCTTATAGGGACTGCTGAAGGCTTAAAAGCGCCCAGTTGCCACCGTTAGTCTCACTCTTGACGTGCGAATTTGCAAAAATAGGTGAATGTCGAGCAGCTGGCAATTTGCATGTACTGATGCGTCTTGGAAATTGGACGTGATAAGGGTATTGTGCCACTAGCGCCCTAGGGCAAGATTACTAACACATATACGAGATCGTATGAGGTTTGTTTACATCGTAAATGAAGCTACTCTCGTTTCTCGTAACAAGTATATTCTCAAAACGCTTCCGAGGTTGTAAAAACATCTCCGCACGAGAGACCTTAGTGAGTGCCAATACCACTTGTAACGTTCATTGTGGAGACCCTCCTCCACTCATATCAGTCTCATAAATACCTTCAAATGTGTGCAGCTGTGACTTTTGTTTGGGGAAATTAATTAATGTGTAAGAGCAACACATTTAGGAGGCATAGCAACAAATAAAACAATATGGCTAATGCAAATAAGGATAGCCTTTGCTGATCCGCAGAGGCTGCGGAAATGTAATGTGGCCCTGATATAAATCACTCAACAAGTTTACTCCCTAACCCCTTACCCGTTGTTGTCCTGGGTGGCTTAGGAGGCGAGAATTCGGACGCAGTACTGGGGATTTCCCCTGTCTTGGGCCTCAGCCCTCGACTCAACTAATTTTGCCCGGTCTCCCCCCCCCCCTGCATTTTCGTTACCATCCTTCTGCAACCTCTTCTACTATCCACTTCCTAAGGTGTGAGGCTGTGCTGAAAGGATCAAAGGCCGACTTTGTGCTAGTCCTGAACGCCATGGGCACGGTATTCCCTGTTTTATTGTATAGCCTTTAGACCTCAAGGGTACCCTGAGGGGTGGACTGTTTCTCTCTCCAACATACTCTAGGCTTCCCATGGCCAGTAATGAAAACTTAATACCATTATTAGGGGCAATGGGGCTAACCCCTTCATCAAATAGCCCCACCAACTCAAACGCTCCAGGCTCTCCTTTGACCAGGACTCTGAACACTGCAACTACTATCCCCTTCCTAATGTCTACTAGCACATTATCCACCCAAGTCAACCACTCAGTCTCGAGGAGACATTCCTACTCTCCAGCATTCTTAACTCCATCACCTCTACCTCCACAATTTTCTTCATCAATATCCACATCCTCCCTTATTACTACTTTACAGCCTTATTGTCAACCTCTCGTAATACTCCTCCTCAACACTACTCTCTCTTCCACACATCCCTATCCTTCTACCACCACCATCTCTACAAATATCTTAAATACTCTATTTAGCCCAAACAAATGGGACCGATTTTTGTGATACCCCCTACAGCCTTTACTCTGACAACACTCTTCTCTTCCAGTAAGTCACCAAAAAAAGTAGGCAAAGTCTCTTTCATAGTTGACCGAACTGCTCCGTTTCATCACAGTTACATCTGAAAACAAAGCTATAGCATTATTAACTCTAACTGATCTCTCTGGGAACCCCATTCTTGCAGAACCTCATCCAACCCTCAATACTTATCTCTATCTTCCCAGCAATCTGACCTATCTACAACAAAAATTGGTCTGAGTGTGAAGAAGACTTATTCGCCTACCTCACAGACTATGATGTGATATCAGTACAGTGTTACTCCATTCCTATTAGAGGTCATCGTAAGAACCCCACCAACATTAATTACTTTCCATAGACATGACCTTCCCTTAATGTTTACGTTGGTGGAGAATCTCTCCCTGTCCAACCATATCAACCTACTCCCCGTCAATGTCAAACCTGTTGGTATTTAGGACTTCCTGCCAAACACTGTCTCTGCACTGTTATGCACGTGCCAATTGTGGAGGCCCCCATAATGTATTTTATAGGGCTGCCCCACCTACAAGTTTGAGTCTGAGGTAGCAACTCACTGATTCAGACTTTCACTCTGCAAAAAGCCAGGCAGGAAGCACAAGGTAATGTAATGTCGCTTGCTCTGCCCCTCCCTCTCCTTCCCAGGATGTTCCTACACCTCCCCTATACCTCTTTCTCTTATATCTTACTTCCCTGCTTCTACCTCCTACCTTCCTTCAACAAATTATTTTGCCTTTCTAAATCCGGACACTCCAATCTTGAATCTCACAGTCTTCTTTCTCCTTCCCAGATTGGTTTCCGACGTGCCGGAAATACAGCTTGTGACACCACCTAGCCGTACCACATTCTCCATCTATTGTCCTCTCTGGGCATACATGGAAACATGGGTATCTTTATAAAGTCTTTCCTTTCCAAACACTCTTTTAAGGTCAAAATTGCCTCTTCCACATCATCATCCTCTCCTCAGTTCGAAGCCGTTCCATAAGGCAGCGTGCTTAGCACCACTTTCTTCCTTCTTGCCGTTAATGACATTGTCTCAGTTTTACCACCAGAAGCCCAGTCATCACTAGATGTTGATGATTTAACCATCTTCGCCGTGGCTTTCGCTTTTCTACCTCCATTTTTTCTCCATCCTTTTCTCTTGTACACATGTAGGTTCAAAATCTCCACTCTTCTTCCAAAACCGTTCCTCTGGCAAATTCCTTGGCATTATTTTTGACTCCAAATTGTCCTGGCGAGACAATATCTTTTATATTAAAGAAAAAGCTCGTCGCTGCCTCCGAATCTTACAAATTCTTTCCCATATATCCTGGGGCTCAGATTACAAATATCTCCTCCATCTTCGTGTTACCTTGATCCTCTCCACTCTCGATTAAGGATGCCATAGATAGATAGATAGATAGATAGATATCAGAATTTATGAGTTTATTCATAAAGGTGGTGAAGATTAACAAGGGCATTTACGGGTGAAGGTGACCCATTGAACCTGACTCAAAAAAAAAAAAAAAAAAATAAAAAAACCCAAATAAATACAAAGAAAAATAAATAAAAAAAAATACTGTTTAATAAATTTTTATGTAAATTTTTTCTTAAAAAAAATTGGAAAAACCTCTTTTATGCTGCCGTTCGCTTTGAGATTTGGCGTTTTTATCGAGCTAACGCTGTTGGGCGTGGGGCCGATTTTTTTAGGAAAAAACCCTACGATACCTACGATGGGAAAAAACAGTTCATAACGTTACGGGGACCCCTCCGTCTCTTTGTTTGGCGTTCAAAAAAGGGACGTATGGCCCATTTTAGAAATCTTGATACTTCTCGAAACTGTACGAGAGACAGTGTTTTCGAGAGAGTTTAGAAAAACCCCGCCGTAGTCCTTTTAGACGAACACCTGAAAACTGCACCCAGCCCCCGCAATCGGAGGGTCCACAATCTTTTTGACCGGGGCAACGGCAAAAAACAATAATACGGGGTTTCAGAAATGTAGGTCTTTTTTTAAAATTGGGATTGCTCGTGGTACCTTATAATTATAAAACATTTGATAAGTTTATATTTCATTTTCCATTTTTAACAAACAGTAATTATGTTTGATTTAATCAGCCAAAATTTTTTGAGGGGTTACAAGAAAGAAAGGGGGAAAAAAAAAAAAAATCAAAAATAATTTTTCCTTTACCTTAACAAAACACAAATTTGCGTTCGTGTGTTTGTTTTTTTATACTCTTACTTACACACGTGGACGTTTTTTTTCCCCAGTATTCCATACCCATTCAAAAAAGCCACCCTTAAAACTCTTTAAGGGGGTTTTTCAGAAATTTTTCTACAAAGCAAAAGGGAAAAGATTCCCCATGATTTTATTATCATATTATTTTTTTTTTTTTTTTAATAAGCTTTTTTTTTCCGGTCAGAATAATATGTGCACATTAACTAAACGTTTCTGTTTTCCTTTCCGGTCCCCACTGACTCACTGCCCGGGGTCCGGCTACCAAATCTAAAACAGGGGGAAATACTTATTCTTTGTCTGGAGGAGGGGTAACTTGGCAGTGATAAAAAACCAGCCCCCTGTTTTGTATTTTGGTTTGAAATATTGGATGCCCTTTGAAGTACAGGGACATTTTAATACTTTTTTGGGGTGTTTTTTTTCACTGGGACCCCTGAGTTCTTTTTTGTAGGAAAGGTACTCAAAGAACTGTTGACAGCCATTTTTTAGAACAAATGACTCATGGAAAGTGGATTCGGAGGGGGGGCGCCAGAGACAGAAAGTTTGAAATTCAGATTTTCGATAAAAACAGATGAAGATGATATGATGATGATAAGAAAATGATAATGATAAGATAATGAAATGATAATGATAATGATAATTTTAAGATAATGATAATGATAATGATAATGTAATGACGATGCGAGCGTGACGATGACGATGCGACGATGATGATAACAATAAAAAAAAACAATAACAAAAAAACAAAAACAATAATAATGAAAATGAAAAGTTGAGGGGACGATGTCGCGAGAAGATGATGATAATAACAATAAAATAACAATAACAACAACAACAATAATAATATTGATAAGATAAGTATAATTAATAAGTATGTTTATAAGAAATATAAATGATTTATAATTTGATATAAGAATGATAAGTATGATTATATAAAATAATATTCAAAAATTTTGGATATGAAAATAATAATGAAAATTTTTGATGATAAAAAAAAATGAGATAATAAAATAAAAAACAAATTACAAGTATCATATAATAATGATAATTCAAAATCAGTTCCCCCTTTTTTTTATGATCCCTGCAATTTCTGAAAGGAATTTGGTAGTATAATCAACAGGGTCAATAGTAACATAATGTTTTGGGTAAATTTTTGTTACTTTGGGGGAAATAAAAAATTCGCAATCGAATGGTAATGCAATGAGGTGATAATTTTTCTAATGTGAAAAAGCCATAACATATTGCCATCCTACTATTTCTATTAATATTTTTAGAAAGATGGGATTTTTAAATTTTTATACTATTGCGGGTTTCAGTTTCATCACGGATTGTGGTAGCTAGGATTTTGCCTTCCTTGGAGTACTTGTATGTGATAGGGACTAATATTATAACGATAAAAACATATCAAAACAACATCAAATACAGTGTTTTGTATGAAAGTAAGCAATGAACGTAATGTTTTAAAAAAGGGGAAATTAAAACCCATAACAATAAGAATTAAACTTTTAAAACCAATAGCAACGCGTAGTATGAAATAAAATATTGCAATATTATGGCTTATGAGATTCTTAAGTAACCTTAATGAAAATAAATCATCTTAACCCCCCAAAAAAGAAAATTTTTCAGGACCATAACAACAATGTATCTATCAAATAAACACTTGCATCCCCCTTTTTCATAAGCCTTATTATGCAGTTTCTGTGAAACAGAATTTAAGGTGGAAAACGAGGAAAATTTTTTTCGTCCTTTGTACCCGATACAGTCCATTCCACCCTAGACGAGCTTCCAGGGCCATTGTTTTTCCTATTATTTCGTGAATTTCATGCAAGTCCGGTTGAGGCGAATGTTTTTTGGATTTCAGACGTGATTGATAATTCTAAAAAACGTAAATGATTAGCGAATGTAAGCCGGTAAAGAAAACAAGGATGGAAGAAATAAAGAATCCATGACAGTTTCTTTTCCCTTTGCTATGTGTATGTGTATATGTGGGGGCCGTACACATACACACACACACACACACACACACACACACAAAACACCACACACACACACACACACACACACAACACACAAAACACACACACACACACACACAAAACACGCACACTCTCTCTTTTCCTCTCTCTCTCTCCTCTCTCTCTCTCTCTCCTCTCTCTCTCTCTCTCCCCTCCTCTCTCTCTCTCTCTCTCTCTCCTCTTTAAGATTTCCAGTCTTACGAGGGGGACGGGTTGGCTAATATCGCTACCGTAAGAGAGATTACTTTTATTTAATTTCAGGGGTTAAAATAAATTCTTGGGGGTGTATTGTTGAAGCCGATAAAACAGAAATTAAAGTCAAATGTTAGAGAGTGAAAAGGGTTTATGTCGCCTGGTTCTCGGCAGTGGTGTGTTGAAGCCGAGAAAAAAAAAATTTAAGTCAAATGTTCGAGATTTGAAAAAGTGATTTGCTTGGTTCTGGGTGGTGGTGTTGTTGAAGCCGAGAAACCAAAATTAAAGTAGGATAAATGAAACGGCCGAGAGATCAGCCTTTAAAGTGGGTGGGAGTTCTTCCTTTAATGTCAGCACCTCCACAGCCCCAAAACGATATCAGCGCGTAATAAGTAAATAAGCCATCCACCCTCCTCTTCCCCTCCCCGTGAAAAAGACGTAACCGACTCTCTCCGTCGATCCCAACACAGGCTCAGCAATAGAACAGAGGTGCTTACTGCGGCGAGCGTGGCAGGAACCCACTTCTCCCACCCTGAT
The DNA here is from genome assembly GCF_015228065.2 of Penaeus monodon. NCBI lineage: Eukaryota > Metazoa > Arthropoda > Malacostraca > Decapoda > Penaeidae > Penaeus > Penaeus monodon. The sequence continues at coordinate 35,723,218 of NC_051392.1, forward strand.
GTTGGCGTACCGTCTCGTTCTCCACATAATCGGGTCAAACAGGCATTAAACGGCCCAGCACTGACTCGAGAAAGAAAAGGGAGAGCATCCCGACTCACGCCGACGAAGGGCAAAAAACAGCCAGAAGGGCCACAAGATCCCAGCAGTGTAGAAGAGGGCAACCCTGGCAAGATGAGTCGTCCCCCAAGTTACGCAGACATCCCTAGACAAAATCCGTTATTCCGTCCATTATAGCCAAGGTTCCAACAGGAGAACGTATGAAAGCAGATGAGCTAGATAAGCAGCCGTATTCAGCTATGTCAAGGTCCTCGGGGGTGATTGGTCAGGAAAAAGTGAGTTTACGCTGAGGCGGCGGGGAGAGAACCCCTCTCTCTCTTTTCTCTCTCACCCCACACACACACACACACACACACACACACACACACACACACACACACCACACACACACACACACACAACACCCCACACCAAAAACTCTTTCCCCTCTCTCTCTCTCTCTCTCTCTCTCACTCACTCACTCACTCACTCACTCACTCACTCACTCACTCACTCACTCACTCACTAAACTCACTCACTCCTCTTTTCACCTAAATCTAACTAGAAAAAAAAAAAAAATCTTTTTAAAGGGTAATGATTTTTCCTTTTTTTGCCCTTTGAATGAAACACCAGTTTTTTTAATACTTTTTAATCACATTTTTTTTAAATTCCCCCCCGGAACTACCCCCCGGGTTAACCTCAGGGGAAAGCTATCGGGGTGGGGTTTTGGGTAATACCCGGCCTTGTGGCAGGATAAACCAGTTCCCCCTTTTTTATGAGAGGGGTTAAGTGGTTGGGGACAGTGGGAGAAACGGGGGCACGATCGGGCAGGTTAATTACACCAACTACTGGTCGGGGGGGCAGGGTCACCATCCCCCGGGGATTATCAACCATCTCCAGCCGACTTAAACCCGTGGTAGTAGGGGAAATTTTACCTTTGCAAGCTATTTGGCACAAGACTGGAGCATGTTTGGCACCCTCCTCCCCAAGGGTTGAAAAACGAAGGGGAAATTAGGCATTCTATGCTAAAACTCCATTTGGCAGCAAAATTTTCCTTGAAAATTATCGGCATTATACTACGTTTTTCAGAGGGGTATCGGGCGTATCAGCTGCTACATGTTTTTTTCAACCCCCTTTGGCCCTTGGGATCTGAATCAGTATTTGAAAAACAGCTTCCCCCTCAGGGAGAAGGCCCCAAGAGATTGGGGAATTTCTGGTTCCGGGGTTCAGCACTCAATCGTATTGGGGGTTTTTATAGCAAAAAAACAAGTCTACAATAGATGTTTTTCATAGTGCCTTTAAGTCATTTACTTTGAGTTGGTCAGGGGTTTAACACCCCTACATGCCCTTTGATGGGGTTCGACGGGATGAAATTTAAAAATTTCCCTTTTGGGCCCCAAAAAGGTCCCTTATAAAACTAAGACCCATTTTTGGGGCCAGTTGGGGAGCATTTTCACTTTACAAATACCCCAAAGGGGAAGGCAGAACCTTGCATACCCGACAAATCCCGTGAAAAACCCAACCGCAAAAAGAAATAAAAAAAAAAAAACTACCATTTTTACTATAAATATTAATAGTAATGTGGGAAATTTGGCAATATTTTGTAGGCTAAAATCACTATTAGTAAAATTTTTCACCCTCTTTGCCATTACCATTACGATTGGGGCATTTTTCCCAAATCACATAACAAAAATTTTACCCAAACATTATCGTTACTATTGACCCTGGGGATGTATCACTACCAGATCCTTTCAGAAAGCGGGGATCATAAAGACGGGGGAAACATGTTTTTTAAAATTATTATTTTTTACTATGACATCTTTTAAATTTTGTTTTTATTATTACCTCTCACTTTTAAATTTTTATCACTCAAAATTGTCATTTTTATTCATAAAAAATCATAAAATTTATGAATATTTTTATTTTAATCAACTATCATTATTTTATAATCATCCCGGGTAAATCATATTTAATCTTTATCTTATAACATATTTTATAAAATTTAAAAATTATCTTTTTAAATTTTATTATTTTTTTTTGTTGCCCTTTATTTTTTATTTCCTTAAATAAGTTGGGGGAGCCTGTCCCAGCCCGATACATGTTTTTGGGGTTTGATTTTTTACATATAGAAGGTTTAAAAATTTTAATGGTTTAAAGGCCTATACCCCATGCTTTGAAAGCGAAACCAGACACCATCAAATTATCTTGGAGTCTTGTCCTACTGCCTTTTGTAACAAGCCCCAAAACCAAACCCATGGGGACTTTGAAGGACCATGTGCCCAAAACCGACGGCTACAACGTGGACTGGGGGGGAACCTTTTCCCTTGAAATAATCCGGGACTGCAATCTCGGGCTTTTAGGGGCACCTTTTTCGTTTCAATGGGATGCCCCCCTTGCCCATCATTGCGGGGACAAACCGGGGTTCAAAAAAAGGGCCCATGAGAAAAACCAAAGGATGCATGGCTTGAACAGCTAAACCCTTTGACCTGCTGCGAGGAGCTAGAATGGCCCCGAATACCCCCCTGGGGGTTGGGCCATGCCCCTCTGTCGGAAATTCCCCCCATAGTTGGGTTTAATATATACAACATATACTATTTTTTTAAACATATAAAATATTATATATAAATATATAAAATATTATATATAAAATTATATATACACAACACCCCACACCCCGGGGGTTAAGGGGAAGGCTCGGGGGGAGGGGGGCCTTCCAGTCCTCCTCCCCCAGGTAACTCCCCGGGCCGTGTCTCCCAGTAAAGGATATGGGGGGGGGGTTTCCCCCCAACCCCTAAAAAGTGGGGCGGGCTGTGGGAAAAAATTTTGGGGCCGAGGATGGAAACAAGTGCTACTAAACCCCACCTGCACCCTTTGGCAAGCACCAATAAGCATGAGACAAGGGCCCTAACCCCACATGCAGATTTTGGGGCCCCCCTTAAAACCCTGCTGACCCCCTTTTTTTGGAGAAGTGTGGGCGGGGAGGGGATGGGGAAATCCCCCCAGAAAAAAAACTCCCCAAAAGGGTTTAAACCTCGGGTGACTCTCAATGTGCCACTTTAAAACCCCGGGCCTTTGAGGCTACCTTGTATCTGGGAAAATTAGCAGTCGGGGTTGGGGAGGTTGCCCTCTCAAAAGATGAGAAAAAACCGGGAAAAGCGGTAAAATCAGTTTTAGGGGGGCACCACTACTATCGACTGGCCGTGGCATCCCCTCAAGGGAGAAAGCCATAGCCTTTCTCCAGCAGACTTAAAACCTTTTCAGTATTTGAGAAAACCACCATTGAAGAGGTAATAGGCCCCCGAGACTGAAGCACTCCAATCCACAATGTGGACATGGTTTTTAAGCAATATGTTACTGGCCCAAGGGGGATTTGCCCATTTTTCCTGTCAGCACTGAGGGGGGATCTTCCAGTTTTTGCAATTTTACTGGAGTCCCGGGTTTTTGTCCCCGGGCCCCTAGACCCTACAGGTCAACTTAAAAAACCCCCTTTAAATCCCCCATAACCACTCTGGGGGTTTTTTCACTTGACGGGACTAAAAAAAGGGAAAGGAGTGGGGCCCGGGGGTTCCCATGCACATTTTTCGGGGGTCCATCAGAACAAAAAAACCTAGGACCCATTTGCTCTAGGGGAAAACCCCTTCTCCTTTGGCCTGGGACCCTCCAGTGTCTCCCTGGGGGGACATTGGAGGCCACTAAGTGGGGGTTCCCCCCCCCAAAGGGGCTAAAGGTTAAATTTTAATTTCGGGACTCCTTTCGCTCTTTGATGTGTGGGGTTGGGAAAACTGCTGAAAAGGGGATAAAAAACCCAGTTCTTTCGGGAATTTCCGGGATTTTAAAGGGGCCATTTTTTTGGAAAAAACCCCTTCGCCTCCCTTTCCCAAAAAACCTGGGGAAATCAAAACCCCAAAACCCCTCCTTGCAGAAAAGGACCGATTCCCCTCAAGGGAAGGGGACAATCATCTCAATTTTTTGGGTTTTCGGGGTTTGAGAAACTGTACCAGGTGACCTCCAACAGATATTTTGGGATGCAAATTTTAAAAAATAAACCGGGCCGGGCCACCCATCACGGGGAACCTCCTGCCAAATTTCCCCCCCAAAGGGAACCCCCCTTTTCTGTGGGGGGTTCCCAATGTTTGGGTGAGCCCCCAAAGGGGGTCCCAAATACTGGGGGGTCCCCAGTGAGGGAGGGGACAAAAGGGGCTTCCTGGTGCCCCAAAAAGCTAAGAGGGGAGGGTAAACCTGGTCCAAGATGGTTCTTTCCCATCTTGGACGGGGGAAACTCTCCCACATGTGTTTCCGTCCCGGACCCATTTTATGGGAACAGGATTTCCTGGGGGTTTTGAGCGACTGCCACTCCCCCTGCAGGTAGCAAACCACCTTTTTTGGCCCTTTTTTTGGGTTAACGGGGGCTTGATCAAGGTCCAGCCCCAATAAATCGACTGGTAAAACCATCTGGGGTTTCAAGCAGCCCACTTTTCAGTTTTCACATAGGTCCCCGACTCCCATCATTTACGGGAATAGGGCTGCATATACCCCCTCATTTACCCCTGTGGTTTGTTGGGGGTTTTGGGACCCCCAAAAAACATAGTTTCCCCTCTTTTGTACTCCAGGGTTGGGTTTGGGGGGTTAGGAAAAAAAAATTTCCCAAATTTTGTAGGGGAGTACTAAAAAATTTACAAAGATCTAGCTTTCTCCCTGAGGGCCCTACAATCCCCGACCATTCCTTGGGAACACCACATTTTGGTAAACGGGGGGAACCCTTTTCCAAACCCTTCCCAAAAGGGGGAAAGGGAAAGGGGGAATCGTAATTTTTCCAGACCCCAACCGGTAAGAAGGGGAAAAAAAAGTCCTCCTCTTTTTCACAAAGGAAAAATCTTCCCGGGAAAATTGAAAAAATTTCATTTTAAAAGCCCAAATATGAAGACCATTAATGGAAATCAACCAGGATTTTTGATATTTTTGAAGTACATCGAAAAACTGTTGAATTTATGTCAACGTGATCTACGCATAAACCCCACGGGCGAGAGGAAAACCCTTGATAGTTAACTTTTTCATCACCAGATGAGAGTCCCTTTCGGATCCCGATATGTCCCATTTTTTTGGGCAAAGTTTATGTTTCCTCCCCAAAACCCTCAATCAGGAAAGGGGAATTGTTTTTTCCCAAAGCCCCTTGAGGGGTATTCTGGGGGAAAACTAAAAAGGGGAAAAGCCAAAATGTGCCGAACCCTATCAGTGCTTCCCATTTGCCAAAAAGTTAGGGGCATAAAAGCCAACTCTCCTTTTTTAAAGAAAAATGGGAAACCCAAGAGTATGTGTTAATTGGTACAACAGGCCCTCAAGGAGATGACAAAGGGTCCAGGTTAAATATGCTTTTACCATTTAAACTCATAAAGCTTCTTCAAACCCAAGGAAAAAGGGTACAAATTTGAAAAAAAAGTTTTGGGTAATAAGGACCAAGGAGAAATTATTTTTCCCAAAAGGGAAAAGGGGACATTTTTTGCTTTTTGCACAGCCGGGTTGGGCCCTTTTGCTTCGGTACAAACCCCAAATCCCCCTTTTCCCCCCAAAACCCTTGCCCTCCAATGTTCATAAAACCCCACACTCTCCCATTTCCCTTTAACCCTTGTCCCAAATTGTTACATCCCTCTATGAGTTTTCCCCCAAAAACAGTAAAAGCGGGGGGCTTTTTAAAGGGGAGACCCTTTCCTAAAGTAAGGTCCTTTGGGAAACCATCTTTTAAGGGTTTCCAAGGCCTCAATGGTGACAGCTCAGCTGCCACAAAATCCACAGGGGCCTCCTGCTAGGCAGAATACCCAAAGAAAAAGGGCTCGGGCACCCCCCTTTTGCCCAGGAAAAGGGAACCAAACCCTGTGCAAAAACTCCAGCGCCAAACATCCACGGGGGCCTCCGCTGCTAACAAAAATCCCCTAAAGAAAAGGGCTAAACCCCGTTCTTTGCCAGCAAAAAAACCTGAACCTGCCCAAAGGGGAAAAACCTTTTGGAAAATTTAATTCCACGGGAAAAAAAAACCCTTTAAAAAAGGGTACCCCCGGGAAAAAGGGGACAGCCAAAAGGGTTTGGGGGGAAAACCTGCCCACGGGTGCGGCCAAACCCTTATGAAGAAAAAATTTTTAAAAAATTTGGATCCCCTTTAATTCAATGAACTGTGGGGGAATTCATCAAAAAGGGAAAAAAAACTCCCAACATCTAAATAGCTTCATAAAAATCGTTTGTATGTTTTACAAAAAGTTAGACCGGGGAAAACTGCCCCCTTTTCCCCTAAAGGGTTTCCAATTTCAACCCTTTTTGGGGACCTTTGACAATGGACCCAGGGAAGGGAGAGCAGTAAGGGTAGTAAAATTTTCCCCTTTCCGGGCCATCCCCCGCAGAAAACACTGCAGGTAAGGGGCTGTGAGAATTTTGACACGCCCTTACATTTGTTCATCCATCTACCTTCCCCCAAACAAATCTGAAAAATGTTTTTAAAAAACTACTTGAGCATTCCACACCTTTTCTACTTTTGGGAGTTTTTCAAGGGTGGGCATCACCTCGGGGGAACACTTTGTGCAACCCTCGGGGAACCCTTGGAGCCCTTTTTTCTGCAATATCTGATACCCTTCATATAACCCAGTTTTTTTATTTTAAAAAAAATTCCCGGGAAAAACTGTACCATTTCCCTGAGAGGATTCCAATTTCAAACCCCTTAGGGGCCCTTTTAAAATAAGTAGCAAAAAAGGGAAAGTAGGATATTCCCCCCCGGGCCAAAATTCCACCTGCGGGACAACACGCGGTTTAAAAGGGCTTTTAAAGGAATGGGTTTGGGCACGACCATTCCCCTTTTTGCATCTATTTCCTTTCCCCCAACATGGGCATTTCCCACTTTTTGATTTCTACTCTTGCGAGTTTCAAGGGTCGCCATCCCCTCTGGGGGGGCCCCTCGGGGAAGGGGCCCTTTGGGAGCCTTGCCCTTTAAAATAGATGCAGTTTTCGAACAGGAACTCCCACACTTTTCCAAAATTTAAAAACTGGGACTTTCCCTTCCAATATAATATCAAAACTCCCCAGATTCAGGGTTTTGAACTTCATTTGCAGGGTCAGGGAAGCCCTTTAACATAAGCCCATTTTCCCCAAAAATTTTTGGAAGGTGAAATTTTTTTCCCAAGTAAATTTAGTGCAGAGATGGCAACTTAAAACAGGGGGGAATTGGAATTTTTTTAATTTCAACGCAGTATTGCAAGGGAATTTTTGAATAAATTTCCAGGTTTTAAAGATGCCGGGTTTTTTAAAACTTCACATCAGGGAATTAAACCTTGAGCAGAACATCCATTTCCAAAAGTAGGGGGGGCATTACCGTCGACCTCCTTTAACCATGGGGGTCGATGTTTGCTAACAAAGCTTTTGGGAGAAAGGAAAAGCTGCATTAAACATTTAAAAAACCCCCCCAAAGCATTAAAAACCCTTGATTATTACAAAAAGCCCCCGGGGCCAAAGGGCCAGGCATGGCAAAAGGAGGTTAGACGGACGTGTGGAACATTTATCTCCTAATTATCTTTTGGGCCCCCCTTAAAGCATGGGTATGGGAAAAAGGGGAAAAGATCGCTGGGAAAGGGGCAAATCCATGTACAACCTGCTCTGAAGAAAAAGGGCATAATCATCCCCAGACAAAAGAAAATTTGAAAAATAAAAGCTAGCTAAGTCCATAGCAGAGATCCCCTTTGGATCATCTTTACATTTGCCAATTCCCCTTTTTGGGCGAACGGGAACAACACCCGGGGCTTCTTCAGTAGGATTGCAGCAGAACTTCCAATTACTTGCCATTTTTGCCCAAAGGGAAAAATGGACTCTCTTGCAGGAAGTGACATTTCCTTTCCCAAATGATTTTCTCATTTACCAGAAAAGCTCCCAGAATTCTTTTAAAACCTTTTCAATGGGAGGGTAAAAAAGGGGGGGGGGGGCCCCCCCATAAAAGAGAACTATTAAATTCCTCTTCCCTAAACCTGCAAAGATGCTTCCAAAACCGGGAAAAAATTACAAAACCAAATTTTCTCTCCCCACGCACCCCTGAAAGCTGATGGGGGGAAAATAAAAAAATTTTCAGGTTAAACCAGGGCTGCTAGAAAAAAAAGTGTTTAAAATTTCATATCAATAGGGCTTTAAAAATTGAGATGGGCCCACAGATGCATTTGGGGGAGGGGAAAAATGTTTAAAACAAAATTTTCCTTCGATAGCATGTCACTTTGATAGAAATCTTCTTTGCCTTAAAAAGGGCCTAAAATTTACTATTTGGGAAAAGAAAGGAAACTCATGAAGCTGATACTTTGGGTTTTTTAAGGGGACTTTCCCTCCCTTTTATACAAAGCCCCCCTTGGGGACGGGAATTTTTAGAGTTCATTTATAGGAAACAGTTTCTCAAACCCCGGGAAAGGGGGCCCCAAAAGGGAGTTTAAGGTGACCCTTTTTCCCATTGTTTTTAAAAAGGACATCGAAAAAGGTTGTTCCAAGTCGGTTAATGTAATCTTTTTTTTGGATGATTTTCCCACTTTTTATTTCCCTCATGGGGAACCCATAAGGATGTGAAAGGACAAAATGCCAGATTCCCAAAAAATTTCAGGTTGAACAGGGGGGAAAACTTTTCAGGGGGTTAAAATTTACTCCAAGCAAAAACCATTGATACATTTCCACAAAACGAGAAAATTTTCCTTTCCTTTTCCCCTTTATTTAGGAGAAACCCCCCATTTAAATTTGTCCAAGAGGGAATACGGGGGTTCATTTTTACTCAAACTTACAGGGGTCCCCTCAAACCCAAACATTAAAAAGTAAAGGGGCTACAAAAGCACTTATTTTTTGCGGGTTCTTTCACATCTTTTCTTTGAGGTGCAACCGCACAGCGCTTCTACAGCTTTACCGAGCGCTTATTCGTAGAAAGTTTGATTTTTTGGATGTGAAGCTTATTCATCTGCAACTCCCACTGTTCTCCGGATTTTAAAACTCAGCTAATAATGAAGCTCCCCAGAATCTGTATTTGGGGGCTTTCAGTTTCATTTTTTGGACCCCTGTTTTTGTGAGAGTGGAGAACCACCCCCTTCATTAAACCCGGGGACTAAAATAAACCCTGATTTTACTCCCACAGACTAAAAGGGGATTCCTGGTTTCTCCTACACCCAGTTTGGGTTTTCCCAACCCCCTTGGGGAAACACCACCTTTTGGAGGAAAAATGAGGAACTTGTGGAAGGTTTAATTTTTAAAGTTCACTAAGGTTTTTGGCCGTTGAATTCCCCAATCCCCTTTCCTTTGGGACAAATAAAGTCGAGCTGGTTTTTGGTCAAATTTGGGGAAAAGGGGAGAGTTTCTGAAAAATTGTAGAGAGAGATTTTTTAGCCCCTTTTTCTAACCCCCAAAGGGATAAATGCAATAATAGGAGGTTCAAAATCTGAAAATGGTGGGGGGTTTGCCAGGACAAAAGGGAAACTGCAACTGGCTCTTATTTTCTGAAGCCCGTCTTCACTGAAATTACATCCCCTTTCCTTGCGCATTTTAAGATGACTAGAGATTTTACAAACCTTTTCTTTGAAATATATTGTAACTCTCGAGTCCCTTGCAAGCAATCAAGAGTTTAAACTCATCAACCCCATTAGGAGGGGGGTTAAAGTTTTGTTTTTGCATTGATGTAAATTCACTTTAAAAAGATAACTTTATGTTGGGTTTCCCAGAAACATTTTTTGGATCAGTGGAAATGACCGAGTTTATCAGGGGGCCCAAAGGGAAAACTGCCACTCAGCTTTGGGGGGATGCTCGTTTTCCCCCCACACCCCAAACCCTAAAACCCCAGCATAAGGAGGTCTTCGTGACAGAGGGGGGGGAAACAAGGGAGGAAATCCCTTTCAAAGAAACAAAATCAAAAATTAAAAGGGATTTTGGCAGTTGAGTGCCCAGCTTTCCACCCCAAAACCGAAAAGAAAGAAGTTGTTTTAAAAACAAGACTAAGAATCGGGCCCCCAAAAGATTTAAAGGGACTTTGTGAGGATGCCAGACCCTTTTAAGGGTCGCCCATGTTAAAAAATGTGAAACATTTTTCAGACCAAAGTCGTATGTACTTGTCTCCCCCATATACACTAAAAAATTTATTGGGGAGGATTGTGACATAGGGGGTTTTATTATTTCCTTGGGGAGGCTAATATTTTCAAAAAAATTTTAATTTTGTATAATATTTATGCTAAACTTTATAACTGAAAACTTTAAATTTTTATGCTTGTTTTTTTAATATATTTTTTGTTATTTGTAAGATATTTATTTAATGATTTTTTTAAAATTTTAAAATTTTTCTAAAATTTCTATTTTTCCCCAAGGGGTTTTTTCCACTAATTAACCCTTTGTGTTGGGCGGGCAGACAATTTTAAATAATCAGTCAATCCTGCCCTTAAAATTGAGGGTTTTTTTTGTTGATTTTTTAAGCTGAAGTGTGGGAAAAACTGCAGGGAATGTGAAATCTTTTTCCCGAATTTCTAAGGGCTAGGGGGGAAAACCCAGGGACGGGGTTGCAAAACAGTCTTGGCTTTCCCTCTGGGGAGTTTTGGGTTTCCCTTCCCCCTGACCCGTTGGGGGGTTTTCATCCCTTATATATTTTAAAATATACTTTTGTGGGTTTTGGGTGTGTGTGTGTTGTGGGGGGTATGTTTGTATAAGATATAAAAATATAAAATATATAAAATATATATAAAAATATAATATTTATATATATACACACAATAAAATTATATTATATATATATTAAAAATATATATTAAAATATATATAAAATAATATATATAAATATTTTATTTTTACAATCTGTGGTGGCTAGCGTGTGTGGGGGTGTGTTTATGTATGTATATTTTATATTTAATTATATATATATATTATAAAATTTTATATATATATATATTAATATATATTTTATATATATATTTTTTATATAATATATATAATATATATATATAAATATATATATATATTTGGTGTGGTGTGGGTGTTTTTGTTGGGGGGGTGTGTTTTGAGTGGGGTGTGGGGTGTGTGTGGGGTGTGTGTGTGTGTGTTTGTGGTGTGGGGGGTTTGTTGTGTTGTTTTGTGTTGTGTGATCATAACCCCACACGCACCAAAACACACCCCACACACCAAAAAACACACACACACAACACACAAAACACACACCCCCCCCAAAACACACACACACACACACATATATATATAATATAAATATATATATATATAATTTTAAAAAAATTTTATAATTTTATATATATCGTTGGGGGCTGTGGGACCTACCCTGGGATTACACCTCAGTAAAACCCCGGGGAAGGTTTTTACCCACATTCTTCTGAAAAAAATCCACAACCCTCTACTAACACCAAACGGAATAGTTTAAAATTTATTTTGGCAAGCCAAAAATAAACCTTGGGATCCTAGCACTTTGGGGGTAAAAATGTGGAAAACCCTCGGGGTTTGGGCGTGGGGGACAGCCTCAAAAGGAATTATGGTGCAAACGAGAATCCCCTATGAAATCCGAGATTAAAGGGGGGTTCCCACACATTTTTGGGCCCAATAAACAATCCCATTAACCCGGGACGAAAGTGCTGTAGAGGTTTCTGGGGGCCTTTCAACTGGAAAAGGGGAAAAACTTTTATCCAAATCCCCGGGGGAGCAAAACTGGGGGAATTGAAGGGCTCATACCTTTAATTTGGGACACGGGATCCTTTTCTGAGTCATGGGGGGTCTTGATGCATTTTTTCAAGAAGGGGAAAACCCTTGGGCCCAAGGTTTTCCCGGACCAATACCAAAAATTAAAACTTTTGGGCCGTTAGAGGGGAAACCCCTTCAGTCAAAAACCCTCCCTTTCGTGAGGCGTTTAAAAATTTTTAAAAGAGAGCTTTTCATTTCCTTGGGAACTAGTCCAATCTTTTAGCTGTTTAGACCAAGAATCGTAACATTTCTGGGGAACAAGAGATTTTAAAAATGTCGTTTCCCCATGCAAAAAGGGCCCCAAACTAATTTTTCAAGGGCCATTTTGACGGGCTTGCCCCTTTTGAAAATGAAACCCGGACCTACATTTACTAACATTGGAAAGAAGAAGCTAATACAAAATTAAAATATTTAAAATAACCTAAATCAATCTCTCAAGATTTCGGGCATAAAAAATTTTGTAAAACTTTCACATTCAAAAAAGAGGTTTAGGGATAAATGGAAAAAATATATTTATGTTTTTTATAAAAAATACCCAATTTTAAAAATAAAAACAACACAAAATACACACACACACAACCACAACACACACTATGTTTTTAAAAAATATATAATATATAATATATAATTTTAATATTTTAAAAATATATTATAAAATAATAATACCAATTTTAAACAACAGGGTTTTTAGGTTTGGGTGGGGCCTGTAATAATTATTAATATAATAATAAAATATATATAATATATATATATTTTATTTATTTTATATATATATTATACTTAACTTATATTTTAAATTGGGGGTAGTTCGTTTTTATATTACATTTAAATATATATATAAAATATATAAAATTTTATTTTAAAATATTAAATATAATTTTATATAATAATAATATATAACATATACTTTTTTACTATACTGTGCGGGGTTTTGCTTTTTATATGACATTTATATTTTATAATAAATAAATAATATATAATATATTTAAATAATATATATATATATGTATATTAACGAAAAAATTTTATAAATATAATAATATATAAATATAAATAAAAATATTAAATTTTAAAATTTTAAAAAATATAAAATTTTTATTATATATATATAAAATATTATATATTTTATTTTCGGTGTGGGGGTTTTTTTATGTACATTTATATTTTAATATTAAATAATATATATTTTATATAATATATTTTATATATATATATATATAATATATATCAATATTTTAAAATATAAAATATATATATATATTATATATATATATAATTTTTATATATAAAACATATATAAAATTTAATATTATATATATAATAAAATTTTAAAAATATTTTATATATTTTATTTTAATTTTATAATATTTTTATTATCTTTGTGGGTTTTGTGTTGGTTGTGTTGGGGTGTGTATTTTTAATAAATAAAATATATATATAATATATAAAATTTTATTAATATATAATTTATAATTTTATATATTTTTATAATATATACCAAAATATATATATTATATATATATATATAATATATATTATATTATTTATATATTTATAAAAATATTATTAAAATATATATTTTTTTATATACATATTTTGTTGTGTCTATGGTGTGGTTTTGTTTGTTTTTGTATGTAATGTATAATATATATATATAATAATATATATATATATATAATTAATATATATTTTCATTAAAATTTTTTTTTAATATATTTTAAAAATATATAAAATTTAATATATATAATATATTTTTGGGGGGTGGGGTTGTGTGTGTTGTGGTGTTTTTTGTTTGTGGTGTGTGTTTGTGGGGGGGGTTTTGTGTGTGTGTTGTGTTGGGTTGGTGGTGTGGTGTGGGGTTTTGGGGGTGTGTGTGTGTGTGTGGGGGTTGTGTGTTTTTTATACCCACACGCCGCAAACACACCCCCACACACCCCCACACACACACACCCCAACACACCACACCACAAATTTTATATATAAATATATATAAATAATATATATATCATATTATATATGTGTGGTGTTTGTTTTTTGTGTTGTGTGTGTTGTGTGTGTATGTGGGGTTGGGGGTACACATACTGCCCCTGGGGTTTTGGGGTAAAAATATATAGATAGATAGATAAAGAATAATAGATTTGACAAGTAAATAGCTATAAAATAAAAAAATTTGGGTAAAACAAAAAAACCCACACACACCAAAACCCCAAAACCCCCACAACACACACACACACACCCCACACACACACACCACACAACCCCAAAACCCAAACCCTAATATATACATTATATAATATTTTATATTAATTAAAAAATATATAATATATATATTATATAAAATTATAATATAGGTGGGTTTTGGTGGTTTTGTGTTGTTGTGGTTGGTGTGGTTGGTGGGGTGGGTGTGGGGGTGTTAAAAATTTTATTTTAAAATTATATATATATAAAATATATAAATTATAATATAATTTTATATATTATAGTATATATTATTATTTATTTTTTTATTTTTTTAAAGTTATATTTTACCCTTTACAAATTTAATATATATATATAAATTTGAATTTTAAATTAAAATAAAATTTTATATATAAATATAATTATTATAATAAAATATATATATTTACTTTTTTATACCCCACACACACATACCCCCCAAACAAACACAAAACATAAAAAACACCAAAAAAACAACACACACACCCTACACACACACACACACCACACAGACACACTTACGCACAGAAAACAACCAAAACCACACCACACACACCCACACACATGACACACACCCCAAACCTAACACACACCCCCCCCCCCCCCAAACCCCCAAAACACATTTAAAAACACCCCATATATATTAAAATTTTAAATATAAATATAATTTTTAAATATATATTATAAAATATATAATTTTTTATATATAATATAAAATATATATATATTAATAATATTATATATTAATATTAATTTATATAATATATATTATAATAAATATATAATATAAATATATATTAAAATATATATATATATATATATGGGGTTTTTGTGGGTTTGGGGGTGTGTGTGTGGGCTAAACTATCTATTATCTATAAACAAAATTTTTATCTTTACATTTTAAATGTATATATTTTATATATGTATATAAAATTTTTATATATTCTAAAATTTTTATATATATATATATATATATAAAATATTATATATATATTTTTATTGTGGTGTTTTTGTGTGGGGTTGGTTTTTGTGTTGTTTTTGTGTGGAATGTGCGTGTTTTGGGGGTGTGTGTTGGGTTTTTGGGGTTATTTCCCACTATCCCAATCTATATTTTTATCAACATTATTTTAAAGTATAATATATATAATATATATATATTTTAAAAATTTTTATTTAAAATATATAATATTGTGTGGGGGTGTGGGGTTTTGGGGGGTGTGGTTTGGGTTTTGTGTGTGTGGTGTGTTTTTTTTTTTTTTTGTGGTTTGTGTGTTTGTATAAAAAAAATTTTTTTATTTTTAAAAAAAATAAAATTTATTTTATTTCCCCATTAAAAAATATATATATTTCCCCAGAATAAAAACATAAAATACATATATAATATAACATATTTTATATATATATAATATATTAAAAATAAAATAATATAAAAATAAAAATATAAATTTTATAAAAATATATTTTTTATTATATTTTTAAAATATATATAATATATATAATATATTTATTTATATATATATATATAAATATATATAATATAATCATATTTTCATAAAAATATATAAAAAATAGGGAAAAAAATATATATATATAATTTTATATAATTTTATATATATAAAATATATTTTAAAATATATATATATATAATATAATTTGAAAAAATAGATGATAGTAGATAAGGGTAATAGATAATATAATATTTGAATATACATACAAATAAAATAATATTACCCTACATACATTTCAGGGATATTTAAACAAGATAGACACACATATTTGCACGCACTCATGATAGGTGTGTGTGTTTTAAAAGTTAAATACACACATAATTAAAAAAAAAGCCTTTGGGAAAAAACAGAAAAATATATTTTATAATATAAATTAATAATTTTTATATATATTATATATATATATATAATTATAGAATTTTATTTATATAAAATACAATATTATGTATTTTATTTTGGATTTATACCAAATTTTTCATAATATATATATTTTGTTTCATATATAATATATATATATATTTTAATATTATATTATATATTTTAAAAATTAATATATTATATAATTTATATATATTTATATTATTATATTTACATTAAAAGTTATATATATTAAAATATATTTTAATTTTTTATAAAATTTTAAAAATTTTATATATATATATATATTAAAAATATAAATGTTTGTGTGTGGGGTGTTTTTTTTGGGGTTTGTGTTTTGTTTTTTTTTTGGTGTGTGTGATAATTTATTTTTATAAAAGTATAAAAAATACGTATAAAATATTATATTATAATTTTATAAATAATATTTTATATATTTTAAAATATATATTAATAAATTAAAAATTTTAATTTTATTTATACATAAAATAAATACAATCAATAAATAAAGATATTAAAATTTTTACATATTATATATATATATTTTTATATTTAATAATTTTTATATTTTTATATTTTTAAAATTTATATAATATAATTTTTTTTATATAATTTTTATATAAAATAGTATGTTACTTTTTTTTATCATACATTTATAAATACATAAAGTTATAATGTAATATAAAAAATTTTAAATTTTATAAAATTTTAAAATTTTTACCTATATATTTTATTTTTATATATATATATAAAAATTATATTTTATATATATATATATATGTTTTATATATTTTATAGGATAGTTTTGTGGGGTGTGTGTGTGTGTGTGTGTTGTTGGTGTGTTGGGGTGGTTATATATATATATGTATTTTATTAATAAATAAAATTAAATATATAATAATATAATTTTATATATATATATATTTTGTTATGTGTGTTAAAGTGGGGGTGCGTGTGTTTTGTGTGTGTGGTGCTGTGTGTGGTGTGTGTTTTTTTGTGTGGGGGGTGGGTGGGGTTGTGTGTTTTTGTGGGTGTATATATATTATATATATATAAATAATATATATATATATATAATAATATATATTTTTATTAATTAAAATTTTTTATTATATATATTAAATAAAATACATATTTTTGTATGTATGGTATGTATGTCTTTTTTATCTATTCCCCTTTTCTCTCTCTCTCTCTCTCCTCTTCCCTTCTCTCTTTTCTTTTCTATTTTATTATATTTTTAAAATTTTAATTGAATTTTTTATATTTCTAAAAAATATTATTTTTTATATATTTAAATATTATTTATCATCCATGTATTTTATTTTAAACTTTATATTTTATATGTTTTATGTATATACACACACACACCACACCCACAACCACACACCCCCACACCCCATAATTAAAATTTTTAAAATTTTATTTATATATATATATAAAAATATATATAATATATTATATATATATTTTTATATAATATATATATATGATATATAAAATGTATTTAATATGCACAGTATGTATGGGAAATTTATATGATATGCATGTAAAGGAATTTAAAGTCGCTATAAAGGGCATAATGGAGGGAAGGGATTAATAATCCCCAAATTTCCCTGTTTTTTTGCCTTTTCTAACTCTTTTTTTTTAACCCCAATTTTTCTTTTCATTTAACATTTTTGATGTTTTTCATCGATTTTCATTTTTTACCCTGCTTTTCCACAAGTGAAATATATTTCCCAAGGGGTAGGGGTTTATCAAAATTTTTGGAAAAATACATCATATCTTCCCGAAAATTGTCCCCCTTACACATTTAAAAAAAAAAACGAAAACCCAACCAAAAACACATAAAGGGAAATGCGTATTTAAAAGTTATGATGTCGTACTTTTTAAAACTTCGAACTAAGGGACATAACTAGGCAAAACTCTTGGGAAATTTTTAAAAGCTTGCCCCGTTTAAATTTTTCCCAAAAATTTTATTCCAATCTAACAAACCAGGGTATGGTGGTTTTCCTTTGTTTAGATTTAAATTAAAATTTTCGCGTCCCCCCCTTGCTTTTCTTTTTCGCGCATACCGGGGTCACTCTGCTGGGGCGCTTTTTTCACTTCCACATTTTGGGTCCGGGGTTGTCGGTTTTAGCGTCTCCCGGGACGCCTCTTTCGGACAAACACGGCGCGCATGTACCCCCCACCCCCGCACGTTGGCACAAAACGACACACACCCCACCACCCACACACACACACACACACACAAAACAACAACCCCAACCCAAAACCCAAAACACACACAAAACCACACCCCACACACAAAGCACCTCACAATCACCTTTTACATCTATCACACTCACACTCAACCTCACACACACAAAACCCCCCAAAACACACCACAACCAACACACACACACACCAACACAACACCACAACAACCACACATACGCCCCCACCACGCCCTTTCACACCCCACACAACACACACACACACACAAACAAAAACATACAAAAGACCAAAAAGCACCCCATATAGATAGAAGATAGAATAATTTTAAAAACAGATAGATAGTTAGATTAGTTTCAGATAGATAGTTTGATATAGATACAGAAGATAAAAAGACACCCCCAAAAAAAAAATTTTTTTATCTACTTTTAA
>NC_051392.1:35744962-35759962 GCF_015228065.2 Penaeus monodon
AAGAGAGAGAAAGGAGAAGGGAAAAAGAAAGAGAAAAAAGGAGAGAAGAAAGAGGGGAGAGAAGAAGGAAAAAGAAAGAGAGAGAGAGAGAGAGAGATAGAGAGGAAAAGAGAGAGGGAGGAGAGATGGGGGGGGGGGCAAAAAGAGAGAGATGGGGGGAGAGAGAGAGAGAGAGAAAGAGAAAGAGGAGGGAGAGGGGGGAGGGGGAGGCAGAGGGAGGCCCGAGGCAGAGGGGAGAGGGAGAGAGAGGAGAGGGGAGAGAGAGAAAGGAAAGAGGAAAGAGAAAGGAGAAAGAGAAAAAGAGAGGGGGGGAGGGGGAGAGGGGGAGGGAGAGGGAGAGGGGGAGGGGGAGAGAGAGAGAGGCAGAGAGAGAGAGAGAGAGAGAAAAGGAGAGGGGCAGAGAGAGAGAGGGAGAAGGAGAGGGGCAGAGAGAGAGAGAGAGGAGAGGGAAGGAGAGAAGGAAGAGAGCGATAAGGAGAGAGAGAGAGAGAGAGCGATAAGGAGAGAGAGAGAGAGAGCGATAAGGAGAGAGAGAGAGAAGGGGGCAAAGGGGGGAGGAGAAGGGGAGCATAAGGAGAGAGAGAGAGGTGATAAGGGGGGAGAGAGAGAGAGAGAGCGATAAGGGAGAGAGAGAGAGCGAAAAAGGGGAGAGAGAGAGAGGAGCGATAAGGAGAAGAGAGAGAGAGGAAAGGAAGAAGAGAGAGGAGGCGATAAGGAGAGGAGAGAGAGAGAGCGATAAAGGGGAGAGAGAGGAGCGATAAGGAGAGAGAGAGAGAGAGAGCGATAAGGAGAGGAGAGAGAGAGAGAAAGGAGAAAGAAAAAGAGAGAGAAGGGGATAAAAAGAGAGAGAGAGAGAGAGCGATAAGGAGAGAGAGCGATAAGGAGAGAGAGAGGAGAGAGGGGAGAGAGCGAGAGAAAGAGCGAGAAGGAGAGAGAGAGAGAGCGAAAAGGAGAGAGAGAGAGCGATAAGGAGAGAGAGAGAGAAGAGCGATAAGGAGATGAGAGGGGGAGAGAGCGATAGGAGAGAGATAAGGGGAGAGGAGAGAGAGCGATAATTTTGGAAGGGGAGAGAGAGAGGAGCGATAAGGGGGAGAGAGAGAGAGGGGCGTAAGGAGAGAGAGAGAGAGAGAGTGATAAAGGGGAGAGGGAGAGCGAAAAGGGGAGAGAGGAGAGAGAGCATAAGGAGAGAGAGAGAGAGGGGCGATAAGGGGGAGAGGGAAAAGAGAGATAAGGGGAAAGAGAGAGAGAGAGAGAGCGAAAAAAGGGGAGAGAAGAGAGCGATAAGGAGAGGAGAGAGAGAGCGATACGATAAGGAGAGACAGCGAGAGAGAGAGAGAGTGAGAGAGCGATAAGGAGAGAGAGAGAGAGAGAGCGATAAGGGAGAGAAAAGAGAGGCGATAAAGGGGAGAGAGAGAAAAGAGCGATAAGGGAAGAAGAGAGAGAGAGCGATAAGGAGAGAGGAGAGAGAGAGCGAAGAGAGGCGAGAGAGAGAGAGAGAGCGATAAAGGGAAGGTAGAGAGAGAGCGATATAGAGCGAAAGGAGAGAGAGAGAGAGCGATAAGGAGAGAGAGGGAGAGAGAGGAGAGAGGAGAGAGAGAGAGAGAGAGCGATAAGGAGGAGAGCGATAAGGAGAGATAGCGGAGAGAGAGAGAGAGAGCAGAGAGAGAGAGAGAGAGCGAAAGGAGAGAGAGGAGAGAGAGAGAGCGATAAGGAGAAGAGCGAGGGGAGAGAGAGAGAGCGATAAGGAGAGAGAGGAGAGGGGAGAGAGAGAGAGAGAGAGGAGCGATAAGGAGAGAAGAGAAAAAAAAAAGAAAAGAAGAGATGGGGGGAGGAGGGGAGAGAGAGAGAGAAAGAGAGAGGAGAGAAAGAGTGGAGAGAAAAAGAGAGAGAAAGAGAGGGGAAAAAAGAGGGGGGAAAAGAGGAGAGAAAGAGAGGGGAAAAAGAGGGAAAAAGAGAGAGGGGAGAGAGAGGAGAGAAAGAGAAGAGGGGAGAGAAATGGGGGGGGGGGAGAAGAGGATGGGGGGAGAAAGAGAAGAGAGGAGGGGAGGAAGGAGAGAGAGAGAGAGGAGGGGAGAGAGGGGAGAGAGGGGGACAGAGAGAGAGAGAGCGATAAGGAGAGAGAGAGCGATAAGGAGAGAGAGAGGGGAGCGATAAAGGGGAGAGAGGAGAAGAAGCGATAAAAGGGGAGAGAGAGAGAGAGAGCATAAGGAGAGAGAGAGAGAGAGAGAAAGGAGGGAAAAAGAGAGAGAGCGATAAAGGAGAGAGAAGGCGATAAGGAGAGAGAGAGAAAGAAAGAGAGAAAGAGAGAGATGGGGGGCAGAGAGAGAGAGAGAGAGAGAGAGAGAGAGAGAGAGGAGAGAGAGAAAGAGAGAGAAAAAGAGAGAAAAAGAGAGGGAAAAAGAAAGAGAAAAGCGAGAAAAAGGGGAGAGAGAAAGGGAGAGAGAAAAGGAGAGAAAAGAGAGAGAGAAAAAGAAAGGAGAGAGAGGGAAAGAGAGAGGGAAAGAGAGAGAGAAAGAGAGGAGAGGAAAGAGAGAGGAAAGAGAGAGGGGGGAAAGAAGAGAGAAAAGGGGGGAGAGAAAGAGAAAAAGGAGAAAAGAGAGCGATAAGGAGAGAGAGCAAAGAGAGAGAGAGAGAGTGATAAGGAGAGAGCAAAAGAGAGAGGGAGAGTGATAAGGAGAGAGAGAGAAAGAAAGAGAGAAAGAGAGATGGGGGGGCAGACAGAGAGAGAGAGAGAGAGAGAGAGAAGAAAGAGAGAGGGGGGAAAAAAAGCGAGAGAGAGAAGAGGAGAGAAAGAAAGAGAGAAAAGAGAGAGAGGGGAAAAGAGAGAAAAAAAAAAGAGAGAGAGAAAGAGAGAGAGAAAGAGAGACGAGAGAGAGAGATAGAGGAGGGGGGACAGAAAAGACAGAAATGGAGAGAGAGAGAGAGGAAAAAAGCGGAGAGGGGCAGGGAGAGGAAAGGAGAAAGAGAGGGGTAGGAGAGAGAGAGAGAGAGAGATAAAGAGGGACAGAGAGAGAGAAAGAGGGACAGAGAGAGAGAAAGAGGGACAGGAGAGAGAGAGAGAGAGAGTGATAAGGAGAGAGAGAGAGAGAGAGCGATAAGGAGAGAGAGACGATGAGAGAGGAGTGATAAGGAGAGAGAAGAGGATAAGGAGAGATAGAGAGGAGAGCGAAGCCGATAAGGAGAGAGAGAGAGAGCGTAAGAGAGAGAGAGAGACGATTAAGGACGAGAGAGAGATGAGAGCGATAAGGAGAGAGAGGAGGAAAACGGGGGGGGGGTAGAGAGCGTAAGGAGAGAGAGAGAGAGGTGATAAGGAGAGGAGAGAGAGAGGAGAGCGATAAGGAGAGAGAGAGAGGAGAGAGAGCGATTAAGGAGAGAGAGAGAGAGAGAGATAAGGAGAGAGAGCGAGAGAGAGAGAGAGAGCGATAAGGAGAGAGCGAAGAAGAGAGAGAGAGAGAGAGAGCGAATAAGAGGACAGAGACGAAGAGAGAGAGAGCGACGAGAGAGAGAGAGAGAGAGAGCGATAAGGAGAGAGAGCTAGAAGACGAGAGAGAGAGAGCAGATAAAGGAGAGAGAGTGAGAGAGAGAGAGAGAGCGATAAGGAGAGAGAAGAAGAGCGAGCGATAAGGAGAGAGATGAGATGGGAGAGAGCTATAAGGAGAGAGAGAAGAGAGCTATAAGGAGAGAGGAGAGAGGATAAGGAGAGAAAGAGAGAGAGAGAGACGATAAAGGAGAGAGAGAGAGATGAGCGATAAGGAGAAAGGATGCGATAAGGAAGAGAAAGCGAGGGGGGGGGAGAGGAGAGTGATAAGGAGACGAGAGAGAGAGAGAGCGATAAGGAGAGAGAGCAAAGAGAGAGAGCGATAAGGAGAGAGAGCGAAAGAAAGAGAGAAAGAGAGAGATGGGGGGGCAGAGAGAGAGAGAGAGAGAGAGAAAGGAGAGAGAAGGAGAGAGAAAGAGAGAGGGAAAGAGATATATACAAGAGAGGAGAGAAAGATATGGGAGAGAGAGAAAGAGGGGACAGAGAGAGAGAGAGAGAGAAAGAGGGGACAGAGAGAGAGAGAGTGATAAGGAGAGAGAGAAAGAGAGAGAGAGCGATAAGGAGAGAGAGAGAGAGAGAGAGAGAGAGAGCGATAAGGACAGAGAGAGAGAGAGAGAGAGCGATAAGGAGAGAGGAGAGAGAGGAGAGCGATAAGGAGGAGATGAGAGAGACGAGCGATTAAGATTGAGAGAGAGAGAGAGAGCGATAAGGAGAGAGAGAGAGAGAGCGATAAGGAGAGAGAGAGAGAGCAATAAGGAGAGAGAGAGAGAGAGAGAGAGAGAGCGATAATGAGAGAGAGAGAGCGATAATGAGAGAGAGAGAGAGAGAGCGATAAGGAGAGAGAGAGAGAGCTATAAGAGAGAGAGAGAGCGATAAGGAGGAGAGAGAGAGAGAGCGAAAGGAGAGAGAGAGAGAGAGAGAGGAGAGAGAGAGATCGAATAAGGAGAGAGAGAGAGGAGAGGCGATCCTTAGAGAGAGTAGAGAGAAGGAGAGAGAGAGAGAGAGAGAGAGCGATAAGGAGAGAGAGAGCGGGACGATAAGGAGAGAGAGAGAGAGAGAGCAATAAGGAGAGAGAGGAGACGAGGAGCGATAGGAGAGAGGAGAGATTGAGAGCGATAAGGAGAGAGAGAGAGAGAGAGAGAGAGCGATAAGGAGAGAGAGAGAGAGAGAGCGATAAGGAGAGAGAGAGAGAGAGGAGGAGAGAGAGAGAGACGAGAGAGAGATAAGAGAAGAGAAGAGAGAGAGAGAAAGGAGAGAGAAAGAGAGAGAAAGGCGGAAGAGTGGGGAGGGGGGGGGGAAAGGGGGGGGGGGGGGGGGGGGGAAGAGAGAGAGAGAGAAGAGATAAAGGAGAGAGAACGAGAGAGAGAGAGACCGAGAGAGAGAGAGAGAGAGGAGAGAGATGAGAGAGCGATAAAGAGAGAGAGAGCGATAAAGGAAGAGGAGAGAGCGATAAGAGAGAGAGACGGAGAGAGAGAGAGATGAGAGAGGAGAGATGAGAGAGAGAGAGAGGAGAGAGAGCGATAAGGAGAGAGAGAGAGAGAGCGATAATGAGAGAGAGAGAGAGAGCGATAAGGGAGAGAGAGAGAGAGTGATAAGGAGAGAGAGCGATAAAGAGAGATGTGAGAGCGATAAAGAGAGAGAGAACGATTTTTTTTAAAGAGAGAGGGAGAGAGCGATAAGGAGGAGAGAGAGAGAGAGAGAGCAAGAAGGAGAGAGAGAGAGAGAGAGCGATAAGGAGAGAGAGAGAGAGAGAGATAAGGTGAGAGAGAGAGAGAGCAATAAGGAGAGAGAGAGAGAGAGCGATAAGGAGAGAGAGAGAGTGATAAAAGTTTAAAGTTTAAAAGTTTGGTTTGTATTCCATTTGATACAATGGATATTCTTGTGTTGTTTTCCACGAGCTGTTACTGTGCCCTGCTTGATTTTTGCCACGTGTGTCAGCTGCTGCTGACTCGGCGGAACCGAGTCCTTGCCGCCGCCCCCCCCCCCCCCCCCCCCCCCCCCCCCCCCCCCCCCCCCCCCCCCTCCCCCCCCCCCCCCCCCCCCCCCCCCCCCCCCCCTGGGTTTTTGGTGCACAGCCACAGGGCAGTAACCTCGAGCGACAGTAGCAACTTCTTCGCGCCTTGGGCGGGGCGCGAACCGCGGAACCCCTCGATTGAGAGGCCGACACATTACACAGTACTAGCCCGGAGAAGAGAGAGAGGATAAATTCTCGTGAGAGACAGAGGAGAGAGAGAAGAGAGACACAGAGAGAGAGAGAGAGAGCGATAAGGAGAGAGAAGAGAGAGAGAGAGAGAGAGAGAGAGAGAGAGAGAGAGAGAGAGAGCAATAAGGAGAGAGAGAGCGATAAGGAGAGAGAGAGCGATAAGGAGAGAGAGAGAGATAAGGAGAGAGAGAGAGATAAGGAGAGAGAGAGAGAGAGCGATAAGGAGAGAGAGAGAGAGAGCGATAAGGAGAGAGAGAGAGAGAGAGGATAAGGAGAGAGAGAGAGAGAGAGAGAGAGGGAGAGAGAGAGAGATATGGAGAGAGAAAGAGAAAGAGAGAGAGAGAGCGATAAAGAGAGAGAGAGCGATAAAGAGAGACAGAGCTATAAGGAGTGAGAGAGAGGAGAGCGATAAGGAGTGAGAGAGAGAGAGCGATAAGGAGTGAGAGAGAGAGAGCGATAAGGAGTGAGAGAGAGAGAGCGATAAGGAGTGAGAGAGAGAGAGCGATAAGGAGTGAGAGAGAGAGAGCGATAAGGAGTGAGAGAGAGAGAGCGATAAGGAGTGAGAGAGAGAGAGCGATAAGGAGTGAGAGAGAGAGACGATAAAGAGAGAGAGAGAGCGATAAAGAGAGAGAGAGAGCGATAAGGAGAGAGAGAGAGAGAGCGATAAGGAGTGAGAGAGAGAGAGCGATAAGGAGTGAGAGAGAGAGCGATTAGGAGAGAGATAGAGCGATAAGGAGAGAGAGATAGAGCGATAAGGAGAGAGAGATAGAGCGATAGAGAGAGAGAGAGAGAGAGAGAGAGAGAGAGAGAGAGCGAGCTAGAGAGAGAGGGAAGAAGAAAGAGAGTGCGAGAGAGGAAGACCGAGAGAGAAAGCCATAGCACAAGAAAGAGAAAGAGAAAAATAGAAAGAAAGAGAGAGAGTAAAGAAATGAAGAGGGGAAGAAATATGGGTTGGACACTCGGTTGATTAAAATCCGTGAATGAAACTTCGTCGTTGGTTAAAGAATCTTTGCACAGAAGATCGAATCTAATTGCCTCAATGATTAGTGATTAGCAAAGTCCCTTATAACAGCGTGTTTGGAGTACATGGTAAGAGTGTTCAGTTTAGGAGTACACTACATTTAAATTGTATGTCGTAGGTTTAATTCTGATATCGGTAGGAAAAATCGATGTCGTTAGCATATACAATTTATTTTTTTTTGTGTATTCTCACTGTCTGAGTGTAATTGACTTTCATTTTTCGTGTAATGGAGTGTTTGGTAAAGTCATCATAAAGTCGTGTCCACTGGAGACGTGGATTAATCATATACCTTATAAGGGTGTGACCCAATGTTTATTATTACGTCAAACCTAACCTATTTTCACTCTACCTCACAGCACCTTATCTCACCTCACCTCAACTTTCCTCACTTCACCTCGCGCAAACTGCACCTCTTTCTTCACCTAACCTAAACTAAATTTGAAAACCAAGGACCTGGAGATATCTTGTAAACCCTGCCTCATAGTGAACGCGATAATTTTCACAAACATTTCTATAGGAAATAATATAAACAATAATAATAATTAAAAAAACGTGATGCTTCGAATTCGTTGATAGGCCCGTATCCCACAGATTCTGACGAGATTTTATCGAATTCGAAACGTCACGGTTTTATTCCGTTTTATATTGTTTCATTTTTGTCTGCGTGTGCACGTTACTGCGTTTGTGTGTAAAATAAGAAATCTCGGCAAGGGTTGCATGGTAAGTTAACTGCAATATGCAAGCTTCATGCCACGTCCATTTAGGCTTTGTATCTAGCTGTAGCTGAAATGAACTTGCATGTATATTTTAAGCTGCAGGCATGATGTTCATTGCGTGTTGCAGAACGGGGCATTTGTTGCTATATAAAATTGCCTGAAAAAAAAAATCCAGGCATGATACAAAAAATCCTATTTTGTTCTGCACTTCTCAGGATGCGTGTTCTCTCTCCTGAGTGTTGTATGGCGGTAGCGCTTGTACCGAAAACCCACGAAGAGACTCTAATAACCCGCGAATCCTGGAAGGGAACCTGATGAGTATGGTATTTATAAAAAGCCAAGCAGGTCTTCCGTCGAGGGAATCGAACCGATGTTGAGGTTAATAGGATAACGTTGATCGGACATACGTTTCAACCTTAAACTCAAAATTGCTCAGAAATGGGAGGGCGTCGTATCAGTTAATCCTTACATAAGCGATACACGTCCATTACCAGTGTTTTTTCAGCTTAAGTTAAGAATGATGGAACAAGATACTTGTTGAGGAGAGTGATAGTATATTAAACATGATATTTGATACAGGTAAGAGGAATCCGTCCTTTTCGAAGGATGTAGATTACTATATATAGTGATTAAATGAGAAGCCTCTTCAAAGAAACAGTTCTAAGGCTTGTAGTACAAAGAACTGGGAAATGGATTTTTTTGGGTGCAAGGTTCAAGGTTAATGGGTCGTTTTAGAATAGCAGTTTGGTGGTTTGTTGCCTTTAGTCGTGGCTTCAATATTGTTTAAAATGTCGATTTGCTGGTTGCTCTGAAGAGGATAATGAAGGGAAAACTGAACAGACGTTAATAAGTCAAGGTATTATGTCATACCAAAGCAACACGGGATACTGTGTGTCTGCAATAGAGCTTGGAGACAGCACTATGTAGCCTCTTGCCAAAGAGAGTAAATGGGGAATATCGTTTATCTGATAAATCACAGACATTGTAAAGATGGTCTTGTGTTCGGCAAATGCCCGGCTAGCTGAATTCGTTATGTGTACTCGCAACGATAACGATAGAATTATCCGACGTGTTATTGCGTGGCGCACTGCATTCTGAAAGGAGTGGAGGGAATATCTTCCTCAAGAGATTTGGTTCCAGTGAAGTGCGGTTGTAGATGAGATAAGCTCTTAATTGAACGAGAGGGGCACGGTCGGTAGAAGTAGAGACTTCACTTTGGTGTTACGGTCAGTTCGTAGATGCGTACATTTTGTATCTGACTGCATAATTGGATAGTAATAATGAAAGATTGAGTGAATAATAAAGTAGGTGCCTCCCCTGTTGCTTACCGGGCAGTAGGGGAAGTGCCAACAACACGGAGGAGGCTGCATAGGTGTAGCTTCAGCCACGGTTTGTTCCGAGAACCCTACCAGGTGTCCTGAGCTAGGGCTTTCCGTCGGGCCTCAACAGCGAACAGACTAAACGATAATTTTAAGGCGCTCATAGTGAAAGACGAAAATATCTTTCCAAATGGCATTACTGAAAAAAAAACCTCTTTGATTTGTTGCACAGAGAATACGACCATGTAAGGAAGAGTGAGCTGATTTTCACCAGTTGGGAGCGGAAACTAAAAGCAATAGGGAGATGTTGCAAGACGCGTGATATTGAGATCCTCTAATAAATCTCCAGTTTCATAAGCCTTTTGATACGTCTTCGTCACAATATTGGCAGCATGGCGTGGGCTTTGTGGAGGGGCTTCAAAAGGAGCTCATGATTGAGTAACCATTTATTACGGATTCCAGTCAGGTCGGATAACGTCTATGTGGAACAAAATCGTAATTATGAGCAGGGCACAAGGAAGAGAATGGCAAGAGGCGCCTGGCGGTCCTCACACCGAAGGATGAAAGTAACTAAGTGGGAAGAGAGATCGGGAGTGGCGAGGCCGATTTCTGTAGTATTTAAAAGTATAGTGTAGTGGTTTCCAACTTTTGCACCACGATATTTTTTTTATTTAAATTGAACCATTTGTTTGGTAATGGCCTGTCTTCCCATCATTTCGATTTTATTACCCGAAAGCAAACTTACTTCCGTATTGAAAGATATTATAGAACTGAATATTAAATTTGATGAATTAAGGTTATATAAATGTATATATACACATACATACACATGTATTTATTTATTGTTTATTTATTTATTTATTTGTGTTGAGCATTGCCGCGAGTAACTTTGCATTTGGCGATGGAACCTCTTGACATTTTGAATTTTGGTTCACGAACCTCCGGTGGAAACCATTGGTACAGCGTTGTAAAATCATGTCAATGAAAATGACACGTAACACAGTGACGGCATTAAGATAGATGTATGGTAGACAACAGTAAGCATGGTAGTAGGTCTCGGTACAAAGCTGCCTAAACGAAACCGGGACCAACCAGCAGAGAGAAAGTAAGTGGTCGTTTAAACAGGTGAAAGTAGTTTACCTGTTGCGTGCCAAACGTCGTATCGAGTCGTTCGGTTCCTTTGTACAATTTGCTTTATCAGGAAGAATAGTTCGGCAAGAGATGGTTTTGGGGAGATATTCTAGTGTAGTGCGCACATGCACGCACGCATACATACATACAGGCACGCCCACTTGTACGTAGACACACGCATGCTTGTACGCACGCACGCACACGCACACCCACACGCACACGCACACGCTTGCATACGCACACAAACGCTTGCACACGCACACACACGCTTGCACACGCACACACACGCTTGCACACGCACACACACGCTTGCACACGCACACACACGCTTGCACACACACACACACACATGCACACTTACTTAAACACACACACATACACATACACATATACACGCACGTTTGCACGCACGCTTGCACGCATGCTTGCACGCAGACACAAGCACGCATGCTTGCACACAGACACAAGCACGCTTACACGCAGACACACGCACGCTTGCACGCATACCCATTCACATTACACGCACGCACACACACACACACACACACACACACACACACACACACACACACACACACACACACCCACACACACACACACACACACACTCCCCCCCCCTCCACACACACACACGACTACACTTCAACGCTTCAGACGTAACAGACAAGGAATATTATTCGAGAATATTCCACCTTCGTTATTCAGTGGGTTTCAGTTGGGTCGCAGAAGGTCGCAGAAGTTGTGGTCGACGGCAAAAAGGGCGATTTTATTAATGCAACACTCAGGCTTAGAACAGAAGGAGGAGGAGGAGGAGGAGGAGGAGGAGGAGGAGGAGGAGGAGGAGGAGGAGGAGGAGGAGGAGGAGAAGGAGGAGGAGAGGGAGGAGAAGGGAAGAAGGAGAAGGAAAGGAAGATAGGAGATAGAAGAAGGTAGAAGATAGAAAGATAGAAAGATAGAAAGATAGAAGATAGAAGATAGAAGATGAAATAGATAAAGAAAAGATAGAAAGATAAGAAAAAGATAGAAAGATAGAAAGAGAAAGTAGAAGAAAAATAGAAGAAAAAGATAGAAAGATGAAGTAGAAGATAGAAAGATAGAAAGATAGATAGAAAAAAAAACACGACCTGGCAGTGAATAATGGTCTCATATAATAATGATACTAGTTGAATAAGATATAATAAAAAAATCAATGACCTCCCCCCCAATAATTCTAATGAAATAAGATATTAAAAAAAAATCAGTGACACCCCCCCCCAAAAAAAAAAAAAAAAAAAAAAATCAAAGACCCCCCCCCCTCCCATCCTCCCACCCCTCCGCAAATAAACGAAAATAAGATAAAATAATAAATAAAAAAACCAAAACACCAATTAAAAAAAAAATAAAAAAAGTTTCCAGCAACGGAAGGAAAACCACATTGAGTGTGTAGAAAACGGGAAGCTTATTCTCAAGGGAATTAAAATTTCCTCGGCTTAACATGTACGGTTTTCATTTTAGAGTTCAGAGATTGTCCTCGATTAGAATAAGCGAAGCGGTGAGGGGAGGAAGATAAGAGGATAAGGTGTGAAGGAAAAAGGAGAGGAGAGGAGAAGAGGGAAAGAGAGGATAGGATATGAGGAGAGGAGAGAAGAGAGGGTAGGGTTTGAGGGAAGAGGAGAAGAGAGGGTAGAATATGAGGGAAGAGGGGAAGAGAGGGTAGGGCATAAGGGAAGAGGAGAGAAGGGAGGAAGGAAAGAGAGGATAAGGTATGAAGGGAAAGGAGAAGAGGGAAAGAGAATAGGATATGAGGGAAGAGGAGAGAAGGGGTGAAGGGAGGAAGGAAAGAAAGGATATGAAGGAGAAGGAGAGGAGAAGAGATAGAAAAAAAGATAGGATATGAAGGAAGGAGAAAGGAGAAGAGAAGAGAGGAGAAGGATGAAAAGAAAGAACAGAATATAAGGGAATAGGAGAGGAGAGAGAGGAGGGATGAGGAGAAGAGGGAAAGAGAGAATACGATATGAAAGAAAGGGAGTAGAAAAGAGAGGAGAGGAAAGAAAGAAAGAATAAAGATAGGAAGACAAAGGAAAAGGAGAGAAGAGGAAAGGGTTGGATAGGAGAAGTAATTAAAAGATGGGACAGGAAAGAAAACGCTTGGATAGGAAGGAAAGATAGAAAATATATGATTGAATAGATAGGAAAAAACAGGAAAAGATTTATGTAGATAAGAAAAAGAAAAAAAAAGGATAAGAAAGGAAATGGGGTGGATAGAAAAGGGAAGAAAAGGTTAGGATAGGAAGGGAACAGACAGGATAAGATAGTAAAGGGAGGGATAGGATAGAACAGGATAGGATAAGAAACAAAAAAAAAAAAAAAGGAGATAGAAAAGGAAAGATTAGGGAAGAAAGGGATAGAATAAAATAGAAAAGAATAGAAAAGGAAAAGATCAGGAAGGGGAAATAGGGAAAGAAAGGATAGGATAAGAAAGGAGAAGATAGGAATGGAGAATAAAGAAAAAATAGGATAGGAAGGAAGATAAAATGAAAGGATATGATAGTATACGAAAGGAAAGAAAAAGAAAAGAAAGGAAGAGAGAAGGAGGGAAATGAACAAAAAGATAAGGAAAATGGAAGAAAAGGAATAAAAATAAAAGGAAAAAATAAGGAATTATAAGAAAACGAAGAAGTAAAGAATTCAAAGTACAGGGCGAAAGAGAAAGAGAGAGAGAGAGAGAGAGAGACAGAGAGAGAGAGAGAGAGAGAGAGAGAGAGAGAGAGAGAGAAAGAGAGAAAGAGAGAAAGGGAATGAGAGAGAGAGAGAGAGAGAGAGAGAGAGAAAGGGAATGAGAGAGAGAGAGAGAAAGGGAATGAGAGAGAAAGGAATAAATAGAAGCATGGCGAAAAGAGACAGTAATTTGACTCGTTGAACCAAAACGGTTTGGAAACTCGAGTAGTAGTTAATCCATTATTGAACTTGGTTGAAGTAGAAGTTGGAGAACAAGATGTAGATCGTAGCTTGGGGGGAGATCTTGGGTTGCGGCACGTAGGCTGCGCGAGGGAGAGGGAGAGGGAGAGGGAGAGGGAGAGGGAGAGGGGGAGGGAGGAGGAGAAGGAGGAGAAGGAGAGGGGGGGAGAGGAGGGGGAGGGGAGGGAGGAGAAGGAAGAAGGAGAGGGGAGGGAGGGAAGAGAGAGAGGGAACAGGTGAGATGAGGAAGAGGGAGAGGGAGAGGAAAAGGAAAGGAAGATGAGGAGGGAGGAGAGGGAGAGGGTGAGGGAGTGGAAAAGGAGGAGGAGGGCGAGAAGAAACAAAGAGGGAGATAAAAAGGAAGAGGAGGAGGGGGAGAGGAAAAGAAAGAGAAAAAGAGCGAGAGGGAGAGGAAGTGGAAGAGGAAAAGTGAGAGGAGAGGGAGAGGAAGTGGATTTGCATAGCCTCTCGATTCCTCAGTTGAAATCGACAGCTTAAAACGATCAACTTTGAGTCGAAAGTCCTCGGCTTAGCTAAAGATTTTTTTAAAAAAAGAAATCATTTCTATAGATGATGAACGTAATTGGTGCTAATACGCTTCCCTGTGGAAGGCCATTTTCTGTCGTAATTTTTTAATAGAGAACCCTCTGTTTTTCCAGTATAGTTATGACGGAGTTAGTCAGTTTTAGAACTTTCACAAGTTGATAGAATCCCCATTACACGAGTCGGTCGGTTGCCATAGAGACCGTTCCAGCTTCTTTCTTACGTTCAGAACCACCTCTGGCAGTTCAGCAAATGAGAGGTCATTGGTTCGCCGAGTCTAAAAGTAGCATTTCTTTGGAATTGCGGTTGCCGAGATATTCGCCGATTGCGTGTTTTAAGTGTCAACCCGTCCGCAGGTTTGTTTGAGTCTGACACAACGAAGAAAAGAGACCCTTTTATTTAATCCTTATTTATTTATTTATCTGATAATTTATTATTTATCAAGGCGACGTCAGAATCCATGCTATGGCGTAACGATCACTATAGAATCAATCATTAATTAATCGCGGTGTAGAAGCTGTTCGATCGTCGGACAAACAGCTGTTGGGCACTTACTAATCCCCCCCACCCCAAGGTATTTCAGCTGCACCACGCCCCCAGGACAGCAGCAGCAACAGCACGGCCAACTTTCAGAGCGTCCAATCTCCTTCGAAGTCCTCAAATATCGGTGGGTTTGGCGTAATAAGTCCTGTTTTGTTGACGTGATTGGCAATCCCTTGGTCTCCTCAGGTTCAATAACAATGGATGGGCAGCTCGGCGTGGCGTGATGTTGCGCCTGCAAGGAATGCTCTCGACAAAGCGGTACGACATTGCATTTTTTTTTGTATGTGTGTGTGTGTGTGTGTGTGTGTGTGTGTGTGTGTGTGTGTGTGTGTGTGTGTGTGTGTGTGTGTGTGTGTGTGTGTGTGTCTGGCTCTCTCTTTTTTTCTTTCTCTCTCTCTTTCTCTCTGGCTCTCTCTCTCTCTCTCTCTCTCTCTCTCTCTCTCTCTCTCTCTCTCTCTCTCTCTCTCTCTCTCTCTCTCTTTCTTTTCTCTCTCTTATCTCTCTCTTTTTCTCTCTCCTACTCCCTCTACCCCACCCTCTCACTCTCTCCCCCCCCTCCCTCTCCCTCCCCTCTCCCTCCCCTTCCCCCTCCCCCCCCTCCCCCTCTCCCCTCTCCCTCTCCCCCCCCCCATTTCCCTCCCCCCCCCTCTCCCTCTCCCTCTTCCCCCCCCCCCCCCCATTTTTCCCCCCCCCCCCCCTCCCTTCCCTCCCTCCCCCCCCCCCTCCCCATATCTCCCTCCCCCCCTCTCCCTCTCCCTCTCCCTCTCCCCCCCTCTCTTTCGTATATGGATGTTTTTTCCTCCCTTTAAAAAGCTCTCACGGACACCAAACATCACACATGCAAACACTCAGCATCTCGGGACATATCATTTACTTCGCCGGCCACGAGTAACGACTGTCTCCTCATCTCCCGATATTGATTTTCGTCGCTCATTTGAAATCCCTTTTCACTGTCTGTCACTGCTTGAGAACTTTGCAACTTTTTTTTTCGCACCGAACTTTGTCAGGAAAGTCCGAAAAGTACATTGCTCAAGACTTTGATTTTTATT
>NC_051392.1:35795272-35802772 GCF_015228065.2 Penaeus monodon
ATATATATATATATATATATATATATATACACACACACACACATATATGTATATATAATATATGCGTATATACATATATATCTATCTGTCTGTCTGCCTATAGATAAGAGGGCTTCAAAAAGTTCGTGGAAAAAGGACAGTACGAAAAAACGGTTTCAGTTATGATGTTTATTTTTCAACATATGTTCCATTTAAGTACAATACACTTCTGCAAATGTTGATACCAGCCTTGAAGTTCGTCTGAGTAAAACTGAGGGTCATGTGATCTGAACCATGCCAGAGCAGCTCTTTTTACATCTTCAACCGATGGAAAATTGGTATCTTTCAATTATTTTTTAAAAGTTTGGAAACAAAAAGAAGGGGCTGTAAGGTGGATATCGGACGATTTCCATCGAAATTCACGTAGCACAGTTCTTGTCTGCCGAGCGCTGTGAGCAGGTGCGTTGTTGTGATGGAAGAGAACACCGTGATGCAGCTTTCCAGGGCGTTTTTCTGATTTTTTTTGGGGGGGACAGTTTCTTCATAGCGCATTCTAAAGATGTAATTGTTTTCTTGCTCACGAGAAAGTCAACAAGCAAAATCCCTTCTGCATCCTAGAAGATTGTGGCCATGACCTTTCCTCTTGAATGCTCAGATTTGGCTTTGACTGGTCCACTTCCACGCCTGGGCAGTCACTGCTTTAATTGAATTTCGTCCTCGGGATCGTACTGGTAGAGCCATGTTTCACAATTCTCTGCAGAAAAGCTTCAGAGTCCTCATCCCACTTGTTCAAAATTTCCATTGAAAGATCTACCCATTTGCTGCTGATCTGGGTGCAATAACCTAGGGTCTCATCGAGCAGAAAGCTTGCTTAACCCCGAGCTCTCCACCAGAATTGTGTGAAGAACCCACAGAGACGTTGAGTGTGTCTGCTACTGATTCAGTGGCTATTCGTCGGTCCTTTTCCATCATGTTGCGAACAGCATCATTTTTTTCCTCACAAACTGATGATGGCCTGCCACTGTGGGGCTCATCTTCAATTTCGTTTCTTCCACTTCTGAACCGACTTATCCATTTGTAGGTTGTTGATTTCTTTGATTTCACCATAAACTTACTTTAGAGCGTCAATGACTTTCCTATTCTCCCAACCGAGTTTCATCATGAATTTAATGTTTGTCCTGGCCTCGATTTTGGTGGATTCCATGTTGCTTGAATAGTGCCTGACTTCTAAATGGTGGTGATGCGTTATTACCTGCATTTAAAGATTCATGTTTGAACACGTTAGTAAAAGAATGTTCAGGTACATTGAAAACAAAATCCTTCCATATGATTTTTAGTTATGGACTTTTTCCACGAACTTTTTGAAGCCTCCCTCGTATGTCTGTATGTCTGCCTCTCTATCTGTGTCTATCTATCTATCTTTTACCACACACACATACAAAGCACAATACACATACATACGCACACAACCCCCCCCTCCCCCCTTCACCACACATATACGAGAGAGTAACCCCCCTCCCCCCCTCACCCATGCACTCGTAAGTTAAAGTTTGGAATTCGTAAGGACAAAAGAAGTTATGACTTTGCAGAAATATACAAGCATGTGCACTTACGACTTCCATCAGAAAAGCAGAGGAATCGAACCTTATTGCGGTAATAAATATGGAGCAAAAGAAAGAAAAAGAAAACAGAGAAATATTACCTGCTGACGTAGTCGACGGGGCCTCGGGACGGCGCCTGTAAAGTACAGTACATCAAACCTCGAGTACAAATGGCTGACGATAATGTGCTTCTGATTTACAAGGATGAATGTGGATAACGTGGAATGGTTGTACCGGAAATGTGGTCTATGGATAGACGTATATATACATATGTACACACACACACACACACACACACACACACGCACACACACACACATGCGGTTGTATGTATATATCTGTACACGTACACACACACACACAAATATATGTACACACACACACACACACACACACACACATATATATATATATATATATATATATATATATATATATATATATATATATATATATATATATATATATATATATATATATATATATATATATGTGTGTGTGTGTGTGTGTGTGTGTGTGTGTGTGTGTGTGTGTGTAAAATATGTATATATATAAATACATGTATATGTACGTACATATATGTATATATATACATATACATTTTTGGTATCTCACTCCAAGATCATCACAACATGAAAACTACAATTAAGTATCATGCTGTGACCACGGCGGCTCAAACATGAACCTACCGTTAATAATAATAACATACATATACATATGTACATATGTATGCATGTATGTATACATATGTATATATATATATATATATATATATATATATATATATATATATATATCTATATATTATTTATATATCTTCACGCTCATTGAACTGATCATCCGTGGCATCCCTTACTGAATATATATATATATATATATATATATATATATATATATATATATATATATATATATGTGTATGTGTGTGTGTGTGTGTGTGTGTGTGTGTGTGTGTGTGTGTGTGTGCATTTATATACAGACAACGTTTTTATTATTATTATTATTATTTTAACCCAGTGAGCGCAAGTGGCAAGACTACAATGCCATGCCCACTGTAATAAACTTTTATCTATTGTCTTTACACATAGATGGCTCTACAAGTGCTTAGTCACCAAGGAGTAAGCTATTAGTCTTACCTATCTCATCTGTTTACTCTTTTCCTTCATTTTTTGAAAGCTTTACTTCTATCATTTTATTGCCTTTGCAATTTAATAATAATAATCTCAATAAGAATGATAACAATGTCAGTATCAATAGTATTGGAAAGAATAACACATTTTTTCATCCAATTCAAGGAATGGGGAAAGCAGGATCGGTCACTCCTTGGTGGCTGAGAACACGTAGAGCCATCTGTACGTAACAAAAATCACCAAAATCTAAAGGGGACTGTAAATAAACCCGCTGACATTGGGTTAAGATACATTTTTACACTTTCTCGGCGACTACAAACGCGAAGTTACTCGTCTGTATTGCATTCGAGTCTTGAACGATAGCATGCGTGTCTGCTGTGCTGCCTCGATGTACGATAATCGTTTGTTTGTTTGCGGTAAAAAGGGATACAGAGGCAATACAATGTCATCCAGATTATCATTTATCAATATTGGTGTAATGCGTGAAATTTTTATATGAGATACTGATTGTTATTATCATTATTTAATTATGTGGGTATCAGCCAATTAGCATTAGCAAAAAAAAAAAAAAAAAAAAACTAAGAAACATTAAATGTGTTCGTACCCTCCCACTCGACGCAATTTCACACGATTTTGAGAAAACCTCGTAATGTTTTTCTCATGTGCCATATGCTGCATGGTTCGTGTACTGATTATCTGAAATTACTTTAAGATATTTTCCACTGCCTCCTTTTCTGACGGTAGGAACACGTAATTATATTTTTTAAATAATCAGGAATAGGAACTGTTAGTTTTACTTTTTCAATACAAAGATGTTAGTTGCACTTAGAAGTGTATATAGATGTCTGTCATTTATTTACGAAATAAAACTAGTTTAGAGCGAAACTTTGCTGCCTGGAATATTCTTTGACTGTCCTATTTACTTGAGACTTGATTTAATGAAGCGACTGAGGTATAGAAACGTCTGCGACTTTATCAGGAGGGCGAAGACAAACGCAGATATGAAAATCTTTTCCCTTCCTTTTTTCAGGTTCTTACCACTAAGAGGCAGGGGGACATGTATGGCTGATGCAATACAAGAGAGAATATAATATTCGTGACAGCTGGTATGGCGGTAACTACGCAGGACGTACAAATGCATCTTTGGCGTCCAATACTGCTGGTTACCCGTTTCCAGCCATATTTCAAATCGCGTCTTTTCGCCTTAATTACGAACAGCACAGCACTTCACCTTCCCAGCATGAAACAGCACATTCACCTCGATTCCTCCGTTATATTGGTTACTCGTGACACCCCTCAGGACTCGATTTTACTGCTCAAAAGGCCTCGCTCTCTCTACCAGCGTTGCTCCTCCTTTCCCCAGACAAGCTTGGAGAAGCGTCCTCCGAACGGGTGAACATCGACATGCGCATACGTAGGAGTGTCAATACGTTTCAAATTCTGACTGGAAGTTGTTGGACTACAAATGATAAGGTTTGTTTTCTTTATCTCGAAATTCCAGTGCCTTGATGCCGGGAAAAGCGCATTATAACAAAGCAGGGCAAAATATTCATGTCGTTCTGATTTCCGACTTCTGACTCCTATTGCATTTGCAAAACGATGGTGCGTTCGAATGTATTCTCGAATATACAACAAGAACTTGCAATTCCTGAAAAAATGAGTAATGAGCAAATTTGTAAAAGCACAAGCATATGCCCTTCCTGCAACGTGCAACAGCGATAATGAACATTATATTAACATAACATATTAACATAGTTAATAAAGCTCATCCAAACCCAGTATAATCTACCCTGAACGCGGAAGGTAGAAAAAAAAAAAAGAAGAAGAAGAAATACAAAACTAATTGCTTTATACATTTTCAGAACCGGAGACCTGAAGTTTTGAATTCGCGGATCTCCATTTCTATTTTTGTGTAAATTCTTAGAATTGAGACCCTATTGAGAGCTATTAATCCCTCAGTCCTAACATTCCTTTGTAATTTCTTTCTAATTACTCTCCTTTTTGTGGATTTCGCAACGTCTGTAACCATTTAATAAAATCTTTGTAATTCGTCTGAAAATCGACACATAAACAAACAAGGCTCGGCGAAGAGGGATCCAAACCCATCTAGGAATTTATGTTCTTCGTCTATCTATATTTAATCGGGTGATCCTAGAAGAAGAAGGGGTCTGGAGAAGCAGTTTTGAATAAGGAAAACAAAAGATAGGATTCGTATTCTGCGGGATCTGGAGGAAGGGGTTGGATTCCATAGTTTAGAGGCTCGATTGAAGACAAAATAGGAATGAGGTACGGCTATGACGGAAAAGAGAGAGAGGGAGGGAGGGAGAGAGAGAGAGAAAGAGAGAGAGAGAGAGAGAGAGAGAGAGAAGAGAGAGAGAGAGAGAGAGAGAGAGAGAGAGAGAGAAGAGAGAGAGAGGAGAGAGAGAGAGAGAAGAGAAGAGAGAGAGACAGAGACAGACAGACAGAGAGAGAGAGAGGAAGGAAAAGACAGACACACAGACAGATTGAGAGACAGACAGATAGATGAATAAACAGATAGACAGACGGACAAGTGAATAGATAGATATATATAACAGATTGACAGAGATAGAGATAGACAGAAAGACAGATAAAGAAAAAAAAATCACGAGAATGAGAATTTGTTATAGCATGCGTTACAATGCTATAAACACACACACACACACACACACACACACACACACACACACACACACACACAACTATAAACTACCTCCCCCCCACCCCGCGTACACACTCATTAACAATATTACTATTTAATTCCTTGATTCAGCCCAGCAGTGTATATACGTATTATTATTATTATTATTATTATTATTTTATTACTACTGATAATATTATCATCATTATTTCTATTATCATTATTATTATTATTGTTATTCTTATTCTTATTACTATTATTCTTATTCTTCTTCTTATTATTATTATTATCATAATCATTATCATTATCATCATTGCTATTATTATTATTATTATTATTATTATTACTCCTATCATTATTATGATGATTTCTTTTTTTCTTTAGCTCTGCTAATTAAAATCAAACACCGGGTCACTACCAGCGACATAGGGTAATTGAAGTTTGAGGCAATAGAACGCCAACAAAAACATGCACATAACTTTTGCAGCAGGTTTCCCGAGTGCATAGCAAAGCAGTACATTACCACATCCCACTCTTCCCTTGTCCATTAAGTCTTGTTTTCTTTTGATAGTATAAAAATGGTTGAAGCGGGCCAGGGGTGGGAGCTATCCCGTCCTAGTGACCTGGCGGATTTTTACTTTATTATTATTATTATTATCATTAGTACCACTACTGCTATTATTATCATTATTATTATTATTATTATCATTATTATTATTATTATTATTATTATTATTATTATTATTATTATTATTATTATTATTATTATTATTATGATTATTATTATTATAATTATCATCATTATTATTATTACTATTAGTTATTATTATCATTATTATCATTTTCATCATTTGATTCGGTTTTACGTCCCGAACTCCCTCGCAAGGACAAAGACGATGCCCTGTTGCGAGGGACGTTGGTTCTGGCAAGTAGCGGCTGTTGCCTCGAGTGGACGCCCTCCCTCTTACTCTCTGAACCACTGGTGCCGGAGTCGAACCGCGCCAGCTGGGTGGACGACCCTCGTGGTTCTCAGCTGCGCGCATTACCGCTCCACTGAAGCGGTCGCTGTTATTATTATTATTATTATTATTATTTTTATCATTATCATTATCATTACCATTATTATTCATATTATTATTAATATCATGACTACCATAATCATTATCATTATTATTATTGACGTTATTGTTATTGTTATTATTGTTATTATTATTGTTATTATTATTATTATTATTGTTATTATTTTCATAATTTTTATTATTATTGTATTATTTTCATTATTATTGTTATTATTATTGATATTATTATTATTATTATTATTATTATTATTATTATTATTATTATTATTATTATTATTATTATTATTACTACTACTACTACTACTACTATTATTACCATCATTATTATTATTATCATTACTATTATCATTATTATTATTACTGTTGTTATTATCTTTACCCTCATTATGATGATCATGATGATCATTATTACTATTATCGTTATTAGCATTTCATACACAATTTTGATTTTTTTAACCTCTGCTTAAAATATGATATATTTTTTGGACAAAGTTTAGATACTTTTAGATATTTTAGTAGCATTAAATAACAACATTAGTGAGGAAGATAACTAGATGTCGATAATGTTAATAAAGATTATATTAAAGACATTAATAACATTGGATAATGATTATCCTACTAATATACATTACAAATATCGTGAATTACAACCATAATAACACCACCTGTACCTAATTTGCACGAACAGAATAAAGTATAGAAGATCGGGCAAATGAAAGGATTAGAATGCCTCTCCTGCATAAAATATCTGTTGCGATTCTCATTCCGTCCATAACAAAAGACAGTCGGCGGCAAGAACATCTGGTCCTGATACAGGGTATTCGTCACCGATATTGTCTACGCTGCCGCCAGACTAGCCAGTGATATTGGACAGAGAGAGAGAGTGGCTGGGGGAGAGAGAGGGAGAGAGGGAGAATGGGAGGAAGAGAGTGGGAGGGATAGAGAGAGGGAGAATGGGAGGGATAGAGGGAGAGAGGGAGGAGAGGAGGGAGGAAGGAAGGAAGCAGGGAGAAGGGGAAGTAGGAAGAGAGGGAAAGAAGAAGGGATGGTGA
>NC_051392.1:35812772-35817772 GCF_015228065.2 Penaeus monodon
CGAGAGGGAAGGGGAGGATGGGAAGGAGGAGAGAAAAGAGGAGAAAGAGAGATGAGAAGAGCGGTGAGAGAGACGGAAGAGAGACGAGAGAGGACGGAGGATGATGAGAGATGGAGAGGAGAAGAGACGGAGATGGGGGTGTGAGATTCGAGAGGGAGCAGAGAGAGAAGAGAGAGGTGACAGAGGGGAGAGGTGGAGAGAGGAGGCAACGGCGTGGAGAGAGAGGAGAGAGGAGGAGGAGGCGAGGAGAGAGAAGAGCAAGAGAGGGGATGAGGAGAGAGAGGAGAGGAGGAGAAGGAGGGAGAGAGAGAGCTGAGAGGAGAGAGAGGGAGAGGAGGAGAGGGGGGGGGGAAGAGGGGGAGGGGAGGGAGAGGGGGAGAGAGAGGGGGAGGCCGAGAGAAGAGAGAGAGAGAGAGAGAGAGAGGGAGAGGATGAGAGACGATCGAGGTGGAGGAGGAAGAGAGAGGAGAGAGAGGATCATGAGAGAGAGGATCGCAGACGACGAGGAGGAGAGGAGAGGACGGAGGAGAGACCGAGACGAGAGAGAGAGAGACGAGAGAGGGAGAGAGAGAGAGCGGATGAGGGAGACGACGAGAACGATGAAGGGCGACGTAGAGGGAGAGAACTTGAGATGAGGGAGGGGGACGGAGAGACGATGAGGAGACGAGAGGGGTCGAGAGAAAGAGAGAGAGAGGAGACAAGACCTGAGGGACGAGAGAAGACGGAGAGGAGAGAGAGAGGAGCAGAGAGACAGGAGAGAGAGAGATAGAGAGAGATGAGAGAGAGAGAGGGAGGGAGAGGGAGAAACGAGAGAGGGGCGAGAGGGTGAGAGGGAAAAGGGAAAGGAGGGAGGGGTGGAGGAGGGAAGGGAAAGAGGAGAGGAGAGAGATGGAGAGGAGAGAGAGGAGGAGGAGAGAGATGAGCGGAGGGGAGAGGAGAGACACGGGAGAGAGAAGGAGAGATCGAGAGAGAGATGAAGAGACGTGAGAGAGAGGACCGAGAGGAGAGATAGACTAGAGAGAGGGAGGGATTTTTTTTTGGAAAGGATAGAGGGCGGGAGGGAAGGATGTGGACGAACCCCC
This sequence comes from Penaeus monodon, assembly GCF_015228065.2. Taxonomy (NCBI): domain Eukaryota; kingdom Metazoa; phylum Arthropoda; class Malacostraca; order Decapoda; family Penaeidae; genus Penaeus; species Penaeus monodon. The sequence continues at coordinate 35,813,855 of NC_051392.1, forward strand.
CAACGAGAAGGGAAGAGGGAGGGGGGAGGGAGGGAAGGAAGGGCGGGAGGGAGGGAGGCGAGGAGGGTGTCAGGGAGGGAGAGGGACGGGGTGAGGGAATGGGATCGGGGGAGGGATGCGTGGAGGGACGGGAGGGAAGGAGGGGGGTGGAGGAGGGAGGTGAGGGAGGGAGGGAGGGAGGGGGAGGGAGGTAGAGAGAGAGAGAGGGAAGGAAGAGAGGGAGAGAAGGAGAGCGAAGAGAGGGAGAGAAGGAGAGAGAGAGGGGGGTGGATGATGAGGAGAGAGAGAGGGGGAGAGGGAAGGAGGGAGAGAGAGAGGAGAGAGACGCCAGCCCGTCACCCCCTGGTCTCCCCTTCCTTCCCCGACCCCCCGCACCTGAGAGGGAGAGAGCGACGGAGAGAGAGAGAGTTATGACGAGAGAGAGAGAAAAGAGAGAGAGAGAGAGAGAGGGAGAGAGAGAGAGAGAGTGAGGAGAGGGAAGAGGGGTACGGACGTGAGATGAGAGACGAGAGGAAGGGGGGGGAGAGGAAGGAGGGAGGGAGGGAGGGAAGGGAGGGAGAGAGAGAGAGAGAATAGACGAGTGACGACGAGGAGAGAGAGAGAGGAGGAAAGGTGAGAGAGAGAAGAAGGGGGGGGAGAAGAGAGACCGGCGGATATCGTGCCGGCTGAGAGAGAGAGAATGTGAGAGCCCGAGCGAGAGAGTGAAGTCGAGAGATGAGAGAGGGACGGAGGGAGAGAGAGAGAGATGGGAGAGAGAGAGAGGGGGACGGAGGACGAGAGAGAGAGAGGCGAGAGATGAGGAGAGCGGGGGACGGGAGAGGGAAGGAGGGGAGAGAGAGAGTCGAGAGAGATGAGAGACGAGAGAGAGATGGGAAGAGTGGAGAGACGTCGAGGAAGGACGAGAGAGGAGATAGGAGAGAGAGAAGAAAAAAGATGGAAGAGAAGGGAAGGAACGAGGAGGGGGAGAGGAAGGAGAAGAGGAAAGAGAGAGGAGAGCCAAAAGAATAGAGGAAAGAGAGGAAAAGAGAGAGGGAGCGAGAGCGGGGCGGAAATGGAAAGAGGGGGAAAGAGAGTAAGAGAGAGAGAGAAAAGACGGGAGAGGGGGATGAGAGAAGAGAGATAGAAGAGAAAGAGGAGGGAGACGAGTGAAGGAAAAGGAAGGAGTAGGGGACGAGGGAGAGAGAGAGACGAAGAGAGAGAGAGGGCGGAGGAGACGAGAGAGGATTTTTTCTTTTGGTGGGGAGATAAAAAGAGGGAGAGAGAGAGGAGAGAGAGAGAGGTGTGAGAGAGAGAGAGAGAGAGAGAGATGAGATACAGAGTGAGAGAGAGAGAGGGGAGAAGCGGATCGGACGAAGATGAGATGAGGACTGTGGGACCGGAGCGAGAGAGAGATGAGAGAATGAGATGAGAGGAGTGGACTCGACAGGAGAGAGAGAGGAGGAAGAAAGATGGGACAAGAGAAGGGAAAGGAAAGAAAGAGATGAGGGGAAGAGAAGAAGAGGAGAAGGGAAAGATTGGAGAGAGAAAGAAGAAAGGGGAAAGGGAAAGAGACGCGATGAGGGGGGTGGGAATAGGGGGGACTGGGATGCGGGGGAGGGGAGGGAGGAGAGGGGGGAGGAGGGGAGGGAATTGGGGGGAGGAGGGGGGAAAAACAAGGAGAGGAAAAGGAGGGCCGCTAAGGGAGGTAGGGGAGGAGAGAGAGTGACGAGAAGACGAGAGAGACGGGAGAGAGTAACAGCCCGGCGAAGGACGAGAGAGGGAGAGAGAGGAGAGATGAGGAGGAGAGACGAGGGGGAGTTGTTGGATAGAGAGGAGAGGAGATAGCGAGAGAGAGAGAGAGAGAGCGAGAGAGAGAGAGAGAGAGAGAGAAAGGACGATGAGAGAGAGAGAGAGAGAGGTAGAGAGAGGATTGGAGATGAGGGGAGGTGGTGAGAGCTGGAAGGAGGCGAGAGGAGGGAGGAGAGAGGAGTTTCGAAGAGAGAGAGAGACGGAAGACGATGAGGAGATGGAGATGATGAAGGAGATGAGAGAGAGAGAGAGGAGAGAGAGAGAGAGGACGAGATCGAGACCGATGAGAGACAGAGAGAGAGAGAGATGGAGAGGAGAGAATGGGATGGGGGAGGGGAGAGAGAGAGAGATTGAAAAAAGAGAGAGAGGAGAGATTGAAAGAGAGAGAGAGAGAGACGAGATGAGAGGAGAAGAGAGGGAGAGATGGAGAGAGGAGAGAAGACGAGCGAGGGAGAGGAGAGCGAGAGGGAGAGAGGAGAGACAAGAGAGAGAGGACAGAGGAAAGAGACGAGACAGGAGGACAGAGATGAGAGGAAGATGAGACGGAGAGGAGGATTGAGGGGAGGATGAGATGGGCGACGTGCGAGAGGAGATGAGACGGAGGAGAGAGAGAGGAGAGAGAGAGAGACGGACGAGATGCGAGAGAGAGAGAGAGAGAGAGAGAGAGGATGACAAGAGAGAGAGAGAGAGAGAGATTGGAAAAAAAAGAAGAGAAGAGAGAGAGAGAGATTTGAAAGGAGAGAGAGAGAGAGAGAGAGATTGCATAAGAGGAGAGAGGAGAGACTGAAGAGAGCGAGAAGAGAGCTAGAGAAGGCTGAGAGAAGAGAGATGATAAGAGAGAGAGTCAGGATCGACATCGAGAGAGAGAAGGAGAGAGAAAGGGGGGAGGGAGGGAGGGAGGGAGAGGGGGGAGGGGAGAGGAAAGGAGGGAGGGAGAGAAAGATCGATGACGAGAGAGAGAGAGGAGAGAGAGAGAGAGAGAGAGGAGAGAGAAGAGAACGAGGAGAGAGACGAAGGATGGGGATGGCAGAGAGAGCTGGAGCATCGGGATACAGAGAGATAGGAGAGAGAGAGAGGAGAGAGAGAGAGAGAGAGACAATTCACAACACATCTCCTGTAACAGGAATGGAAGGGAGGTCGAGAAAAAAACAAAAAAAAAAAGGAGAGAAGAGAGAGAGGAGAGAGGGAGGGGAGAGAGAGAGGAGGAAGGAGATGAGAGAGAGACCGGAGACGAGAGGAGAGAGAAGAGAGAGAGGAGACGTATGAGGAGAGAAGAGGAGAGAGAGAGAGAGAGAGAGGGGGGGGGAGGAGAAGAGAGAGGCAGGAGGGAGGGAGGGGCGGGAGGGAAGGACTGGGAGGGAGGGAGGGAGGGGGAGGGAGAAGGAGAGAGAGAGAGGAGAGGAGGAGAGAGAGAGAGACGTGAGAGAGAAGATGAGAGAGAATGAAGAGAGAGAGAGAGAGGAAACCGAGGAGAGAAGGAGAGGAGAGATCGTGACGGGAGAGAGGGAGGTGAGACATGGAGATGAGAAAGAGGGAGGGAGAGAGAGAGAGACTAGGAAAGAAACAGGGGGGAGAGATGAGCGGAACTGAGAGACGAGATGGAGAGTGAAATGAGACGGAGAGAGAGAAGATGAGAGAGACTGGAGAGAGAGAGAGGAAGAAAAGAGAGAGATAAAAAAGAGAGCGGGAGAGAAGAAGAAGAGAGAGAGAAGAAGAGAGAGAGAGGAAATAATCACAACTATAATAATAACCTCACTTTCTTTTTCTCTCTCTCTTCTACACACAGAGACACACAAACACACACACACACATCTATCTATCTTTATACATATGCATGTATGTATATATACATGTGTAGAGACATAAACCATAAACACACCATAAGCAAGTCACCCACATAAACAACCCCATATTTTGGAATATTTCGATTCACCAAATTCCGTTTTTATTATAACCATCTAACACTTACTTACCTTTGCATACGTTTTGTATCATTATTATTATTTTTAACTAAAATTCGCTGCCTTCAACATCACTTTCTAATCATTAAAAAAAATTAACTTAGTAGATCGGAATATTACCAAGTTCGGGTTGAGTTGCCAGCTTCCCCTTTTCTTGAGATTGCACGGA
>NC_051392.1:35825272-35827772 GCF_015228065.2 Penaeus monodon
AAACGATATATGCACAATGTTTAAAGCTCATGTGAATCTAAAGGGAATTCATCTTATGACCGATGCTTCTCGGAAGAATGGTATTGCATACCACAGGATATTTTTCCACTGGTTGACCCAATTCTAAGCTTTATCAATTTGATATATAAAATATTTTCTTTTATTTCTCTTTCTCTTGGTTTCTTTTTCAAAGACAAAAATATTATAAACACTAGCATAAACACAAAAGGATCGTATGAGTCATTTTTTATATTTGAGTGTCACCGTAGCGCTACAGACCATTCCTTCGAGCGTGTTCTTTGTAGCGTGCAAAAGTATTCATATGAAAAGTCAATAGAAAACCATTAAAGTACTTCATATGCTAGTATGATTTTTTTTTATTACAAACAAAACATTGTGGAAGCTTAAAAAAAAAAAAAAGTACCTGACTACTCTGTAACTTATATCATTTGCATACGCCACTCTTCGCTTTACAAGGCCGTGGAAAATTTAAATGTATTTCTCAGAAAAAAAAGTTATTACATTGTACTGCATATGAAATATGGAAGTTGCATAAGGTTTGAATCTCATCAAACCCGCCGCGAGTGAGTTTCGTGTCTAAATCAGACAGCTGCGTAATTCCAATGATCACGGACGTTTAATTGATTTATTGATTGAAGTATATCAACAAATCAGGGTACACGGCATTTTTCTTTAATATGTTTGAGCTTGTAAGGTTATATCATAGACGTACAGAGTTATTTTGAAGACATTCATCCCACCGAAGTCAATACCACGTCATATGCCTCGGACACGTTGGAAATTCTTACCATGGGCCGGATACTCAAAACAGTTTACAATGCTGTATCTCGCATCGCAGCCGTTACTATGTCGTAACGCCTCCGAAGGCCACATTCGAAACAAAATTAGCCGCTATGTTATGATGTCACACATTGTAAAGCACCTTGTAAGTTACAACTGCTCTGGGGCTCCCGTACGGGTTTGAAACCGGAAATAGTGCAGTTTATTCCCCGATTACTTAGTCGACAGAAACTTTTATTTGGCTATAACATGCCCTTTCCATATCAAAATACCGGGGAATTTTAGTTATCTAGTATTTTCTTTGTTATCCGTGCTTTGTCCTTATCTTGAACCATGTATAAGTTGACTGTAAACTGAGTTGACAAGACGACAAACAACATTGTTTTGGTGACTACTCATCGTCATGACCGAGCACTGCAGCGTGAAAGGAACTGTTATAAGGAAACCCATAGTTTCTCTCTATGAAAAGGATAAGCATTTATTGCGATATCACAGATTTCTTATATGTGTTTTATTATAACCTTCTCTGATGCCACAATCCTTTCAAAAATTGTTGTTCCGATGATCAGTGGCTTTCATATTTATTTTTACGTCGATTTACTTTCGAATGAAATTATTTTTTGTCTGATGCTTCCGAAAAAAAGTATATACCAAGTCATTTGTGAGACTTTATAAAACTTATGTTGAAAAGTAGGGGAGACAGTCGCTGGGCCTTCCATGGTGTTGGTGACCGATGGAGGCGTGGCAATGAGACAAACATGGCTTTCCATTGGTTATTACGTTTAGCAGACTAGCTGCTGATTGGTCAGTCGACTACCGGTCTGCCCTCTCTTGGTAGTCAGTGGAATTAACTTACAATGTAAACACGGGCCTTACAATGTGCTGACTACATAGCATTTTTTGTTTATTATAATTTTTTTATTATTATTATTTTTTTGAGTATGGGTCGTTTTCAATGTAGTAAGGAGATCGGAAAGTACGATGTAGTAAGCGGTTACAACGTCCTCGACCTCGTAAAGGACGGGTAGTTTTGAGTATGGCAGTCCATATTCCAGCGACCATCATGACTGACTTCAGATCTCACCCGCTTAGAGTGAACATATATTTGATGTATTGCTAAAAAGACATAGAAACATTTTATGCGCCTTTACAATAGAAAGTTATATAAAAAAAACTTACAATGCGATTCCTCGTTAATGAAAACAAATCCCCTTTTGAGACTACAGGATATATATCTGAAAAATTATCGCGCTCTGCTTAGCTGGTCGGAGTGTAATAAGTTGAAGGCATACACTTTGATACAAAAAAAAAAAAAAAATATGGTTCCAATAATATAAGCATAAAGGCCAGACATGTATCAGTGTGTATCGAAGTGTTAGGGGTTTCGGAAATGTTTCAATAAAGGCCTTATCTACATACATACAAAATACATACATACATGCATAAGCATATACATACATAATTATGCGCAGACATACAAACACACGTACATGCATGTAAATCTATCTCGCTAGCTATCTACCAATATATACATACATATATTCCTAATTCACATACTGATGCATACGATAACCTTCCGTACGCGTTACTCATTAATATTCTCCGCAGATAGCTTCCCTTAAAATTTTCCCGAGTTAGATTCTTCATCAATATGTTTTACAGCATGATTGGCCTAAGTTAGAAAACTTTTTTTCGGTTC
>NC_051392.1:35842772-35847772 GCF_015228065.2 Penaeus monodon
TATATATATGAATTTATACCTAAGTGTATATATATTATCTGTGTGTATGTGTGTGTGTGTGGTCTCAAAGCATGCTTGAGAGCCAGAAAGCAGGCTCCCCGCCAGCATCTTCTCATCTCCAGCTTCCTGCGAGCATCTCCACGAGACACCCCTCACCCCCTCTCCCACCCTAACCCCAACCCCCCACCCCCATCGTCCCATAGAGCGCCCGTGTCAGTGACATTTCACACGCCCTCCGTCTCCTGTGTTTTATTGCCCATAATACCCGCACGAAGAGGCGGATGGAGACGTGAAATGGGGCGGTGGCAGTTGGTGGGGAAAATATTACGAAGGTCGGAGTAGCTGCGAGTGCGTATTTTGTGTGCACCTTCGTGTGTTCGTTTTGCCTTTTTATTTTTATTTATTAATTTTTTTTTGGGGGGGAGGGGAGGGGCTGGTTTTACTTAAGTCCTTTATTGTGTGGATGTACGGACTAAAAGCATGTTCGTTCGTGTACATGCACACACACACGCACGCACGCACACGCACACACACGCACACGCACACACACACACACACACACACACACACACACACACACACACACACACACACACACACTAACACTTATATATATATTACATGTGTACTGTACACAAACTCACGCGCCATTAAATATCTATCTCCAGCACATACCTACTTTTTTACCTATATCAAGAGAGAGAGAGAGAGAGAGAGAGAGATAAAGAGAGAGAGAGAGAGAGAGAGAGAGAGAGAGAGGAGAGAGAGAGAGAGAGAGAGAGAGAGAGAGAGAGAGAGAGAGAGGAGACAGAGAGAGAGAGAGTGAGTGAGAGAGAAGAAAACATATCGGTACAAACACAAACAAAGACACAGTAACAAAATCTGGAATGTATACAGAGAGAGAGAGAGAGAGAAAAAAAAACAAGAAAGAAATAAAAAAGAAAGAAAGAAAAAAAGAAAAAGCCCAAAAAGAAAAATGTCTTTTGACCAACAATAACACGCGCAAAAAAAAAACGGGCCAAAACTATCTGTTTGCTCCTTTGTTACAAGCTCGAAACACCGAACGAATCTCTTTACGCAAACCGTTGCTCTTTCGACATCAAACCTACTCAAGCTGAAGTAACTGTCAACAACCTCTTGACAACAGAACTTTTACACACGCGAAGCCAGAAAGCTCACACAGCAATTTCACCTCGAGTAAGTCGCTGCGGTCGTTAAAGTCGGCGGTGAACTTTGTGGAGCTTCGGAATATTCTCGAGACATGATTCAACACGAAAGATTCAGAAGGTGGTTCGGATGCTGGGTACAGATCAGGGGAGGGGGGAGGAGGATGCTCTGGAGGGAAGGGAGGATGGGGGGGGGGAAAGAGTTGGGGGGGAATGGGGAGAGGGTGTAGGGGAGTAGGGGAGGAGGGGAAGATGGATAGAGAGAGGAATAAACGACTAATTTGGGTTCTTGTTCATTAGTGCGATTTGGCGTATGTTGGTTCTAGCTATTCATAGATGGCGCTGGATAAAGGGTGAGGGGACTTTTTTCTTTCTTTTTTTTCTAGCACTTTATTTACCTATTTATTTATTTTTAAAATAATTTGTGGAGGAAAAGGAAGAAAATGTGGGAAACGTGGCTGGTTGTTGCTTGACCTCGTGACATTTGATGAGATGTGATAGATATATTAGCGGAAGACTGACAGAAAGATAGAGAGATAGATAGACAGAAAGAGAATGAGAGAATGTATGTGTGTGTGAGCCTGTGTGTGTGTATAGAGAGAGAGAGAGAGAGAGAGAGAGAGAGAGAGAGAGAGAGAAGAGAGAGAGAGAGAGAGAGGGAGAGAGAGGGGAGGAGGAAAAAAGAGGAAAAGAGAGGGGAAAAGAGAGAGGAGGAGAAGAGGAGAGAGGAAAGAGGGGGGGAAGAGGGGAGAGAGAAAGGGGAAAAGGAGAGAGAGAGGAGGGGGAGAGAAGGAAGAGGAGGAGAAGAGAGAGAGAGGGGGGAAGAGAAAGGACGAGAGAGAGGGGAAGAGAAGAGGGGAGAGAGAGGAGAGAGAGGGGAAAAGGGAGGGAGAGGAGGAGAGAGAGAGGGGGAGAGGAGAGGGAAAGAGAGAGAGAGAGAGAGAAGGATGGAAGAAGAGAGAGAGAGAAGGGGAAAAGGAAAAGAGAGGGAGAGGGAGAAAGAGAGGAAAAGAGAAGGAGAGAGAAAAAAGGGAGAGAAGAGGGAGAGGGGGGAGAGGGAGAGAGGGGGAAAGAGAGGGGGAGAAAAAAGGGGGAAGGAGGAGAGAGGAGGGGGAGGGAGAGAGAAGGGAGGGAGAGAGAAGAAAAAGAGAGAGAGGGGGAAAAAAAAAGAGAGAAGAGAGATGGAGAGGAGAAAGAGAGAAGAGGAGAGAAGGGGAAGAGGAGGAAGGAGGGGGAGAGAGATGAGAGGGAGAGAGAGGGGGGAGAGGGGAGGGGGGAGAAAAAGGGGGAGGGGAGAGGGGAGAGAGGGGAGAGAGGGGGGGGAGAGAGAGGGAGAGAGGGGGAGGGGAGAGGGGAGGAGATGGGGAGAGGAAAAAGAGAGGAGAAGAAGAAAGGAGAAAAGGAGAGGGGAGAGAGAAGGGGGGAGAGGGAGAAAGAGGAGGAGGGGGAGAGAGAGGGAGAGAGGAGAAAGGGGGGAGAGAGAGAGAAAAAACGAGAGGGGGAGAGGGAGAGAGAGGGAAGGGGGGAGAGGAGAAGGGGAGGGGAGAAAGAAGAGAGAGAGGGAGAGAGAGAGAAGGAGGGAGAGAGAGAGGAGAGAGAGGAGAGAGAGAGGGGAGGAGAGAGAGAGGAGAGAGGAGAGAGGGGAGAGAGAAGAGAGGGAGGAGAAGGAGAGGAAAGAAAGAGGGAGAGAGAGAGAGGAGAGAGAGAGAAGAGGAGGGGAAAAGAAAAGAGAGAGGGGGAAGAGAAGGAGAGAGAGAGAGAGAAGGAGAGAGGAGAGAGAGAAAGAAAGAGGAGAGAGGAGGAGAAAGAGAGGAGGAGAGAGAGAAGAGAGAGAGAGAGGAGAGAGGGGAAAAAAGGGGAGAGGAGAGAGAGAAAAAGGGGGAGAGAAAAGGAGAGAGGAGAGAGAGAGAGAGAGAAGAGAGGGGAGGAGGGGGAGGGGAGAGGGAGAGAGAGAGAGAAAAGAGGGGGGAAAAGGGGGAAAGGAGGAGAGGGGGAAAAGAGAGAGAGAGAGAGAGGAGAGAGGGAGAGAGAGAGAGAGAGAAAAGAGAGAGAGAGGGAAGAAAGAGAGAGGGGAAAAGAGGGAGAGAGAGAGAGAGAGGGGAGAGAGAGGAGAAAAGAGAGGGGAGAGAGAGGGAGAGAAAAGGGAGGGGAGAGAGAGAGAGAAGAAAGATGAGAGGGAGGAGGAGCGAGAGGAAAGGGGAGAGAGAGAAAAAGGGAGAAAAGGAGAAGAGGAAAAAGAGAAGAAGAAAGAAAAAAGAGAGAGAGAGAGAGAGAGAGAGAGAAGACAAAGAGGAAGAGGAGAGAGGAGGAGAGAAAAGAGAAAAAGAGGAGGAGAGAGAGAGAGGGGGAGAAGAAAAAGAGAGAGAGCAAAGAGGAGAATTCACGATAGGCAAATTAAATAAAATCATATTTTGTAAAATAAAATTTCCCGACGAAAAAAGCAACCGTTTTAAAAACTTTCAGCAATTTTGAAGAGCAAATTCCGGCAAGGGGAAAGCACGAAAAATTTGAATTTTGATCAGCAACGTCAGGATATTTGCAACTTCAAATTCTCTCCCCGCCTCTCAGAGTTAGAATTTTCTTTCAACATTGCAATCAAAAGAGGGATAAATATTATGTAAAAAAAAAGGCGCTTCTCCGTCCTTACCAAGGATTCGAAACGACTCAAAAAAAAAAAAAAAAAAAAAAAAAAAGAGAGAAAGAGAGAAAAAAGAGAGAAAAAGAGAGAAAGAATGAGAAGGAATGAAAGAAAAAAGAAAGAAAAAAATAGAAAAAGAAAAAAGAAGGAAAGAAAAAGAAAGAGAGAAAGAGAGATAGAAAGAAAGAACGAAGGAAAGAAATACAGAGAAAGAAAGAGAGAGAGAGAAAGAAGGAAAGACAGAAAGAAAGAACGAAAGAGAAAAGAAAAAAAGAGACAGAGAAAGAAAGAGAAATAGAAAGAGAGAAAAGACACACAAGAATATGATCCCGAGGTTTTCCAGAAGCTTTACTTGAGGACTTGGTGAAACTGGTTTAAAAATCACTTGATTTGCTTACTTGATTATTGATTCCTTGATTTTACTTGAAATAATGACTTGGAATTACTTGATTACGTGAATTAATAATTAGAAATTACTTGATTAATCGAATTAATGACGAATTTATTTGATTACTTGAACTTGAACTTAATTGATTGCTCGAATTAATGCCTTGAACTTACTTGATTACGTGAACCAATACCTTATCTTACTTGGTTACTTGAATTAATGCCTTGAGCTTACTTGATTACGTGAATCAATGACTTGGAAATACTTGATTGCGTGAACTGATTTAGAAATTCGAATTCTAGTGGTTGTGGGATTGAGTTACAGCCAATAGGGTATTTACACGAATAATGTTGATCAAATGTTGGAAAAAAAACAAGGTATGAATGAGAATGTAATATCTTTTACAAAATAGATATATATTTTAACCGAACAAATACCCTTAACTGTATTAAAATTTTCTTTAAAAGTTTGTATCACGGAAAAGCTTCGTTAAAGGTAAAAAAGCATTTTTTTAACAAGGATTTTCAAAAAAATTGATTGCTTAAAATAGAACTCGGAGTAAAGAACATAACAACGATGGAATTGCTAGATTTACTATTACGAGTACCTAGTAATAGTACTATCTAGTATTACAAAGAGAACGGGTAGTTGTAGTTATGACCTCACAAATAACTGTTCTTTTTCTCTGCAAATATCAGTTTTCACTTGAATGAGTTGCAACACACACACACATACACACACACACACACACACACACACACACACACACACACACACATGCACACGCATATGCACACACGTACACACA
>NC_051392.1:35860272-35862772 GCF_015228065.2 Penaeus monodon
GGGGACTGATGTAATATAACCCACAAACGTGATTACATTTTCCCAAGGATAGTATCAAAATTCAGAATCGTTTTGAATATACGTCATATTCTAATTATATTTAAAGATTTTCAATGGCTGCCTTTATGACTTCGCGACTTTTTATTTCTCTATTTATTTTATTATATTTTCCTATTTTTTTTCTATAGCTTTAATCCGCAGAAAACAGAGGAAAGTTAAATACGCTCCGGTAGTGAGAGACAGAGAGAGAAAAAAAATGTGTGCATAAAAGAAAAGATGAAAAAATAGATTTAAAAAAATGACAGAAATAGGTGAGTTATGACGCACGTATGTCAAAAAAAAAAAAAAAAAAAAAAAAAAAAACAGTAAAGTCTATTTTAATGAATGGAAACAGTACTGGATCTTATGTATATATCAGCATCATATTAAGATAAAGCGCTGGAACTTTTCAGTTTCAAACAACATTGTGTTATGTCTCGTAAACGTAACATACTGTTCTCTATATGATATATATATAATTATTTAAAATAAAATACGAAATATTTTTACTCTTTAATTGCAAGCTGTTTTATCCCATTATCCTTTCACATAAGTACAAACTATCTGAAGAATTAAAAGGTTTTGTCAAATGTTTTTTTTTTCTTTTTACCTTTTTTTTTAAAATTTAAGTTTCTAAATAATTTATGACATCATTATTTTTCGTCTTTCCTTTGTCAATTTTAGTGTACTATCGCCGAGTTCTTCCAAATTCCTTCTTTATTTAAAATGAACTTTTATATAATTTCTATATGTTTTACACTCATACAGTGGATCACCATTACTTGTCTGTTCATAAACATGTAATTACTCGATACAAGCTATAATTAACACTGGCAAGTACCATCTCCTAGTAATACGGTAACAAGAAAACTGCTAAGTAAAGACCCAGAAGCCAATGAATTAATAAATGACTAAATGAAATAAAAAATAGATAGATAATAAGAACAAAAATATTGATAAAAATAAAGAGGTATGTGGAGAAATATATTAATTCCTTTGAGGCCTTTATTATAATATTATAAGTCTGTTTCACTTTAAGACCTCAACATTCTCTACAGATAAGGGAAAGCCAAACCGAAGCTGTCCTGATAACGGAGCAGGTGTCGAAGTTCGAGACAACGAAAGGGCTCATTGCATTTTCTATGAGACTCCATACCTAACCACAGCTGTCGGAGAGGTCATAGATCATTAAAAAGGTTAACAAAAGTCGAGGAATCAAATCATGAAGACATTTCCAAAAACACGTTTGAAAATGAGTGGGAGAGATTTATTTATCCGTCTTATAGGACTCATGCGGTAAGGATAACCGCAGATACTGTGATGTTGAGTAAATGCGTAGCTTTCCTAACCTGTCGTTATTCGCGCCCCCACCCCCTCACCCTTTCAGATCTCTGGGAATTTACTGACACAAGAACGACGGATGAAAGGGCAGCGGAATCTTCACATTTACCCCCTACTATCGCCGGGGAAAAGTGACGTTCCCGTGGTATTGTTTTGTGAAATGAATCTACACATAGATGGCTACACAAACGCTCAGCGTCCGAGGAGTCAGGTTGCAGTGCCATGACCTCAGCTGATTTCCTCTTTCCTTGTGTTTTTGGAATTTAGTTAAGTAATGCTTTTAAAATCGCTGCTGTTATTATTGACATTATGATTCGTCGCATTGTTATGAACAATACTGATGGCAGCATAAAATAGTATGAAATATATATATTTTAAAGAATCAAGGAATAGGATAAACAGGTGAGATAGGTAGGATTAATAATTGACTTCTTGGTGACTAAGCTTTGCGAGGGCGAACGTGATTTCGAGATGTGTCCAGGAGAGCGGTTCGAAGATTTTGTTATAACGCGGAATGAAAAAAAAAAAAAAATGTTACCGCACGCTATTTTTTTTTTGATGTGATATTGTGTTTAAAAGAATATATTCATTACCTGATGCATATGAATTTTTGGAAATATTCCTTTTAGATAGTATGTTATTTGGATGTTTCAAAGCGTATAGATGACAAACACGTCAATTATCATAACACTAGTTGATTCAGCTTATTTTTAGCCTTTTCAAAATTAACAACCTACGTGTTCCGTCAGTACAAAAGGTGGTTCTTTTAGCTTTTATAAACATGTCATTTGCAGACCTTTAAGAGAATATCAGTCTATTATTCGGACCACTTTGAGCATAATGCGTGACGTACCTTCAGATTATGACTGGATGTTAATACCCGTCTTGTGTTTTATTTTTATTTTTATTTATTTATTTATTTTTTTGAGTAAGGGTTGGTGTTTTCTAGTCCCTGTCTATTACATAAATGTATTTCAAGGTCTTCGCTGGCAATCCGTAATCAGCTGATGCCATTTTTGCACTTTTAAACACATTTCGAAGCCACACTCAAACTGGTGAGTTGCAATGTTGCAATTCCCGTTTGTAGGCTTAGATAAAGATGTAAGACAGAACTATTATA
>NC_051392.1:35877772-35880272 GCF_015228065.2 Penaeus monodon
AGATTTTCAAGCCGGAGATCAAAACATTTTACAAATTCCAGCTTCAACAGATTCAAACTTCGCTCCTCTGGCCAGTCTTGCAGGCATAAGGCGATGCATACGCCACTGTTTCCTCAGTTTTGTTTGACTTTCCGACAGAACCGCGTTAACATTCGACGGTCGACGGCGTTTTCTTTGCTTCAATACCTGAGCAATTTCCAAAAGCTTTTCCTCACTTGACTCAGCTGTTCATGGAAATGTTTAGTTGTGTTTCTTTTTTTTATTATTTATTTATTTATTTATTTTTTGCGTGGTGTTGTTAAGTGGAGAGAAGAGAAGAATGTTAATTTGAAGTGGGATTTTCTTTTTTTTTCTTTTTTTTTTAATGGATAAGTGCGTCATAGGTTGAGGGCGATGATGAAAATGGTGAGGATGATGGTGATGATGATGACAATGATAGAAATTAAATCATTGATGGTGGATATATGGATGGTTATGGTGATGAAGGTAAAAGTTGATTACGAAAATAGCGATAGTGATAATAATAGCAACAAAAACACCAATAATAATAATAAAAAAAAAAAAAATAATGAAGATAACAGTGAAAGGATAATAATAACAACAATAATCATATAGATAATTAGTAGTTATCGTTAAAAGAATGAAGACCACCGTACATAAGTCTACTATTTACAATAATGATAATAATAATAATAATTATTATTATTATATTAATAATATAATAATAATAATAATAATAATAATAATAATAATAATAATAATAATAATAAAATATAAGGTCTTTGAGTGATGAATACTTTGATTATATCCTACATTCGAAACCTGATTCGGTTCACGACCAAACCCTGCCATCCATTAATGAATGTTTGCACACACACACACACACACACACACACACACACACACACACACACACACACACACACACACACACACACACACACCACACACACACACACACACCACACACATACTAATAAATATATATATATATATATATATATATATATATATATATATATATATATATATATATATATATATATATATAACCCGCACACAACCATAACAAACAGAGCACGGATCCAAAACCATATATTCCAGCCCACCACGAAGACAAAGAAAAAACAGAGCCATTCAACGGGAAAACTTTCGGATCAAATGAAAGAATCAGACTATAACTACTGATAAACAATGTCCAATACACAAGCAAGACGCACTGTTCCCGGCGCTGACATATCGTAAGTACAAGCCTCTGGAGGGTGACATGAGTCGCTCAATCCACGCGCCCACTGATTGGGTCTTCCCACTGGCGAGAGTGTAAGCGATGGGATATTGCAACTAGAGATCCTCGGGCTTAGCTTGATTTTGTAGTATATGTGTACACTACACACACACACACACACACACATATATATATACATATTTATACACACACACACACACACACACACACACACACACACACACACACACACACACACACACACATATATATAATATATATATATATATATATATATATATATATATATGTATATATGTATACATATATGTATATATGTATATATATACACACAAATATGTTATATATATATATATATATATATATATATATATATATACAGATATATATATATATATATATATATATATATATATATATATATATAGAGAGAGAGAGAGAGAGAGAGAGAAAGAGAGAGAGAGAGAGAGAATGAGAGGAAGAACTAGGGCTTTGGTAAACATCTTTATTGTAAGCGTTTCGAAGAATTAATATCCTTCATCATTACTAGAAATACTGAACATAAAACATGATAAAACGAGAAACAAGAATATAGTTTATAAAAGTAACAATAAATGGTTAAGAGAATGGAACAAAAAGAAAAAGGCAGAAACATTATGGAAAAAATACAGACCATATATATGAATAAGACATACTAAAGCAACGGTCACACTAGTCTTCTCTGTCCGGGGATTCTTAGACAGCCACGCCGATAGGCTGTCACTTGCAGATAGGGATTGGTCACACTATAGTGTTCCGCAGAGAAACCTCTTCCCTGAAAAGACCAAAGTGTCTACAATAACCTCCTGGATGAACAACGCATCGAAGATAGTCATGGATTCATTGCATATCGATTGAAAATATAAAATAAAATAAAATAAAGAAAACACTAAACTTTAAAAACCCGATGTATCCATTTTATCAATTACCATGGCAGCTACACCGATGACCCATTTTTCAACATAAATAGAAAATACAACAATCTCCTTCCCAATAGCATATGCTGCTATTAGGGTAATCAGCAATATACGAGAGACGTAATTATGGACTGATAAAAAACTGAAGTTGGGAGGAAGCAAATACTATAACTGAAATTGAGTAAAATATTAATAATTTTCGATCGTGTCACAGCCTTGCCAGCTAAACGATTATACCCTGTGTACAGCTTCATGTTGATTTCATTCATTATTGTTATTTTTAACTTTCTGATATCGT
>NC_051392.1:35887772-35895272 GCF_015228065.2 Penaeus monodon
ATATATATATATATATATATATATATATATATATATATATATATGTTGTGTGTGTGTGTGTGTCTGTGTGTGTGCGTGTGTGTGTAAATATGCAAATATAAGCAAGCATAAACATGCGAACACAGACACTCAAAAATACACAAAACATACAAAAAATACGAACTTACATTCCACACACATACACACATACAAAAGCCAATATACAAACGTACATCATAGATACAAACACATACAAATATATACACAAACACTTAACTGCAGAAGCATTTTCTCTCAAACAAAAATTTGAAACTGTGTACTTCTGGTTGATTCAGTTCCAGCGTGTATTAATTGGGGACATACAGGAGCATAACTCTACGGACTCACTACTCGCATTTCATTTACTCTCGATTTTTCACCCCTTTTTTGATTGGACGTTTCATTTTCCGGAAATGAATAGAATACTTATACTTGTAGGTTTACTTATATATTTTAATGGTATGGTAAATATGTATAGGTCTCCTATCTGCTAAGAGAGGCCTTCATTTTGCTAAACATAAACATATACTACGGAACACGTAAGCAAGATGAATATCTCCTATCGTGAGAGAGCAACGAACTAAAATCACATCAACTGGTCAAGCGCAGACAATTCCATCAGCACTGATTATAACAGTGACATCTAGCGAACATACATGCAAGTACGCTCCGCGCCACAGGTGTTGCCATGAAAGTCAAACAGAACTTTCTCGAGACTGCTCCTGACGTATGGCTTTCAGAATGCATTGGAAAGTTTGGACAAGATCTCTGAAATGTGTTATAAACGATTGGACGGCGATGGTTGAAGTTGTGAATCCCTGTATGTGTGAGGGAATGTTTGGCAACTTGGTTTGTTTTGGTGGGAATTAAAGTTTGCAGTAGGTGGAAATGGGGGAAGGTGAGGCCTTAGCCCTTTATTGGGATATAACTTTAAAGAGGGCAAGAGAGCAAGAGATAGATAGATAGATAGATGGATAGATAGATAGATAGATAGATAGATAGAGAGAGAGGAAGAGAGAGAGAGAGAGAGAAGGAGAGAGAGAGGAGAGGAAGAGGAGAGAGAGGGGGAAGAGAGAGAGAGAGAAGAGAGAGAGAGAGAGAGAGGGAGAGGAGAGAGGAGAGAGAGAGAGAGAGAGGAGAGAGAAGAGAAGAAGAGAGAGAGAGAGAGAGAGAGAGAGAGAGAGAGAGAGAGAGAGAGAGAGAGTGAGAGAGAGAGAGAGAGAGAGAGAGAGAGCGAGATCTTTCTTTATTAGTACTATTATTGTTGTTACAGTTATCATCATTAGGTTAATCAGTATTATCATTATAATAAATCATTATCCTCATTGTTGTTGCTACTTTTGTTGTTATTATCGTTATTATTATTGTTATTATCATTAATATAATGATAATTATGATAACAATAATAATAATAATAATTATGATGATAATAATAATGATAATTATGATAATAATAATAATGATAATTATAATAATAAGGATAATAATATAATAATAATAATAATAATAATAATAATAATAATAATGGTAATAATGAAGATGATGATAACGTCTATAATAAAAAATTACAATAATAATAATAGTAGTGATATGGGTTATTTTTCTTGTTAATACTTATTATTAGCGTTGTCATAATCATTATAATCATTGTATTATTAGTAGTAGTGTCATTGTTATTATTATTATAATTTTTATTTTTTATTATTATTACTATTGTTATTATCGTTATCAGAATTATTATTATTATTATCATCATTAATAATAATAATAATGATAATTACAATAACGATAATAATGATAATAATAATAGTAATAATAATGATAATAATAATAGTGATAATGATAATAATAATAATAATAATAATGATAGAATAATAATAATAATAGTAATATTAATAATAATAACAATAATAATAATAATAAAAAAAATGGTGATGATGAAAATAATAGTGATAATGAGAATAGTAATAATAATAATAATAACAATGATAATAATGCTATTCATGATAACGATAATAATATTAAAAAATTACGATAATAATAATAATAATAATAACATGGATAATGATAATAATAACATTGATAATAATGATAATAATAATAACAATAATAACAATAATAATAACAATAATAATAATAATAATAATAATAATAACGATGTTAATTATGATAATGATGATAACAGTAATATCAACAATAATTATGATAATGGAAATAATGATAACAATGATGGTAATGAAGATAATAATGATAATAACGATAATAATAATCATGATAAAAATAATGATTAACATAAGAATGATTATAATGATCATAATGATAATGGCAACAATAATGATAAAAATGATAATGATAGTAATAGTGATGACAATAACAGAAATGAAGATGAATATAATAACGAGGATAATGATGATGATGATAATAATAATAATAATTACTAAGTCCTATGCATAACCATTTTCATATTTATTGTGATCATTATTACCAGAAATACCAGAAATAAGATTATCCTCTTTTCAATCATTAATACAACCCTGATTATTTTGTGCCATCGTTAGCATTGTCATTGATATTATAAACCTCCACGAAATTAGTTTTGTTTGGGAAGAGTACAGTGAAGCCAGTAATTATTTTTCGTTTTCTTTTTTTTTCATACTTTTTAATTCCCTCATTTAAGTTCTTGCAGGAAAAGGAGTCACTAATTGATGCAGAATCATTACTGATCTCTGTTTTTTTTTTTTTTTTTTTTTTTTTTTTTTTTTAGGGGGATTTCGAATAATCGGAAATTTGATTCTCTCTCTGCCTTTTTTTCCTTTTTCTTTCCTAGTCTGTAAGAGCGAGAGAGAGAGAAAGAGCGAGACAGAGAGAAACAGAAAGAGAGAAACAGAAAGAGAGAGAGAGAGAGAGAGAGAGAGAGACAGACAGACAGACAGACAGAGAGAGAGAGAGAGAGAGAAGAGATAGAGAGAGAAGGAGAGAGAAAATATTCAGAGAAAGAGGGAGAAGGAGAGGATAATCCAAGAGAAAGAGAAAGAGAGAGAGAGAGAGAGAGAGAGAGAGAGAGAGACATTCTCCCACGTCTCTCAAACCTCCTGCTGACTTAGCGTTGTTTATTCCTCTGTGTTTCGTTATCTCTCACTGAGTCACCCACTGGGCTCTCTGTGAATAGGTAATGAGGCTTTTCATATTTCCATTATTCATGGTTATTCTGCCGTTAATATTTTGAGAAGCTGGTCGTAGTCAATTTGATTCAAGTTATTCCGGAATTATTATCTTTGTTTTGTGTTGCTTTCGAAGTCGTTGTTTGTGTTTGTTTATGAATTTGCCTCCTTTTGGTTGCTGCTGTGATTAGAATATTGTCCGTATTATGTTATTATAAATTTAATTATGAATTTTGTTATCACAAATATATATGCACATACATTAGTCACATACAAAAGAGGTGTATCCATACTCACTAGCACATACATAAACACACACACGCACACGCATACGCACACACACACACACACACACACACACACACACACACACACACACACACACACACACACCACACACACACACCACACACAACACTCAAACCCACACACAACACCAACCACACACACACACACACACACACACACACAACAAACACACAAACACACACACACACACAACACAAACAACACGAAACACTCAACACACACACACACAACACACACACCACCAACACTCACACATTCAACACCACACACACACACACACACACACATCACATCCACTCAAACCATTATACACTAACATAACCAATACAACACATGCACCACACACACACTTATCCATAACACATACAACACATCATCTTTACACCACACCACCACAACACACGTTCAACAAGCACACACAACAACAACAACACACAACAACACACAACAACACACACAAACAAACAACAACACAAGAAACACACAACAACAAACAACACACAAACACAAAAACAAACGAAAAAAAACAAAAACAAAAACAAACAAACAACACAAAAAAAACAAAAAAAAACAACAACAAACAAACAGCACACATGAAACAATTGATAAACATATAGATAAATCTTGAAGATTATACTTCCCTATTAATAAATAATTCATTTATCGTCTTTATTACGCTGTATGGGGAGGTATCGTGTATCCGGGCTCCCCTATCTGCCTTATAGTTCTTTTTAACCCCATGTTGATCTTACTTTTACTGACGTCCATCCCCGTACAACCCCCGTTCAAAAGAAGAAGAAGAAGAAGAAAGAAGAGAGAAGAGAGAGAAGAAGAAAAAGAAGAGAGAAAAAGGAAGAAGAGAAAAAAGAAGAAGAAAGAAGAAAAAAAGAGAGAAGAACGAAGAAGAAAAAGAAAAAAAAAGAAAAAAAAAAAAAAAAAAAAAAAAAAAAAAAAAAAAAAAAAAAAAAGAAGAAGAAGGGGGGGAAGAAGAGAAAAAGGAAAAAAGAAGGGGAAGAAAAGAAGGAGGAAAAAGAGAGAGAGAGAAGAGAGAAAGAGAAAAAGAAGAAGGAGGAGAGAGGGGGAAGAGAGAGAAAGAGAGAAGAAAGGGAGAAAAAAAAAAAAAAGGGGGAAAAAAAAAAAAAAAAGAGAGAAGAGAGGAGAAAAAGAAAAGAAAAAAGAGAAAGAGAGAGAGAAGGAGAAAAAGAGAGAAGAAGAGAAAGAGAGATGAGAGGGGAGGGGAGGGAGGGGAAGGGAGGGGGGAAGAAGGGGGGAAAAGAGGGAAAAGGGGGGGAAGAAGAAAAAGGGGGGGGAGAGAGAGAGAGAAGAAAGAGAGGAGAGAGAGAGGGGGGGGGGCAGGGGAAAGGGAGAGAGAGGAGAGAGAGAGGAGAGAGAGAGAGAGAGAGAGGAGAGAGAGAAAAAAGAAGAGAGGAGAGAGGGAGAGAGGAGAGAGAAGAGAGAGAGAGAGAGAGAGAGAGAGAGAAGAGAGAGAGAGAGAGAGAGAGACAGAGAGAGAGATTGCAAGAAAGAGAGAGGGGGATCGAGCAGAAAAAAAAAAAACAAAAACAAAAAGAAAGAAAAATAAATAATAAAAATAACATGATAAAAAAACACCAACGAAAGAAAAACGGAATAAAGAAAGCGAAAGAGAGAGAAAAAGGAAGAAAAAATCGAGAGAGAAGAAAAGAGAATCTAAAAAAGAAAGTAAAGAATCAGAGAAAGACTGGGATCGAGAGATTAGAATATAGAGAGATAAATAATAATAATAATAATAATCGGAAATAAAAACGAAGAGAAAATCATATCGAAAAGAAAGAGAATCAGACAAAAAAAAAAAAGAGAATCAGACAAAAAAAAAAAAAAAAAAAAAAAAAAAAAAAAATCAGCCGAAAGGAAGATAGAAAAAAAAAAGAAGAGAGAATCAAAAAAAAAAAGAATCGGACTCGAAAGAGAGAGAATCAGATAAAAAGAAGAGAGAGAGAAAAAAAAGAGAATCAGATCAAAGGAAGAGAGAATCAGACCGAAAAAATGAAAAAAAAAAAAAAAAAAAAAAAAAAAAAAAAAAAAAAAAAAAAAAGAGTGAAAAAATAAAAAAAAAAAGAAAAATAAAAAATAAAAAAACCCCCAAAAATTAATTTTGAAAAAAAAAAAAAAAAAAAGAGAAAAAGACAAAAAAAAAAAAAAAAAAAAGAATCAAAAAAACAAAAAAAGAAAAAGCCCAAAAAAAAAAAAAAAAGAGAACAGCAAAAAAAAAATTAAAAAAAAAAAAAAAAAAAGCAATCCGGCCGACGGGCGTGCTGACGACGCGTGGCGGAGAGGAGGCGAGCCACGGACCGGGGGCGGCACGGACAAAGCACCGGCCATTAAAAGGGAGTACGTTAGTTCCTTCCTCGAGAATGGTTGGCGAGAAGCTTATTTCAAGTTCGAATGCTTTTAATTTCGCTAATTTACTTGGGAGGTTTGCGGGGGTTTAAAAAGAGGGGTAGGGGGGGCCTTTGGTGTGTGTGTGTTTGAGTGTGCGGGTTCCTTTACGTTGGTGTTCCTTTTTCGTGTGGTGTGTCCTTTTACGTGTGTGTTAGTGTCCTTTTACGTGTGGTGGTTTTTGACGGTGTGGTATGTGTTTGTACGGTGGTGTGCGTTGTCCAAGGGGGGGGTGTGGGTGGCCTTGTAGCGGGTCCTTAGTGTGTGTGGTGTGGGGTGAGGGTGTCCTTGTGTGTTTGTGTGTGTGTGTGTGCGGGGTGGGGTGGGGTGTGGGGGTTGTGTGGTGGTGGTGGTGTGTGTGTGTGGGTGTTGTGGGTGTGTGTGTGTGGTGGTGTGGTGTGTGTGTGTGCGTGTGTTGGTGTGGGTGTTTGTAGTGTGTGGTGTTTGGTGGTGTTTGTGGGGGGTGGTGTTTTGGGTGGGGTGGGGGGGTGGGCTTTGGAGTGTTGGGGGTTGGTGGCGTGTTTTTTTGGGGCCCGAGGGGGTGAACCCAATAAAAAGGGAGGAGAGAAAAAGTAAAGGGGAAAAAAAAAAATTTGGGAAACAGAAAGGGTATGGGATTAGGAGAGGGAAGGAGGAGGGAAAAGATAAAAGGAAAAGGAGAAAAAAAAGGGGGAAAAAGTAAAAAAAAAAACAGAGGCAGGGGGAATTAGAAAAACGGAAAAAAAAGAGAGGAGAAAAAAGAAAGGGAAAAAAAAAAAAAAAAGAGAGAAAAAAGGATAAAAGAAAAAAAAAACAAAAAGAAAAAGGGATTTTAAAAAATCACAAAACGGAAACCACCAAAAAGAAAGAAAGAAAAAAAAAAAACAACAAAAAAAAAGAAAAAGGGAAAGAAAGGGAAAGAGAGAAAAAGAAAGGGGAAAACAAAAACCCGGGGAAATGGAGAAAAAGAACCAAGGGAAAAAAAAAAGGGTTTAATAATGAGGGGAAGTGGAGAAGAAGAAGAAAAGAGAAGGACCAAAAAAGAGGGAAAAGAAAGAAAAGGAGGAAAGGGGAGAAAATGAAGGGGAAAATAGAGCCAGAGAAAGAGATAAGAAAGAAAGAAAGAGAAAGGAGAGAGAGAGGAGAGAGAGAGGAGTAAGAAAGGAGAGAAAGGAGAAAGAGAGAAGAAAGGAGAGAGAGAGAGGAAAAGGGGGAGGGGGAGAGAGAGGGGAGAGAGAGAGAGAGAGAGAATAAACATAAGAAAGAACACTTTCGAGAGAAAGAGATATAGAAAGATAGAAAGAGAGAGGGGGAGAGAGAGAGAGAGAGAGAGAGGAGGAGAGGAGAGACGAAGAAGAGAGAAAAAGAAGGGGGAAAGAAAGAAGAAGAAGAAACGGGGAAAAGAAGGGAAGGGGAGAGAAAAAGGAGAGGAGAAAAAAGAGAAAAAAAGGAAAAGAAAAAAAAAAAGAATAGGGGGAAAAGGAGACGAAAAAAGGGGGAAAAAAAAAAAGGAGGAAAAAATGGATTTCAAAGGGGGAAAAAAACAAAATTTTTTGGAAAATTCTTTTCTTTTTTCTTTCTTAAAAACAGAATTTTTTGCCTTTTTTTAAGTAAA
>NC_051392.1:35905272-35922772 GCF_015228065.2 Penaeus monodon
ACACATATATAAATGTATATACATATATATATATATATATATATATATATATATATATATATAATAATACATATATATATATATATATATATATATATATATATATATATATATATATATATATATGCGTGTGATGACTCTTGACCTCACGTCAGATGATTTCTTGAAATTCATCTGGTCATATGAAGCTCTGGATGAGGGAGGAGAGGAGAGGAGAGGAGGTGGGGAGGAGGAGGAGAGGAGAGGAGGTGGGGGATGAAAGATGGGGGAGAGAGGAGGGAAGGAGAGGCCGGGAGGTGAGAGAGGAGAAGCTGGGACGAAGGAGAAGAGAGCAGAGGATGAGAGGTTGGGGGAGAGGAGAGGCGAAGGGAGAGGAGAGAGGAGGAGGAGAGAGGAGAGGAGAGGCGAAAAAGTGACCTCCCACATCAACGTTGGATTGGTTCTCATGCTTCAATACGAGAAAAGTTGGAAGATTGGCGACTGGATTAGGGATTGCCGTTGGAGGGGAGGGGGAGGGGTGTAAGGGAGAGGGAGGGAGAGGAGGGAGAGGAAGGGAGAGGGAGGGAGAAGAAGGGAGAGGAGGGGAGAGGAAGGGAGAGGGAGGGAGAGGAAGGGAGAGAGGGGAGAAGAAGGGAGAGGGGAGGGAGAGGAAGGGAGAGGGGGGGAGAGGGGGAGATGATGGAATCTTTATAGGGAGCGGAAAAAAGGAGCAAGAGAGGGCAGATGAAGAAGCAGGAGGTTATTGAAAAAGATAAAAAAAAAAATTATTGAAAAGGGATGTTATATAACGAGAAAATAAGACGAGAGGAAATGAGCCATTGGTAAAAGTCACAGAAAATATATAGTAAAAAAAATATATTGACCATAAATTATATATATATATATATATATATATATATATATATATATATATATATATATATACATACATATATCTAAAATATAAAACAAAGAGAAACACACAACCAAACTACCATAAAAGACAAAAAATATAGAAAAGGGAATAGGAAAAGAACAACTTTATAATATTCATCTTAAACCAAGAACAAAATCACATTAAAATCTAATCAGGGGAGCGATATACTGAGGTAGCTGCTATTCTTAATTAAAGTTTTGTTTCATTTAATTACAACCTATGATTAAAGATTCCCTGTGAATGGCTGACAGTAATAACTATGCCTCACTTATTCACTTTCCACTTTCTTCAAAGCGAGGGGGAAAAAAAATGACATAAACTCATATTCTCTCTCTCACACACATACAAGGGAGGGAATAAACCATCACTTGTACAAAGGATAGCCATAAGATGTGACCACACGTAAAAGAAAAAAAAGGAAACACATACATACACACACACATACACACACTCACAGACATACAAAGACCCACTCACAAACACATACACTCATAAACACACACATACACCCAGAAAGACACACTCACAAACATACAAACACATACACACTCACAAACATACAAACACATTACACACTCACAAACATACAAACACATACACACTCACAAACATACAAACACATACACACATACATGCAAACATACTTGTCTCGATTGTTGTCATATTTTTATTACCACTAAAACCGCATTTTTCTGTACCACTGGGATTTACTTCTAAACAACTCACTGTATATACTACTGAAACAGCATCCACCACGCCAACGCCTTCTGTACCATTGTAATCGAAATAATTGCATCTCGGGGGCGAGAGAGAGAGAGAGAGAGAGAGAGAGAGAGAGAGAGAAGAGAGAGAGAGAGAGAGAGAGAGACGGGAGAGAGGAGAGAGAGAGAGAGAGAGAGAGAGAGAGAGAGAGAGAGAGAGAGAGAGAGAGAGAGAGAGAGAGAGAGGGAGAGAGAGAGAGAGCTACTGTGGTTCTATAGTGTGCAGAGTCACGTTACCCTTAAGTGAATGCAGTGGTGGTGACGATCCTCTGTGGGATACGACTTTATAGCTTCTTTGATCGGAATTAGAACATTCAAGAACAACAATAACAAGAGAGAGAGAGAGAGAGAGAGAGAGAGAGAGAGAGAGAGAGAGAGAGAGAGGAGAGAGAGAGAGAGAGAGAAATGAAAGAGGACAGCAATTTAGATTAGCTAATGTTATGGGCATATTTACCATTAATGTTCAATGACTCAGCATTCAGGTGTAAGCAACTGACATTCAGGCACTAGGGACTGGCACTCCAATTATCGGGAAAGGAAAAACTGGCAACTCAGCCAGGGCTCTGGCGTCCTCCGATTCGTTAAGCTGCTTTTGAGAGAAAAGAAATAATATAATGAAAGCAGCATATTCCAAAAATGATAAAATAAAAATATTGTATATTCGTTTTTTTTCATAAATCCAGGCAAATGAAAGCACAGACATTAAGAGCTAGTTGATTACAAAATAAAAAAAAGAAAAGAAAAGAGAAAACACCTTGGCGAATCGGACTACTAGAATGTTGAGTTGCCAGTTCTCCCTTTCCTGAGAATGGACTAATAGAAAACGAAACACGGGCGCGGGAATTGACAGGAGGAACTATTGCAGACTCGGCAGGACACGATCACGCGTGAGTTCCATTGCATAGACACAGCCTCGGTACCTAAAACAACACCTCCGGCCGCCCAGTCTCACGGTTGGGGTTATATTACAGTCGTATTCCACCTGGCTAGTCGCACTGGGGCTTTTAATGATGTTAAAGATACAAAAATATATTCGCCCAGGCTGGTCAAAAGGGGTGGTAATCCCCGACTTACGTGTGGTGCCAGAGTCAGAAAAGGCTAGTGTAACCTCGGCTTAAATTTTACTGCGGGAAGTCGGAGCTGGTTAGAAAATGCATGTGTTTTGTGGACTGTATGACCCCTTCTGCTTTAAATTGCAAATTGACTGAATTAATAATTGACTATTTTGGAGAGAGAAAAAAAAGTAGTTTTCTGTTCCTTCTGTTATGGTCACCGACTATTATAGGTGTATTTAAAAAATATATATTTTTTGTATTTTTGCGAAATAAACGGGGAATTTGCAAACTGATTGTTTTCACGAGGTAACTGTAAGACACACACACACACACACGCACGCGCGCACGCGCGCACACACACACACATACATCCATACACACACACACACACACACACACACACACACACACACACACACACACACACAACACACACACACCACACACACAATATCATATCACATCACATATGACGCCAATATACTTTTACAAAACCATGTGCAGAGTATACACATGCCTTGCGAAAGGTACCCACGTCAGATTGTCCTCAAAGACAGGAATGTTGTTTAGAAACCGGCCACCACCTCGTAACAATTTACTTTCATTTATATGTCATTTCTTTCATAAGTTTATTATTATTATATTATTATTATTAGTGTTATTAATATTATTAGCGTTATTGTTATTATTATTATTTATTTATTATTATTATTGTTATTATTGTTATTATTATTATTATTATTATTATTATATTTTATTATTATTATTATTATTATTATTATTATTATTATTATTATTATTATTATTAATGTTATCATTATTATTATTATTATTTTATACGAAAGTTTCCTTAGATCTGCTAATTAAAATCAAAGACCGAGTCACTACCAGCGACCTAGGGTGATTGAAGTTTGAGGCAATGGAACATCAACGAAAACATGCAAAATATGCAGAAAACTACAAATCAAAACATCCAGTCAAATCAATTCACGCACACAAAAAACACTTCAGATTGATAATGCTCTCCTAAGAACATGTGATGTGCTGCTTAAGACTATTTTTTGTATTTCTTTTAATTTTGGAATTCTTGGTATTTGCTCAAGAAACTTATCTGTACCTTTTTTGATAAGGCCAAGTGCTCCAATAACAACAGGCAAAGTTTTGGTTTTTAAATGCCACATCTTTTTAACCTCTATTTCTAGGTCTTTATACTTTGACATCTTTTCGAACACTTTTGTTAGGACGTTTCTGTCTGAAGGGATGCTCATATCTATAAACAGGCAAGTGTTGTTTATTTAATACAACAATAATAATAATAATGATAATATCATTATTATTATTATTATCATTATTATTATTATTATTATTATTATTATTATTATTATTATTATTATTATTATTATTATTATCATTATTATTATTATCATTATTATTATTATCATTATTATTATTATTATTAATTATCATTATTATTACTATTAATAATAATAATAATAATAATAATAATAATGATAATAATAATAATAATAATAATATAATAATAATGATAATAATAATGATAATGATAATGATAATAATAATAATAATGATAATAATAATAATAATGATATTATTATTATTGTTATTATTATTATTATTATTACTATCATTATAATTATTATCATTGTTATTATAAACATCATCATTGTTATAATTAATATTGTTATTTTCATTACTATCATCATTATCATTATTATCTTTATTATAATCGTTATTATCATCATCATAACTATAACGCTCATCATCATCATTATCAACATCATCATTTTTATTATTACTATTATCATTGTTATCATCGTATTACTATGACTGTCATTATTTTTATCCTTATTCCTATCATGATAAACATTATTGCTATTTTATAACTATAATTTAAACACACAAAAAAAGGAGAGAGAGAGAGAGAGAGAAAAAAATAGTTTGAATAATAAATGTTTTATTTCATTATTTCGTTCAGGGCACTGAAAATCTGGCATTTATAATATGTTATTAAATAAATTTAACAGTAAATTATGTTAAGTAAGTTATATTAACAGTAGGTAATATTTTTATATATATATATTTTTTTTACCTTTTTTTTTTTTTTACGGAATTTTCTTTACAATTATCATAGATTTTGGGAAAACTGGATGGAACAAATAAAATATAGCGAATCAATCAAAGTCAAATTTTGATAACGAAAAGAAAAGAAAAAAGAGAAAAAAAACTATCGACCTCTCATATTATAACAGGAGTTAAATTGCATAATCAATGTGCAACACTTGCAACAACGATGATGATAACAACGGCAATAACACGGGAATAAAGCAACGCAGTGGATCAGTGCATGATAACAGTCATTGCTTGCATGACACGTTATCAATTAACATGAAAGGAAACTAGATGTTAATCAATTAGACATTGCGTAGGAAGCATCAGTCAGTGTCATGATATCAAATGAGCGAGATTGATTGATATGTCAGCTAATGCAAACACGTCAGCTCTGCGTGTGTGTGTGAGAGAGAAAAAATAATGATTTGTAAATGGTCAGTCTATCTGGATGAATGTTGGGTGGCTGTATGTTTATCTGGGTTTTGTACTTTTTTATGTTGTGTATACGGATATATACGGACATACGTATCACAGGGAAACGCATATCCCAAAAGGCACACCCCAAAAAAACCACAAAAAAACACAACACACCCCCAAAAACACACACACCACACACCACACACACACACACACACACACCCCACACACACACACACACACACACAAAACGAACACAAACACCAGCAGAAGATATTTACTCTTACGATATACGCATATGTGTAAAATTTGTATATCACCTTCTGTCTGTATGTATTTCGATACTCCAAAAAATACTTATCAGGGTTTTCGAACCCCAAAAACAAAACTGTAATTTTGGGTTAATGCGCTTAATTCCCAGAGTTAAAAAACCCATCCTTTTCTTTGGTTAAAAAAAAGTCACTGAAAAAGGAGTTTTTCCCCCCCCAAATTTAAAATTTCCCAATAATAAGGAAAGAAAAGAAAAAGAGAAAATTAAAGAAATATAGACTTGAAGTGGGTCGTGTTTCGGAAGAAATATGCGATGCTCTTTTGTCTGAAAAGGTTCGGAGTATATCCCATTTGTCCATTTTTAATTTTTAGTTCCAAAGATTTTCTTTTTAATCGATTTTTTGGCAGAAAAGTGAGTAAAAGGGGGAGAGAGAGAAAGTGGAGTGGGGAATAAGAGTGAAGAGAGAGTGAGTGAGAAGAGAAAAGAGAGAGAGAGAGAGAGAGGGAAAGAGAGAGAGAAAAGAGGAGAGAGAGAGGGGAGAGGGGGAGAGAGGAGAGGAGGGGAAAAGAGGAAGAGAGAAAAAGAAAGAAAGAAAAAGAAGAGAGAGGGAACGGAGAGGAGAAAGAGGAAGAGATGAGAGGGGGGGAGAAGAGACAGAGAGAGAGAGAGAAAGAAGGAGAGAGGAGAGAGAGAGAGAGAGGGGGAAAAGAGGGAGGAGAGAGAGAGAGAGAGGAGAGGGGAAAATTGGGGAGAGAGAGAAAAAGAAAAAGGAGGTGGGAGAGAGGAAAGGGGAGAAAGAGAAAGAAAAGAAAGAGAGAGGGAGAGAGGAAAAAGAAAGTTAGAGAGAGGGAGAGAAAGCCGGGGAGAGAGGAGAGAGAAGGGGGGAGCGGAGAGAGGGAAGAGAGAGAGAGAGAGAGAGAGAGGGGGAGAGAGAGAGAGAGAAAAGAGAGAGGAGAGAGGGGAAGAGAAATGAAAAGAGAGAGAGAGAGACAAGAGAGAGAGAAAAAGAGAGAAAAAAGGAAAGCGAGAGAGAGGGAGAGAGAAGAGAGGGGAGAGAGAGGAGAGGGGTTGGGGAGAGAGAGAGAGAGGGGGGAAGAGGGGAGTGGAGAGGAGGGAGAAGGAAGGGGAAAGAGAGGGGAAAAGAGAGAGAAAAGAGGAGAGAGAGAGAGAGAGAGAGAGGAGAAAGAGAGAGAGAAAGGGGGAGAGAGAGGGGAGAGAGAGGGGATGGAAAAAAAGGGAACGAGGAGAGAGAGAGAGAGGAGGAGAGAGAGAAAGAGAGAGAGAGAGGAGAGAGAAGAGAGAGAGAGAGAGAGAGGAGGGGGAGAGAGAGAAAATTTAAAAGAGAGAGAGGGAGAGATAAGAGAGAGATGAGAAGAAGAGAACCCAGAGAGGGAGAGGCCGGGGAGAGGATGAGACGGAAAAGGGGGAGAGAGAGGAGAGAGAGAAGAGAGAGAAAGGGGAAGGGGAGGGGAGGAGAGAAGGGGAGAGAAAAGAAAAGGGGGGAGAAAGATGGGAAAGAGAGAGAGAGGAGAGAGAAATGGGAAAGAGAGAGAGAGGAGAGAGAAATAAGAAAGAGAGAGAGAGAGGAAGAGAAGAGAAGGGGAAGAAAGAGAGAGAAAAGCGAAAGAGGGAAGAAGAGGAGAGAGACAGAGAGAGAGAGAGAGAGAGGAGAGGGGAGAGAGAGAGAAGGGGAGGGAGAAGAGGGGAGAGAGAGAGGAGAGAAAAAGAGAGAGGAGAGAGAAGAGAGGAAGAGGAGAGAGAGAGGGGGGAGAGAGAAGAGAGAAAAAGGGGAGAAGGGGGGGAAGAGAGCCGAGGGGAGAGAGGAGAGATGAGAGAGAGAGAAGGAGGGGAGAGAGGGGGAGGGAGGGGAGGGAAGAGAGGAGAGAGGGGAAAAGGGGAGAAAGAAGAGAGAGGGAGAGAGAGGGGGACGAAGGGGAGGGGAAGAGAGAGGAGAGAGAGAGAGAGAAAAAAGAGAGAACGAGAGAGAGAGAATAAAAGAGAAAAGAGAGGGAGGAGAGAGAGAGAAAAAGAGAGAAAAAAGGGTAGAGAGAAGAGGGGAGAGAGAGAGAAAGAGAAGAGAGAAGAGAGAGAAAGAGAGAGAGGGGAGAAAGAGAAAGAAAGAAAGGGGAAAAGAGGAGAGAGAGAGAAAGAGGGGAGAGAAAGAGAGAGAGGAGAAAGTGGGAGAGAGAGAGGAGAAGAAGGGGAAGAGAGAGAGAGAGAGAGAGAGAGAGAGGAAAAGAGAGAGAGAAAAATAGAGAGGGGAAGAGAGAGAGTAAAGAGAGAGGAAAAAGAGAGAGAGAAAAAGAGAAAAAAAAGCGAACACACCAACAAAGTTTTAAAAAAATCAATAAAAAAACAAAGAAAGAAAAAAAGAGAAAAAAAGAAAAAACAAAAACACAACAACGGAGGGACAAGGAGGGCAAAGGAGGCAAGATGGAAGTGAGGAAGTTACTCCCCAAGTTAGAGTCACCGGAAATGAGAATCAGTGGAAGACAAAACCAAGATCGACAACCTCACCTGGTGCTCTTCCTCTCGACCCCTCTGTTCGTGGTGGAAAAGTTGAACGGAGTCTGTGCCTCTTTGTTAACGAGGACGGGGGAGGAGGTACAGTGTAGTAAAGTATGTAGTAGATTACTGATGGATTAGTGGTTGGGAAAAACATATGAATTATTTGTTTGTTAGCGAGGTATAGGAATGGAATTAATGGAAGTTATTTGCCTGTTAACGAGGTACAGGAATGAATTAACATTTTTTGGGGGGGTTGTTAACGAGGACTGGGAAGGAGGTACAGTGTATTAAATAATAAGTTATAAGTGGATTAGTTGTTGAGAAAAATTTATGAATGTTAGTAAGGTACAGGGATGAGTTCATACAGATTATCTGTTAACGTGGTACAGCGGTGAATTATGAAGGACTGGGAAGGAGGTAAAACAATGTAAATTATGTAGTAAATAATTAATGAATGAATGGTTTAGAGGTATCATTTAAATTAATCTTCGTGCTAGCGAGGTACAGGAATGAATTAACAAAAACTATTTGGCCATTAACGCGGTACAGGGATGGATTACAGAAAACTGGGAAGGAGGTACATCATAGTAAATTATGTAATGGGTTATAAGTGGATTAGTGGTTGAGAAAATATACAAATCATTTGTTTATTATTGAGACACAGGAATGATTTGATATAAATAATTTGTCTATTAAAGAGATACAAGGATAAATTATGGATGATTGGTGAAGAATGTACGGCGTAGTAAACAATATAGTAGTTACGAAAGTATATGAATTATCTGCTTGTTGTCGATGTACAAGAATAAGTTAATATGAATTATTTGTCTGTTAACAAGGTACAAGGATAAATCATGGAAGAGTGACAAGAAGGTAGTAAATTATGCTGTAGATTTTTAGGGAATTAATGGTTTAGATACATCTTTTTATTCTACAGGAATAAATTAATAGAAATTATTTGTAAGTTAACGAGGTAAAGGAATAAATTACGGAGAACTGTGACGGAGGTATATATAGGATTAATTAAAATATATGAATTATGTTTTTATTAGCGAGATACAGATATCAATTAATAAAAAAATATTTTTTTCTGTTAACTATGCTACTAGTAAATTTGATAAGGATGAATGATAGCAATGATGATGATTATAATGATAATGAAAATAATTAGAATAATAATAACGATAATAATAATAATAATAATAATGGTATTCATGATGATAAAGATGATAACAACAATAACAGTGATAATGATGTTAACAATAATAATGATAATAATGATAATGATAATGATAATAGTAATAATAATAACAATAATAATAACAGAAATGATAATATTGACAATACTAATAATGATAACACAAATAATAATATTGGTAAAGATAATAATAATGACAATAATAGCAAAACACACATAAATAAATAAATAAATAAATAAATAAATAAATAAATAAATAAATAAATAAATATATATATATATATATATGTATATATATATATATATGTATATATATATATATATATATATATATATATCTATATATATATATATATATATATATATTTGTGCGTGTGTTGCTATTATTATCATTATTATTATCTTTATGCAAGTAAATGTAAAAACACTTAATGTCTTCAAGAGCTCATCAACTCAGCCGTTTCCGTAGTGTAGTGGTTATCACGTGCGCTTCACACGCGCAAGGTCCCCGGTTCGATCCAGGGCGGAAACAGCTATTTTTCCTGGCAGAACGTGGGGAACCTGAGACATTTATTCCACCAATTTCCTCAAAGATTGCATCATGGAATGCAAAATGAAATGTTGACTTGGTTCACGTGTTTTGAAATGACATAACGTTACTTCACTACGGAAATGGATAAATGCTCTTGAACGCTTTGCGTGTTATATAATTGGTTACATAAATGTCTAAATGTAAGTAACTGTTGATTGTTATGTTGCAGGGAACTGATATGTATGTATTATATACATATATATATATATAGATATATATATATATATATATATATATATACATATATATATATATTATATATATATATATATATATATATATATATATATATATATATATATATATATATATATATACATATATATATGTGTGTGTGTATGTGTATATACGCATACATACATAAATATATAAATATATATAAATACAGGTGTTTATCAGTGCAACTGGTTGTTCACGGCAGAAGCAAGATATGTCTAGCGGAAATTTAGTCCTACTGAACAAACGGTAGAGATAGCATTCCTAGTTAGATGGAACTGCGAGCAAAGAGAAAACTATAATGATGATGATATCTCTGTGCACACTGCGAGTGGAACAACGAAGGGAAGTACAAGAAAACACACGAATATGCCGAAGGCCTTTTCGCTTTTATGCCCTGACGAAGCAATAAATGCGAAAAGGCCTTCGGCATATTCGTGTGTTTTCTTGTACTTCCCTTCGTATGTATTTCATATTTATTGATTTGCAACGTTATGCCATTTCAAAACACGTGAACCAAGTCTACATGATGCAGTCTTTGAGGAAATTTGTGCAAAGAATGAAGTTGGAATTAGAGCCTCCAGTTCCTCACATTCTGACCCGAAAAACAGCTGTTTCCGCCCGGGATCGAACCGGGGACCTTGCGCGTGTGAAGCGCACGTGATAACCACTACACTACGGAAACGGATGAATGCTCTTGAAGACTTTGCGTCTTTCATAGTTGGTTACATAAATGTCTAAGTGTAAGTAACTGTTGATTGTTATGTTGCAGGGAACTGATATGTATGTATTACACACACAAACACACACATATATATATGTATATAAATATATATATATATATATATATATATATATATATATATATATATATATATATATATATAATATATATATATATATGTGTGTGTGTGTGTGTGTGTGTGTGTGTGTGTGTGTGTGTGTTGTGTATGTGTATATACGCATACATACATAAATATATAAATATATATAAATACACACATACACACACATATATATTGCAAGTAAATGTAAAAACACTTAATGTCTTTAAAAACTCTTTCATTCAGCCGTTTCCGTAGTGTAGTGGTTATCACGTGCGCTTCACACGCGCAAGGTCCCCGGTTCGATCCCGGGCGGAAACAGTTGTTTTTCGGGTCAGAATGTGGGGAACCTGAGACATCTATTCCACCAATTTCCTCAAAGATTGCATCATGGAATGCAAAAGGAAATGTTGACTTGGTTCACGTGTTTTGAAATGACATAACGTTACTAATAAATAAATAAATATGCTTGTATATTTGCATATACACATATATCTATCTATATCTGTATATGTGAATATCAGTCTCTATCTACCTATATATCACCTGAAGTTGCTGGCGGCATGGCATTGGTTTCTGCAGGTGTTTATCAGTGCAACTGATAGTTCACGGCAGAAGCAAGATATTTCTAGCGGAAATTTAGTCCTACTGAATAAACGGTAGAGATAGCATTCCTAGTTAGATGGAATTGCGAGCAAAGAGAAAACTTGGGAACCTATGCTTTACTTATTTGATAGCTCCTGACCACATCCCAAAATATATTATTTGTGTGAGATGCCACGGGTGATCAGCCCAATGATCATTCCGTATGATGATATCTATGTGTGCATTTATATATATATATATATATATATATATATATATATATATATATATATATATATATATATATATATATATATATATATATATATATGGCCACCAGCAGGCTCCGGATTTTTCTTCTGGGTTGACTCTCGAAACCTTTTTCATCTTATAGATGCCACAAGGCAGTGGATTACTTTATATGACCTTAGACCATACAAGGACTACAAGGCAATAGTCGGGTACCAGCATCGCAAGACCAACCCAATACTCAAGCAAATATATAGATAGATATATTCATATATATGTATACACACATTTATGCATGTGTGTGTATATACGCACATATATGTCTATATATGTATATACAGACATTTATTTATTA
Organism: Penaeus monodon; assembly: GCF_015228065.2. Lineage (NCBI taxonomy): Eukaryota > Metazoa > Arthropoda > Malacostraca > Decapoda > Penaeidae > Penaeus > Penaeus monodon. The sequence continues at coordinate 35,917,350 of NC_051392.1, forward strand.
ATTTGTAACGTCATGCCATTTCAAAACAAGTGAACCAAGTCTACATGATGCAATCATTCAGTTTCCGCCCGGGATCGAACCGGGGACCTTGCGCGTGTGAAGCGCACGTGATAACCACTACAATATGGAAACGGCTGAATGGAGATGCTCTTGAAGACATTAATCGTTTTACAGTTACTTGCAGAAATATATATATATATATATATATATATATATATATATATATATATATATATATATATATATATATAGTAATATATATATATATAAGTATAAGTGTATATACACATACATACATAAATATATAAATATATATGAACACACACACACACACACACACGCACACACACACACATATATATTGCAAGTAAATGCAAAACACTTAATGTTTTCGAGAGCCCATCGATTCATCCGTTTCCGTAGTGTAGTGGTTATCACGTGCGCTTCACACGCGCAAGGTCCCCGGTTCGATCCCGGGCGGAAACAGCTATTTCTCGGGTCAGAATGTGGGGAACCTGAGACATTAATTCCACCAATTTCCTCAAAGATTGCATCATGGAATGCAAAAGGAAATGTTGACTTGGTTCACGTGTTTTGAAATGACTAATAAATCAATAAATATGTTTGTGCTTTTGCATACACACACACATATCTATCTATATCTGTATATATGAATATCAGTCTCTATCTATATATCACCTGAAGTTGCTGGCAGCAGGGCGTTGGTGTTTATCAGTGCAACTGGTAGTTCACGGCAGAAGCAAGATATGTCTAGCGGAAATTTAGTCCTACTGAACAAACGGTAGAGATAGCATTCCTAGTTAGATGGAAGTGCGAGCAGAGAGAAAACTTGGGAACCTATGCTTTACTTATTTGATAGCTCCTGACTACATCCCAAATATGTAATTTGTGTGAGATGCCATGGGTGATCAGCCCAATGATCATTCCGTATGATGATGATATCTATCTATCTATTTATCTATCTATCTATCTATCTATCTATCTATCTATCTATCTATCTATATATATATATATGGCCACCAGCAGGCTCCGTATTTTTCTTCTGGGTTGACTCTGGAAGCCTTTTTCATTTTATAGATGCCACAAGGCAGTGGATTACTTTATGTAGGGTGGACTCCCATAACCTTAGACCATACAAGGACTACAAGGCAACAGTCGGGTACCAACATCGCATCCAAGCAAGACCAACCCAATACTCAAGCAAATATATATAGATATATAGATAGATATATTCATATGCTTGTATTTATGCATGTATGTGTATACGCACATATATGTGTACATATTTATTTATTAATTTGTAACGTCATGCCATTTCAAAACACATGAACCAAGTCTACATAATGCAATATTTGAGGAAATTTGTGCAAAGAATGAAACTAAGTTGGATTTAGAGCCGCCAGTTCCTCACATTCGAACCGGGGACCTTGCGCGTGTGAAGCGCACGTGATAACCACTACACTACGGAAACGACTGAATTGATAAGCTCTTGAAGACATTAAATGCTTTACAGTTACTTGCAGAAATATATATATATATATATATATATATATATATATATATATATATATATACTTATATATATATATATATACTTATATATATATATATATATATGTATATATATATATATATATATATATATATATATATATATATATATATATATATATTTATATATACACACATATATGTGTGTGTGTGTATGTATATATAAGTGTATATACACATACATACATAAATATATAAATATATATGAACACACACACACACACACACACACACACACACACACACACATACATATATATATATATAATGCAAGTAAATGTTAAAACACTTAATGTTTTCAAGAGCATTTCAATTTATCCTGTTCCGTAGTGTAGTGATTATCACGTGCGCTTCACACGCGCAAGGTCCCCGGTTCGATCCCGGGCGGAAACAGCCGTTTTCGGGCTAGAATGTGAGGAACTGAAGACATTTATTCCACCAATTTCCTCATGGAATGCAAAAGGAAATGTTGACTTGGTTCACGTGTTTTGAAATGACATAACCTTACTAATAAATAGATAAATATGCTTGTATATTTGCATACATACACACACTATCTTTCTTTTTTATATTATAATAAATATCAGTCTATCATCTATTATATTACCTAAGTTGCGAGGGGCATGGTTTTCGGTGTTTATCAGTGCAACTTAGTTCAGGGCAAAAAAGAAAGAATGCTAGGGGAAATTAGTCCATGAAAAAAGGTAAGAGATAGCATTCCTATTTAAGGAACTGCGAGCAAACCCAAAAATTTGGGAAAACCTATGCTTATTATTTGATAGCTCTGCCCACACCCCAAAATATTATTGTGGAGATGCCACGGGTGATCACCCAAAAGGGTCATTCCTAAATGATGATGATATCTCTGGCCCCCAAACAAAACACAACACACACACACACACACACACACACACAAACAAACCACAACCCAACACACACAACCACACCACACGCACACACAACCACACACACACAAACCACCACATATAAGGCTCCCACAGGCCCCGGATTTTCTTTGGGTTTGACTCTCAAAACCCTTTTTCATTTATAGATGCCCACAAACAGGGGATTATTTTAATAGGGTACCCCCATAACCTTGCCCATAAAAAGACAAACTAAAAGGCAACATGGGGGTTACCAACATCGCATCCAAGCAAGCCCAAACCCAATACTAAAGAAAAATATTATAGATATAAATATAATCCCAAATGTATATGTATAATGATATATTCTATATATTTTAACACACACATTTATGCATGTGTGTATTATGCCAATATGTTGAATATGTATTAAAATTTTTTTATTTATCTGTAACGTTATGCCATTTCAAAACACGTGAACTAAGTCTACATGGCAATTTTTGGGGAAAATTTTGGAAAAAATGAAGCAAATTGGAAAAAATCCCCTCCGTTTTAATTCTGACCCAAAAAACAGTGTTCCCCCCGGGGACGAACCCGGGGGCCCTTGCGCGTGTGAAGCGCACTGAAACCCCTACACTACGGAAAGGGGATAATGCACTTGAAGACTTTGCGTTTTCAGGGTTGGGTTTATAAAAATCAAAAATGTAAGTACTGTTGTTTTTATGTTGGGGGGAACTGTTTATGTATGATTAATACATATATTATGTTGTGGATGTGTATATAGCAACAACAAATATATAAATATTTTAAATCACACATACAACCATATATTGCAAGAAAAGAAAAAAACATTTAAATGTCTTTAAAACTTCTTTCTTTCGCGTTTCCGTAGTGTAGGTTACCCGTGGCTTCACAGGGCCAAGGTCCCGGTTCGACCCCGGGGAAACGGGTTTTTTGGGGTCAGAATGTGGGGAACCTGAGAATTATTCCCAATTTCCCCAAAGATTGCATCATGGAATGCAAAATGAAATGTTGACTTGGTTCACGTGTTTTGAAATGACACAACGTTACTAATGTATATACGCATATCTATTTATTAATTTGTAACGTTATGCCATTTCAAAACACGTGAACCAAGTCTTTAGAGAAATTTGTGCAAAGAATGAAAGTAAGTTGGAATTAGAGCCTCTAGTTCCGCACAATGTGACTCGAGAAAAAAAAAAAAAAAAAAAAAAAAGCTGTTTCGCCCGGTCGAAACCGAGGGGGCCTTGCCGTGTGAAGCGACGTGAAACCATACACACGGAAACGGCTGAATCAATGGGCGGTTGAAAACATTAAGTTTTTTGCAGTTACTTGCAGAAAAAAAATATAAACACATATTTTTATATGTATGTATTTACAAACATGCATACTACATAAAAATAATATATTAGATACACAACACACGCATGACACACACACACAGCCACACATACACGCACCCACAAACACACACACACACCACACACACACACCCCACACACACACACACACAACAACACACACCAAATAAATATATATATAAATTTATATTTATATTGTGTGTGTGTGGTGGTTTTGGGGTGTGTGTTGGGTGTGCGTGTGGTTTTTGTTATATACAATAATACATATATATAAAATTCAAAATATATTTGATTTATATTAATTTCATATACACAACGTACATATATAATATATATTATATTAATAATATTTATATTATATAATAAATTATATATATATGTATAATGGTGTGTGTGTGTACGTCACACAGCCAAACACAAAACACATACACACACACACGCCAACACCCCCCAAACATACATATATTATTAATATAATATTATATATATATATATATATTATTTTAATAGTATTTTCGTTGTGTGTATATATATATTAATTACATTTGTATATTGTATCTTATTTTAATTTCAATAATATTTTTTCAAAATTTTTTTAAAATTTAATATATTTACATATGTATGTAGGAATATATATTATATACAATATATATAATATGTTATAATATATATTATATTACATATATATAATATATATATATATATAATATATTTATTTTTATAACACTGAACATATATGAATAGTATAAAATATATTTCATAATTTTATTATGTATGTAGTATACTACACACACCACCACACACACACACACACACACCAAAACACACACACCCTATAATATAATAATATATATAATATATATATTTTTATATATATTATAAAATATAATATAATAATTTTATAAAAATATATATATATATATTAAAATTTTTAAAAATTATATATATTATATAAATTTTTTTTTAACAACAAAAAATTTTATTTATTTATAAAAATATAAAATATTAAAAATATATATATCATATTACAACCATCTAAAACTAAATAATATATAACACATGCACCATAACTCACAACACAAACCCCATAAAATGATAATGATATACTATACTACTAGTAATGATAATAAAAAAATAATAAGATGTAATGACATACTACACATAAATATTGTTTTTACGCACATAATCAACACTCACAACACAAAGATAATAATAATAATGATACGTACTACCTATAAAGATAAAAGAAATAATAATGATGAAATGATATAGTAATAAAAAAATAATGAAATGTTTTAAAAATAAAAATAGTAAAGAAGTTTGATAATAATAATAATGAAATAAGATAATAAAATGATAAATTTTATAATAAGAAATAAAAAAAATAATAACAATGATAAACAATATTGATAATAATAAGGATTATAGCAGTCATATAAATAAGCGTATAAGTAAATCATCAACATTAAAATAGTAAATGACATCAATAACAACAAAGATCAATAACATACAGGAGGGTATCAAAATAATGAGCAAAACAAAGATAATGAAAGAGACCGAATGAACCCCGCTCAAAAAAAAAAAAAAAAAAAAAAAAAAAAAAAAA
>NC_051392.1:35925272-35930272 GCF_015228065.2 Penaeus monodon
TCCATTCCATCCTCTCTATCTCTTTTTCTCTTATTTCTCACTTCTCTCTTGTTTGTTTGTTATTTCTCTCACTCTCTCCCCCCTCCTCTCTGTTTGTTTTTTCTCTCACTCTCTCCTCCCTCCTCTCTGCTTTTCTCTCACTCTCTCCTCCCTCCTCTCTATTTATTTTTTTCTCTCACTCTCTCCTCCCTCCTCTCTGTTTGTTTTCTCTCTCACTCTCTCCTCCCTCCTCTCTATTTTCTCTCTCATTCTCTCCTCCCTCTTCTCTGTTCGTTTTTTCTCCTCCCTCCTCTCCACTTAGCCTACTCCCCTTTGCCCTAGTCTAGCTTTTTAGTTCCTTTTACGTATTCTCTCCTTTTACTATTTCTCTATTTCCTTATTCTTGCTGCTATATACTTTTCCTCTGGAACATCTTGGTCTTTTCTCTGCCTTTATTGTTCTACAAAACTACCCCCCCCCACCATCTATCCTTTTATACTCGCTTTATCTTTCCTCTTTTCTTTCTCGGCTGTTCTCTTGTTCTAGATATTTTATCCTGTATTCCTACGACCCTATGACCCCCCTTTTCCCTTCATCCTGCCCTTTTACCAGGCCACGGAAAATCTATAGGATCCTGGAGGAGCTACGGCAGACACTTCGCCCTACCTTTCCCTATTTTATTTGTCCTTTCTGCGATGCCCTTTTTGTGAATCGAAATGATTTTCTATACAAATGAACTTTGTTATCAAGTTAGTTTTAAATTAAAATATTGTGTTTATATTATGCTGCCGGACACTTTAGAAAAGCGATGCATTTTAAAACTAATATGACACTCTGCTTCTTCCTTTTTATATTACTCTCTTATGAGAATATGCAAGTTTCTATTGTTTGGTTTATAAGCATTATAGTCACTTTTTTTTGTATCAATTTCGGTCTTATTGACAATAGCGAAGACCTTTTTTTTTGTCCTTTGTGAATAGAGATAGATAGATAGATAGACAGAGAGAGAGTGTAAGGGTGTCTGTGGACAGAGCCCTTTCGCCACACCGTCAAATATGGCGCTGCCCCGTGAAGCGGGGTGAAAGGAGTAAGGGCCGGGATAGGTGGGCCCTGTTTACTCTAAAAAACAAACAAAAAAGGCAGAATCGCAAAATGGATATCCCTCACAAGCCCTCAAGGAAGATAGGGCTGTCTGTGGATGAGTGGTGTTGTACTTTCATCCCAACTATTAAGACATAACACACCCAGCTTTCCCAACTAAGGCAATAATCAGGACAGGTACAACCTTTTCTCCTTCGGGTCCGTCTCATGGCACTGTAAGATTGAAGTGGGGGGTGGGGGGTAACAAACACACGTTCGTCTTAACACTCGTCTATTCAGTGGAGATGAGTCCCCTTATATACGAGGGGTTTTGACATCATATATGTAAAAACATTTTTGAGATACACCACGCAACAGCAGGGTGTAGCAACTTAATAAAAGTGAATACAATGCAAAACTCAATTATAAAAATAGGAAATAAAACGATAAAGTCAACAAAACGTGACTAAAATACAAATGTTTATGGTGAACATGAAGACTGAATTCCAACATTGCAATCAATAAAATCAACGTGCAAAATACATGAATTAAAAAAATAAGAATATTCAAAATAGTTGCAAACATATAAAATAGCTCACAAATGCCCATAAAAATGAGTGGAAAACTGCCATAAAAGTTTACAGAGAAAAAAAACAAAAAAGAAATTGATACAAAATAAAAAAGAAGTGACAAAAACCCTTATAAACCAAGCAATAGAAACAATAACAAATATAAAAAAAGGAAGACGCAGAGTGGCATGTTAGTTTAAAAATACATCGCTTTCTCAAGAAGGGAGGCCTGGAAGCCTCACAAGAGCACACATACAAATCACCGCATGCGAGTGTGTGTGTGCATCCGTGCCCACGCGCATGGTTTTAAGTAAATTAAACATAGATACGGTAGTGGGTGAATCTATCGTAGATATGATGGTGGGTTGAGAACCACCAACAACGATTACCTTACCAACTATTCCCCTGGGGAAGGATCTTGGGCCAGCCACCCAAGGATAAAGATCCAATCAACTGCATGATGTCAACATGGCGCCAAGTAGTAAGTAAAAATAATAAAAATAATAATGATAATGATAATAATAAAATATATATATATATATATATATATATATATATATATATATATAAACACACACACACACACACACACACCACACACACACACACACACACACATATATATATATATATATATATATATATATATATATATATATATATATATGCATATATATATATATATATATATATATATATATATATATATATATATATATATATATATATATATATATATGTATTTCTGTTTACATTCCATGGTGCAAATTAGTGCTCAGAAGGAAGCTAAGTTGGAATAAGTGCCTCCAGTTCCACACATTCTGACCCGAAAAACAGCTGTTTCCGCCCGGGATCGAACCGGGGACCTTGCGCGTGTGAAGCGCACGTGATAACCACTACACTACGGAAACGGATGATGTGAAGTGCTCTTCAAGACATTAATTAAGTGTTTTGCAGTTACTTGCAGAATATCTCTCTCTCTCTCTCTCTCTCTCTCTCTCTCTCTCTCTCTCTCTCTCTCCTCTCGATCTTTCTCTCTATGTATACACATACACACACACACGCACACTCACACGCACAGCAAACACACACACACACACACACACACACACCACACACACACAACACACTTATATATATATATATATATATATATATATATATATATATATATATATACGTATATATATGCGCTATATATATATATATATATATATATATATATATATATATATATATATATATATATATATATATATATATATAGAAAGAGAGAGAGAGAGAGAGAGAGAGAGAGAGAGAGAGAGAGAGAGAGAGAGAGAGAGAGAGAGAGAGAGAGAGAGAGAGAGAGAGAGGAGATATTTCTGCAAGTAACTGCAAAACACTTAATTAATGTCTTGAAGACCACTTCATTTCATCCGTTTCCGTAGTGTAGTGGTTATCACGTGCGCTTCACACGCGCAAGGTCCCCGGTTCGATCCCAGGCGGAAACAGCTGTTTTTCGGGTCAGAATGTGAGGAATGATATACACATATCATCATCATCATTAATATTGTTATTTTCATCATCAAAATTATTATTATTATTATTATTATTATTGTTATCATTATTATTATTATTATTATTATTATTATTATTATTATCATTATTATTATTATTATCATCATTTTCATTAGCATTATCGTTGTTGTTGTTATTATTATTGTTATTATTATTATTATCATTATTATTATCATTCTTCTATCATTATCATTATCATTTTTTATACTTATTCTTATACTTCTTCTCCTTCTTACTATTATTAGTGTTATTATCATTATTATTATCATCTTTATTATTATTATTATTATTATTATTATTATTATTATTATTATCATTATTATTATTATCATTACTATTATCTTTCTTCTTCTTCTTCTTCTGCCTCTTATTATTATTATTATTAATAATATTAGTGTCATTATTATTATTACCATTTATTATTATTATCATCATCATCATCATCATTATCTTTATTATCATTAATGGTACTATTATCATCATTATCATCAACATCCTTATCATTACACTCATGGATAATATTATATTCTCTCTGCATTCATCTTTAGCTATTTTTATTATAATCAGTATAATTATTGACCTTTTTTTTTGCATGTGAACGATATGCATGATCAGATGAAATTAATCTTTAAATCTTCACTATTATCATCATTATTATCATCATTATTATCATTATTATCGTCATCGCTTTATATCGAGGCGTTTCTTGAATATTCTCTTCCTAGCCTTTCTATTTTCTTCTATTTTTTTTATTTTTCTTAACCCTTATTGGTCTTGTGTTTATTTTGTGTTTCCCTCTTTCGTTTGCGGTCGAGAAATATTTTTGGTTTGAAGAAAACAAAACATTTTTCACTTTCTCTCTCGGTTCCTCCGATGTGCCCAGGGTGGGGCAGGGGGGGGTGGGGTGGGTGTGGGGGGGAGGGGGGGAAGAGAAAGTGAGGCGAAGAGGATGGATAGGTAGATCGATGGATGGATAAAAAGATTGATAGATAGGTTGAAAGATAGATAGATAGAGAGAGAGAGAGAGAGACAGAGAGAGAGCGAGAGAGATAGCGAGATAGATAGATAGATAGAGAGAGAAGAGAAAAAAAAAAAGCAAGAAAGGGAGAGAGACACTGACAGTGACAGAGACATACAGACAGACAAACAGACAGAGTGAGAGAGAGAGAGAGAGAGAGAGAGAGAGAGAGAGAGAGAGAGAGAGAGAGAGAGAGAGAGAGAGAGAAAGAAAGAGAGAAAGAAAGAGATTTCCTCCCCCTTTTGAAGAAAATAATTTAATACATCTTTTTCCTCATCTTCAACCTGATTTTGTTAAGGGAAGTCTTCCTATCTCTAATTACTTTCTTAACCAGTTGCATGCAGCGTTGCAGAGAAGGCTGCGAAGATTCCAATTTACTTTTTTTTTAAACTTTAATGATGTTGCAGACTCCCCCCCCCCCCAACACCTTCCATTTCTTGCTATCATTTGCGTCTTTATTAACTCTCTGAGTTAGCTACAGTGACTTCTGATATAATTAGTATTTCTTTTAGTATTGTTATTATCTATTTGTTATTATTTATTACTTTTATTTCATATTACTTACATTATATTTGTATTATTTATATTATATTTGTATATTATTATTTAGTATTATTAGTATTTATTTTATTTATTTATGTTTTATCCCTATGCCTTTACTCCCACAGTATGTTATAAACAGGATACACGTTAAAAGCCCAAAGATCCCTTAAATGCGTGTGTTTACGTCTTTATTAATTGTCACAGAGTTAGAATTAATGTTTTTTTGGAATTTAAGTCTTTAGGTCGGGATG
>NC_051392.1:35937772-35940272 GCF_015228065.2 Penaeus monodon
TATTTTTCCCTCCTATTTCTATATGCATGGACCGATTTCATGTGACTGGAAACTATATGAAATTAATGGGAGTTTTTTTTCCTCTTCGACGATGGGGTTGGGGGATGACTAAGGGAGGGGTAGGGGGGTGGATGTGGGGGTGTATTGGGGAAGGGGGGGAGGGGAGGGAGTGGAGGACGGCCTATAATAACCGGATCATGAAAGTGATTTAATGCATTGATATCACCTACCGGAATTTAACGCAGAAATCGCTAATAATTTCTGTTATTATTAATGTCGTTTTGGTGGGTGGACGGGAATTGGAAAATTCATATTTGTTTTGACAGATACTGATTACTCCCGCGTCCTTTATCAAACGTGGAGTGAAATAGAGTTAATGGAATGATCTCTCCCAAAAACACGTCCTCCACCCTCCCTCTACCTCTTTTTTTCCCCTCCCTTTCTCTCTCTCTTTTTTTTCTTTGTTTCTTTCTCTCTCTCTCTCTCTCTCTCTCTCTCTCTCTCTCTCTCTCTCTCTCTCTCTCTCTCTCTGTGTCTCTCTCTCTCTCTCTCTCTCTCTCTCTCCTCTCTCTCTCTCTCTCTCTCCTTCTCTCTCTTTCTCTCTCTCCTCTCTCTCTCTCTCTCTCTCCTCTCTCTCTCTCTCTCTCTCTCATCGATACTTCCTTCATCTATCATTATGTCAGTTATCCTTTCCACTCGGCAGTAACCCTAAATGAAATCTGATGATAAATGTTGCCTCTTCTGGGATTCCTTGGACTGATAGTTTTCGTGCGATAGCGTGCTTTCATTTATATATATATATATATATATATATATTTTAAAATATATATATAAATATATACATATATATATATATATATAATTCACACACACACACACACACACACACACACACACACACACACACACACACACACACACACCACACATATATATATATATATAGTATATATATATATATATATGTATATATACATATATATAAATATATATATGTATATATATGTACAAAAGCCATATATATATATATACACACACATAAATAATACACACACACACACACACACACACACACCACACACACACACACACCACACACACACACATATATATATATATATATATATATATATATATATATATATATATATATATACATATTATACATACACATATATCTGTGTATATATATATATGTATTCATATGTATATGTTTTATATATATATGTATATATTATATATATATATATATATATATATATATATATATATATATATATATATATATGGTAAAATACTCTACCGTGTTGATTCTATGGTAGAAAAACCCACAATGCACAAACTAAATCCACCTGGATTCTATTTTCAGGTCTGAAGGTGGAATTGAGATGGATTTCGAAACTGTTGTCTCATTATCAATGAATCTTGTTTGTGCACTGTGAGTTTTTCTACCATATGTATATATGTACACACACACACACACACACACACACACACACACACACCGCACAAACATACACATACACACATAGACACACACACACACACACACACACATACACAACACACACACGCACGCACACACAGAGCAGACACACGCACACACACACATACACGCACACACACACACGCACACACACACATAATAAAAAAAAATCGCGTCATCTCTAATGCTGTGTTTGACGAACTACTTGGCGCCCTGTTGACATTGTGTAGTTGACTGGGTCTTTATACTGACCCATGACCCTTCTTCAGGGCAGCAGATGTTTACGTAAGAAGAATAGGCGAATAAACGAAATAATGAATGTATGAACAGAAAAAAAATCCGAAGAATAGATTAGATCAAAATATAATAAACTGAGAAGGAAATTCTTCTTCTTCTTCTTCTTCTACAGGCTTTTGTCCCAGTTCAACTGGGGTCGCCGGTGCGGATCTTCCTCCTCCACTCTGCCCTATCCAGGGCCTCCCCCTCCGTCACTCCCGCCGTCTCCATGTCCTCCTTGATGCAATCCTCCCATCTCCTCTTCGGTCTTCCCCTCTTTCTTCTCCCAACCACCAGTCTCCTCACCCTCTTGCCCACGTACTCGTCCTCTCTCCTTGTCACGTGTCCCAGCCACCTGAGTCTGCACTCCCTCAGCTTCTCCCCGAGCTCTCCTACTCCAATGGTCTCTCTGATCGTTGTGTTGCGGATTTTATCCAGCCTCGTCTTCCCCAGCGCGATCCTTAGCATCCTCATTTCTGCCACCTTCATCTTTGCCTCCTGGCCTTTCGTCACCGCCACTGCTTCCATTCCGTATAACATTGCCGGCCTGACCATGGTCTTGTGGAGTCTGCCTTCAACTTTGGTGTACCTTCCTGTCACAGAGTACTCCAGTAATCTTCCTCCATGCGTTCCAACCCGCCTGGATCCTCTTCCCTACTTCCTTATCCGACCCTCCGTCACACTGCACCGTGGAGCCCAGGTACTTGAATTCTTGGACTCGGTTTAGCTTCGCTCCCT
>NC_051392.1:35960272-35970272 GCF_015228065.2 Penaeus monodon
TTTCTCGATCAACAGCTTGATTTTCTGCCAAACTGACCGTAGAAATTATTAAGGCGATCGAAAGTCACCAGCAATGTACGCCTTAGAAACTCTCTGTTACTCTCTGACAAAGATTATAACCCTTTTACTAAAAATACACAAAAAACTGCAACAAAAAAACACGTATGAAAGGTATGAATGAGAATAAATATCTTCATAATACAAGAGATGTATTTCTGACGAAGATATAATCGAAACCGGCCAAATACATCTCTTGTATTGTGAAGATGTTCATTCTCATTCATACCTTTTATACTTTTGGTCAACATGAATACGGTTCAAGAAAACATGTCCTTAATTAATTATTATGACATATTCAAATAAAACATAATGGTATGTTGTAACACTTATTTAACGTCGGGAAATACACGCGATTGGTACCCCTGCCAACTTATCCCAATACGCGGAATCAGTGTTCGGATTAAGAAAAAAAAAATGGGGAAAAATGTTTTATTGCTCTTTTACGACCTTTTTACTCTTCCTAGTGGTAATCTTTCGAAGATAAGTTAAAGATTCCGCCCTTGGTTTCACAGACTCTTTCTCTCTTAAACATCAAAAAGCTTGGCATCCCTTTCCGCCAAAAAGAAAGAAAATGAAAAAAAAAAAAAAAAAAATGGCGGCGTTCTGTCTCTTAGTTACTCGGCCAAGTATAACCGACGCAGTTTATTTTTTTTTCTTTTTTTTAAATTCATTTTTAAGTCATGGACGAATTTAGTATCAAATTCTCAGGAAAATGTTATTTTTTACTTTCTTTCACGTGGAATATAAAGCAAGAGACAGTGGTATATCATAATCAGTAGAGTATGATTTTTTTTTATAAAGAATGTAAGTTATATTAGTTTTTCATGTTTGTGCAACATGAATTACTTTGAATTTTCATGTTAATTTTTGATATTAGTAAACGAATGATATATATATGTATATATATATATATATATATATATATATATATATATATATATATATATATATATATATATATATATATATTTTTTTTTTTTTTTTTTTATTTTTTATTATTATTATTATTATTATTATTATTATTATTATTATTATTATTATTATTATTATTATTATATTATTATTATTATATTATTATTAGTATTATTATTATTTATTACAAAACGTCTGTTTTTCCAACCCATGACCATTGTAGCAGGATATTGTTAAACACTTATACTTTTCTTTCAGCCAAAGTTATACTCATTGATTTACGAAGACAGACACGCGCACAAGCACACTTAAGTGAGATACGAAGAGAGAACACTTGAGAAAAAGTACACATTCTTACACGCACACAGTGATATGTCCGTTTGTGTGTGTGTGTGTGTGTGTGTGTGTGTGTGTATAAAGATGCGTTGTGTTTCTTGTCTGCTTGTCTATCTCCCTCTCTCTCTCTCTCTCTCTCTCTCTCTCTCTCTCTCTCTCTCTCTCTCTCTCTCCCTCTCCTCTCTCTCTCTCCTCTCTCTCTCTTCTCTCTCCTCTCTCTCTCTCTCTCTCTCTCTCTCCTCCTCTCCTCTCCCTCCCTCCCCTCTCTCCTCCCTTCTTTTCTCTCTCTCCCTCCCTCTCTCTCTCTCTTTCTCCTTTCTCTCTGTCTCTCTTCTTTCATTACATTCTGTTACTGTTATTAGAGTTGCCATATTGCCACAAGTTTTCATCTGCGTTGCCATAACCTCCTAGAAGGCGGATCTTGGGCAATGGGAAACATGGCGAAATTTCTTTTATTGGATTAGGAAACAGAGGAAGAAAAGGAGGGAAGAGAAAGGGAAAGATAGAAAGGGAGGGAAAGGTGGATGGAGAGATAGGGAGAGATAGAAAGGGAAGAGAAGGGAGAGATAGAAAGGAGGGAAAAGGAGGGAGGAGAAGGGGGAAATAGAAAGGGAGGGAAAGGTGGATGGAGAAAAGGGAATGGAAAGGGATGGAGAGAAAGCGGGAGATAGAAAGGGAGGAAAAGGTGGATGGAGAGAAAGGGAGAGATAGAAAGGGAGGGAAAGGAGGGAAGAGAAAGGGAGAGATAGAAAGGGAGGGAAAGATGGACGGAGAGAAAGGGAGAGATAGAAAGGGAAGAAAAGGAGGGAAGAGAAGGGAGAGATAGAATGGGAGGAAGAGGTGGATAGAGAAAAGGAAATGGAAAGGATGGTTAGAAAAAAAAAAGAAAGGATAGAAAGGGAGGATAAGAAGATAAAGAAAGGTGGAAAGGGAAAAGAGGACAACGGAGGAGGAAAAGGAGGAAGGAAGAAGAGAAACGAAGAAAAAGGAAGAATTATGAAGAGGTATAGGAAAGAAGGAAATAAAAGGAAAAAAAACTGAAAAGAAGGAAAATACAAAATGAAAAAAAGAAGTAAGAACGAAAGGGGAAGAGAGAGGAGGGAAAAGGCAAAGAGGAAATAAGGAGGAAAACGAGAAAGGAGGAAAAGTAAATTTGAAAAAAGGAGAGACAAAGAAAACACAAAATGAAAACATAATTCGAAAGACGGGAAGAAGAAGAAGAAGAAGAAGGAGAAGAAGAAGAAGAAGAAGAAGAAGAAGAAGATGATAATGATAATGATGATGATGATGATTATGATGATGATGATGATGATGATGAAGAAGAAGAAGAAGAAGAAGAAGAAGAGAAGAAGAAGAAGAAAAACATATTAAACAAAGAAAGTTGTGAAAATAAGAAAGTGGAAAGAATATGACTTGAAAAAAGTAATTATCATTGGTAATTAGAAAATGGAAGTGGAGATAAAAAAACGACGATAATTGTTGCAGAAGATTGCACGATCATCATTAACGAAAAAAAGGGAGAGAGAAAAGAAAGGATAATGTTAGTTATGATGACAGAAATAAAAGTTATTGTAATAATGAAAATAATAGCAATATAGATAACGATAATAGTAATAATGATAAGGGAAAGGATAAGAAAAATGATGATTATGATGACGAAGATGATGATGGTGAAGATTATAGATAATCATGATGATTATAACTGTGATGATAATAATGGTGATGAAGATGGTAAAGAAAATGATAATGATAATGTTATTATCATTAACTACGATAACAATGGTGATGACGATGATGATAATGATGAAAATGGTGATAGAAGGATGTTAACGATGATAATGATAATTATGATAACATTATGGTTATGATGATAATGATGGATATGATAATGATATGCGATATGATGGCGATATTGATGTCGTGTTGGTGATAATGATAATGATTATGACGACCACACTGATGATTATAATGATTATTACGATACTAGAGATGATAACGATGATTTTGACAATAAGAAACATGACAAAGATAATGATAGTGACAATGATAACGCTCTTGATGATCACAATGCTATAACAGTGATGATGATAGCAATGATGATATAAATACTGACAAATGGGATTTGAATAATGATAAAGATACTGATAATTGGGATTTGAATGATGATAATAATGATAGCAGCGGACATGATGATAAGAAAAAAAAAGGTAACTTTAACGATGATGATAGTATTAATGATGATGTGCAATGATGATAGTGGTAATGATAATGATGGTGGGTAGAATGTTAATGATAAAGATAATAGGTAATGATTGATGATAATAATGATTTTAACAATAATGATAATGATAGTGATAACAACAATGATAATAATGATAATACGAATAATAATGACAACGATGGTAAGAAAATAATAATTATAATAATAATAATAATAATGATAATGATAATGATAATGATTGATAATGATAATAATAATGATAATAATAATAATGATAATGATAATGATAATAATAACGACCATAATGATAATGATAATAATATAAGTAATGATGACCATAACAAAAGTAATAAGGATAATGATAACAACAATAACAATGATATTGATGATATTAGTAACAGTAATTTCAGTGATAATAATAATACAAACAAAATCGACAATAACATAATGATAATAATAACTATTATGATAATACCAATTATAATGTTAACAAAAAATACAATAATTCTGATAATAACGATAGTAAAAGGGAATCAGGAAAGGAGGAAGAAAAAAAGAAATGAAAAAGATACTACGAGAGAGGAGACAGAAAAGAGAAAAGAAATGAGAAAGAAAATACGAAAAGAGGAGAGAGAAAGGAGACAAGAACTGAGGAAGAAAACACGAAAGAGAAGAGAGAAAGGAGAGAAGAAAGGAGAAAGAAAACACGAAAAGAGGAGAGAGAGAAAAGAGACAAGAACTGAGGAAGAAAACACGAAAGAGGAGAGAGAAAGGAGAGAAGAAAGGAGAAAGAAAACACGAAAAGAGGAGAGAGAAAAGAGAAAGAAAACACGAAAGAGAGAAGAGAGAAAGGAGAGAAAAGAGGAGAGAGAAAAGAGAGAAGAGAGGAGAGAGAAAGAGAGAAAAGAGGAGAGAGAAAAGAGACAAGAACTGAGAAAGGAAACACGAAAAGAGGAGAGAGAAAAGAGAGAAAAGAGGAGAGAGAAAAGAGAGAAAAGAGGAGAGAGAAAAGAGACAAGAACTGAGAAAGAAAAGAGAAAAGAGGAAGAGAGAAAAGAGACAAGAACTGAGAAAGAAACACGAAAAGAGGAGAGAGAAAAGAGAGAAAAGAGGAGAGAGAAAAGAGACAAGAACTGAGAAAGGAAGCACGAAAAGAGGAGAGAGAAAAGAGAGAAAAGAGGAGAGAGAAAAGAGAGAAAAGAGGAGAGAGAAAAGAAACAAAAACTGAGAAAAACACACACGAAGAGAGGAGAGAGAAAGGAGAGAAGAGAGAAAGTAAAGTACGAATGTGGTGAGAGTTTTTACCCGAATGAGACTCTCCCGGGAAGCAGTAAAAGGAATTTTAGATTGGGGTTCCAGTTGTGAGAGGGGGGGGGGAAGGGGGGAAGGGAAGGAGAGTGAGAGAGAGAGGGGGTGGAGGGGGGAAGGAGAGTGAGAGAGAGAGGGGGGGGAGGGAGGGAGAGAGGGAGACGGAAAGAAAGGGAAATAGGGGGAGAGGTGGAGGATCGAGGGGGGTAGGGAGAGGGAGGGAGAGGGAGGGAGAGAGGGAGAATGGGAAGGAGAGTGAGAGAGAGAGAGAAAGAGAAGGGGGGGGTAAGGAGAGTGGAGAGAAGGGGGGAGAGAGAGAGGAGAGAGAGAGAGAGAGAGAGAGAGAGAGAGAGAGAGAGAGAGAGAGAGAGAGAGAGAGAGAGAGTGAGAGTGAGAACTGAGAAAGAGAGATATTATTCTGACCTGTTTAAGACCATTTACTTATTCACAATTTTAGAGAAAGATAGAAAGCAATGTAATTACATGGGTGCTCATGTACCCCCCCCCCCCCTCCACACACACACACACACACACACACAACACACAAAACAACACAAAACAACACACACACACACACACAACATACACACACACATACAAACACATACACACCCCCCCCACACACACACACACACACAAACACACAACAAACACACACACACACCACACACACACACACACACACAAACACACACACACACACAAACAATGCAAATATATGTATGCAAAGAGACAATAAGAAAACAAACAAACAACAGATAAACAAACAGACAACAAACAAACAGACAAACTAACAGACAACAAACAAACAGGCAAACAACAGACAAACAAATAAAGACACAGACACGCAATACAGGAACACAAGCAGTAACAATTAAACAAGGACACGCAATAACAGTAATTGCAGCTGCATCAACAACTGCAATTGCAAGACCCATTTTCTAGCGCGGGAATCTTGTTTGCAACATGCTGCAATATTCAATCGGGGGCCAAGGTAGATGAGGTTTTCGAAAAATAGTAGAATATGGAAAGATGGAATTGTAGGAAGATCTCCATTGTACGTGTGTGTGTTTGTGTGTGTGTGTGTTTGTCCTTGTACGTGTTTGTGTGTCTGTCTTTGTACGTCTCTCTCTCTCTCTCTCTCTCTCTCTCTCTCTCTCTCTCTCTCTCTCTCTCTCTCTCTCTCTCCCTTACTGTCTTTCACTTCGCCCTCGTATCCTCCTCATTTTTTCTCTCTCCCTCTTCCTCCTCCTTCTCCATCTCTACCCATTTTTCCACATTTTTTTTTCGTTCTCCTTCCTTCCCCTTCTCTCTTTTCTCTCCCTTTCCTTTCATCCTTCGAAGCCGAGCAATTCTTTTATATTTTCCCTTTTCTTTTCTTTTCGTTTCTCATCGAGAGCTAAGTAATCCTAAACCCAGATGATGAGGGATTTTTCGCCTCTTATTCGAAATCAGTTCTTTGTGCATTCAGCAAAATCAGTTACAGAGGAGAGAGAGAGAGAGAGAGAGAAAGAGAAAAAGAAAGAGAGAGAGGAGAGAGAGAGAGAGAGAGAGAAGAAGAGAGAGAGAGAGAGAGAGGGGAGAGAGGTAGCTGAGAAGAGGAGAGAGAGAGAGAGGAGAGAGAGAGAGAGAGAGAGAGAGAGAGAGAGAGAGAGAGAGAGAGAGAGAGAGAGAGAGAGAGAGAGAGAGAGAGAGAGAGAGAGGAGAAGTAAAAGGAGAGAGAGAGAGAAAGTAAAGAGGAGAGAGGAGAGAGAGAGAGGGGAGAAAAGAGAGGAAGAGAGAGGACGAGAGAGAAGAAGAAGAGAGAGAAGAGAAGGAGAGAGAAGAAGAGGGGAGAGAGAGAAGAGAGAGAAAGGGAGGAGGGAGACAAGAAAGAGAAAAAAGAGAAAGAGAGAGAAAGAGAGAGAGAGATTGAGAGAAGGAAAGACATAAAACAGAGAAAGAGATAGACAGATAAATAGATAGGCAATTAGAGAGTGTCAGAGTTATTGTTGTTGTAGGCATTCTACCGCTGCCACCAGTTGTCAGGGCTGTTTTGTTGTAGACATTTTATCACTCTTCACCAGTCTATCAGGGGGGTTTGGTTGGTCCCCCGCGTTGCTGGCTGACGGAAACGCACGGTCTGGTGGCACTGTCTATTGGTGGTGAAGGTTGACGGTAGCGCTAGCGTGAACGGAGTGTTGGAGTGGTGGGGGCCCTGGAGGATGGCCCCCCTGGAGGAGGCAGCGTTCGAGAGGGGCAGCGACTTGAGGAAGAGGGATTCCATAGGTCAGAGTGACGGTCAAAGGTCATGAGACACGCAGTCCTCATTGGTCACTCCCGCTAGTTGGAGGACGTAATATTCTAACCAATCTCAGAGAGAGAGAAAGAGAGAGAGAGAGAGAGAGAGAGAGTAGAGAGAAAGAGAGAGAGAGAGAGAGAGAGAGAAGGAGAGAGAAAAGAGAGAAAGAAGAGAGAGAGAGAGAGAGGACGAGAAGAATGAAGAGAGAGAATAGAGAGAAGAGAGAGAAGATAAGAGGAGAGAGGAGAAGAAGAGAGGAAGAGAAGAGGAGAGGGACAGAAAAGAGGGAAAAAAGAGGGGAAAGGGGGAGGGGGAGACAAAGGAGGGGAAGGGGAGGAGGGGAGAAAAGAGGGGAAGAAGGAAGGAGAGGGGACTCTATGCTTCGTCTTTTTTTTTTTTCTTTCACTTTTATCTTTTTTTATTTCATTTTTTTTATTCCTTTCCTTGGGTCCGTGTTTCTGTTTGCCCCGTTTGATGGTGGAGGAAGTTGGAGGGATGGGGATTGGTGGAGAAAAGTGTTGGAGATGAGTTCCGCTTCTCTTTGGTTAATGTTGGCGAGAGATGGGATTGGTGGAGATAAGTGTTGGAGATGAGTTCGCTTCTCTTTGGTTAGTGTTGGCGAGAGATGGGATTGGTGGAGATAAATGCTGGAGATGAGTTCGCTTCTCTTTGGTTAGTGTTGGCGAGAAATGGGGATTGGTGGAGATAAGTGTTGGAGATGAGTTCGCTTCTCTTTGGTTAATGTTGGCGAGAAATGGGGATTGGTTGGAGAAAAGTGTTGGAGATGAGTTCGCTTCTCTTTAGTTATTGTTGGCGAGAGATGGGGATTGGTGGAGAATAGTGTTGGAGGGAGTTCGCTTCTTTTGGTTAGTGTTGGCGAGAGATGGGGATTGGTAGGGAAAAGTGTTGGAGGTAAGTTCATTTCGCTGTTTATTGTTGGCGAGAGATGGGGATTGGTGGAGAAAAGAGTTGGAGATGAGTTCGTTTCTCTGGTTATTGTTGGCGAAAGATGACAATCGGTGGAGCAAAGAGGTAAAAATAGTAATAATAATTTATTACACACTGAACTGACATCTAATAAATATATTGCAATTAACTCTGTCTCGTCGAACTCTACGGTTATGCACTCCTCGATTCACTTATGTATGTATAAGCGAAATGGATTTAACGCCAAATGTCAAAATGCAATCTGGTATTTACCATTAGCTCAGTGTAATCTATCGTGACTATTTTCGACTTGATATGTATACTGACGGCTTTTTTTCTCGTTCTTTTTTATTATTATCATTGTTATTATTATTGTTATTATTATTATTATTGTTATTGTTATCATTGTTATTATTATTGTTATTGTTTTTATTGTTATTGTGATTACAATTATTATTAGTTTTATTATTATCGTTGTTGTTGTCGTTATTATTATTATTATTATCATTATTACTCTTATCATTATTATTATTATTAGTAGTAGTATCCACCCAACCGGCCCGGGACCGGCACCGACCTATTATTATTATTATTATTTTATACAAAAGTTTCCTTAGATCTGCTAATTAAAATCAAACACCGAGTCACTACCAGCGACCTAGGGTGATTGAAGTTTGAGGCAATGGAACATCCACAAAAACATGCAAAATATGTAGAACAACCACAAATCAAAACATCCAATCAAATCAATTCACGCCACAAAGAGCACTTCAGATTGATAATGCTCTTCTGAGAACATGTGCTGTGCTGTTTAAGACTATTATTTTTTTTTCTTTACATCTGCTAATTGAAATCAAACACCGGGTCACTACCAGCAACCTAAGGTGATTGAAGTTTGAGGCAAATGGAACACTAACAGAAATATGCTCACAACTTCTGCAGCAGGCTCCTTGACTGTATAGCAAAAGCAGTACATTACCTCATTATACTCTTCTCTTGTCCATTTAAGTCTTGTTTTCTTTTGATTGTTAGTACAAGATGGCCGAACCGCAGGGCCAGGGTTGGGAACTATCCCGTCCTAGTAACCTGGCGGATTTTGATAAATGGAAGAGTTAGACTTTGTTCTGTCCTGAGGGATGCGCCCCTTGTTGATCCGTGTGACGCGCGACGCTTCATCAACCCACTTCCTACTCTCACTTCATAAGCAGGATACATTTCAGCCTTACTGCGAAGAAGCTGGACATCCAGCGCCAATCACCAACTAGCATTTCCACGTCCCCGCGAGCACGGTGTTATTATTATTATTATTATTATTATTATTATTATTATTATTATTATTATTATTACTATTATTATCATTATCATCATTATTATTATTACACACATACGCGCACGCGCGTGCTCACATATAGAAATACACACACAAAAACACAATCGCAATCACAGACACACTCACACATGTAGATACGGGCACAGTCAAGTGCACATATATTCATACACACACATACAATTCAATAACATACACACATACCCGCACATGTAGTTACACGCATTCATATGAAATACTCATACGCGTATACAAATTAGCATTCACACCCACCCACCCACACACACACACACACACACACACACCCACACACACACACACACACACACACACACAACACACACACACAAAACACACACACCACACACACACACACACACACACACACACACACACACACACACACACACGGACACAGGCACACACAAATACACGCTTACACACAGACGTGTTCACACACACTCACGCACACACATACACATGCTTACACACACTTACAAACACACACACACACATAGTCACACACACCTGTATACGTACACGCACACACACTCACACATACACCCACACCCACACAGACACACACTACACATACACGACACGATACAGTACAGCACACACACAGCAG
>NC_051392.1:35985272-35990272 GCF_015228065.2 Penaeus monodon
CACACACACACACACACACACACACACGCACACACACACACAACACACGCACGCACAGCCAAACATACCACACACACACAACACACACACACACACACACACACACACACACACACATACATACATACATACACATAAACGCAAAATGTCCGTGGACATGAAATTGACATCCATTAGTTTTCCTCTACTTTATTCCAGAAATGGCCGCCTCCTTCTTCCAGCTTTGCCAGACAGGATTCCGGCCACGGCGGTCGCTCCTCAACCAACGCCGAATGCCTGCTCTCCAAAAGCTCCGTCGTTCCATTTATACGATTACTGTTTTGACGGAGATTAGCAGCATGAATGGCTACTCTGTTGACTTATCTTAGGCCAAATGTTGCTCGCTAAAGGTTTTAGTATCAGAGGTACGTTTCTCGAGCGAACATAACGGCCGGAGGTTCGAAGAGAGACGGGCGGCCGCGTTCGTTCGCTGTGCTGAGGTTTCGGGCCGGGTTTCGGAACTCCGCTTCGTCCTCTTTAAACGCGGCCGCGAGTCGACAGCCGTGGCGGAATGGGGAAAGGAGGCTGTCGCTGTCGGCCGTGGCGGGGCTGATCTGCCACAGAAGGCGCTCTGGCAGAAAGCTCAGTCGGGCTTCGGTCTCGGCCCCGGGTGTGCTTCGGTTCGGGAATTGAGTCGTCGCTCGCGCGGGCTTAAAGAGCACAAATGGCGCTCAAGATGGCCGCCTCCGATCGCCAGGACAGGAGAAGGCTTGCTTTACGGCCGCCGGCGCGATGTTATGTTATTTTTCTGCTTGGCGTTTTGCCTACTTGTCACACCCCTTATTCGTTACCTTATCCTCCCTTGTTATCTCTATTATTTCTATTCATTTACTTGAGTTCTTCATTCTTTATTGTGTTTATTCAATGACCTACGATCCCTTTCTTACTTTCCAAAACACCAAGAGCGAAATACAAAAACAACAAGAAAAGAAAATATAAAAGAAAACACGCAATAAAAAAAAAAGACACCAACAAAAGCTAACCAAAGGAAAAGAAAAGATAAAAGAAAAGAAAAGAAAATAGAAAAGAAAACACGGGAGGAGAGAAACTGGAAGATAAAGAGAGAAGGACAAGTCTAAGAATGAAGCGAAATAGCATCATTACGGGAGATGGAGGGGGAATCAGGCCAGATGGAGGGAGATGCTCAGGAAGATGCCGGCAGGGAGAGATAAAGAGGAAGAGAGAGAGGCAGAGAGAAGGGAGGAGATGGAGAGGAAGGAGAGGGTGCAGAGATACGGGGAAAGGAACGAGGAATGAGAGATGTAACGAGTATCGAATTTAAAACGAAAGGGAGAGAAAGTTGAGAATATGCCTGGGTATATCTATGTATACGTGATATATATACATATATATATATATATATATATATAATATATATATATATATATATATATATATATATATATATATATATATATATATATAATATATCAACATATATGTACAATATATAAATATATATATGCAATATATAAATATATATATATACAATATATAAATATATATATAATTATGTGTATATGTGTGTGCAAGGTAAAATATTCTATTGTGTTAATACTATGGAAAAAAACAGTGCATAAATAAATTTATTGATCATGATACAATTTCGAAATCGTCTTGGATTTCATTTTCAGGTCAGAGGATGAAATCCAGCTGGATTTCGAATAAATCAAATTTGTGCAATGCAGGTTTTTCTGTCACACTCACACATGAATACATACATACATACATATATATATATATATATATATAAATATATATATATATATATATATATATATATATGTATATATATATATATATATATATATATATATATATATATATATATATATATATATATATATATGTGTGTGTGTGTGTGTGTGTGTGTGTGTGTGTGTGTGTGTGTGTGTGTGTGTGTGTGTGCGGGTTTGTGTGTGTGTGTGTGTGTGTGTGTGTGCATATTATATAAACAGATATAATAAAATCAATGACAGTTTCATGAGCACGGTGATGCGTTATGAGATGCCTCCACATTCGAAAAGTGAAATTAAACATAAAATTATTATTATTGTTTCATTGCTATGGCGTTAAAAAATATCAAGATCGCCATGGGAGTAACAGTATTTTATTTCTCCTCATAATGTTTTTAATAACAATAAAAAAACAATGATAATCATACACCAGTAAAGATGATTATAAGAAATAATACCAGTAATAATAATAATGACGAATAAAATGAAATTATTAAGAAAAAAGTGTAATAATAACTGCGTGAAACTATAAAATACAACTCTCTGCATCCGAAATTAGCTTGGTCAATTGACATCACGTTGCAGAAAGATGTCAGTCGCTCGAATCCATCCAAGATCTCCACTCTTACGTAATAATAATGAAGACTACTTACATGAAGGGTACTGTAGGGGGGGGGGGCAATACTGACACCAAAGCCACGTTCCTCATCATTCACACGAGCCTCCAACGTTAGGGAAATGTAAAGAAGGTTTTCAAGGAGGTTAGTAGGTTGAATGTGCCCGTTCTACAGTCGGGGATCCTATCAGCGTGGGATTGGGGTCTATCAGCCTCGTTAGTGAATGAGAAGGATGGGTGTTACGTCACTCTCCGGGCTGTATTTTCTCAAGTGATGAGCGATCGATTTTCTTTCCGTTGGCTGTGGGTATGTCGAATTATCTTTCTTTTTTTTTTATACCTAGCTACGATGTGTGATATGTACTTCAGCTATTTCAGAAGATATTTTTGTCTGCGCTAGTATTATAACGATTCGGAAAAATAAATGCCGATTAGAGAACACGTTTATCATACTGTTTACAAGCCCTAGGCAGTTCAAAATGAATACAGCCTAGCTAGCGTCCCAGTAAATATGTATCGATTCACAAGAAAGGAAACACAAAAACTACAGACCCGTAAATCTTATGATGCAGTTACCGCATCATAAAAAAATTATCACACTTTCCATAGTCAACCCGTTATATTCTTATCAGTCTAAAGAACAGGAACTTTCGACGAAAAATATCTTTAGAAGCAGGGGCATGAACCCTTAAATTTCACATTATTTGCAACTGGATTACCACTAAAAATAATTTAATTCACAGAAAGAGTGGAGGCGCTGAATAATACACGTCAGTCGTGAATAACATGGTATGAATAAAATTTTACTGGGGATATCGGACGAAAGGTAATATTTCATAAAACTAGTCAGTGGAAGAAACAGAGAGAAACAAAGAGTAGCAGAAACACACACACACACACACACACACACACACACACACACACACACACACACACACACACACACACACACACACACACACACACACACACACATCACACACACATCACACACACACACACACACACACGCACATACACATACACACACACAGACATACATACAAAAATGAAGATGAAAAGGAAAAGAAAAAAGGTATAGGAATAGGAAAAAGAAAAGGAGAAAGAAAATGGAAATGAAAATAAAAATGGGAAAAAGGGTGAAAAAGAAAAAGAAAAGAAGAAGAAGAAGAAGAAGAAGAAGGAAGAAGAAAAAGAAAAAGAAAAAGAAAAAAGGAGAAAGAAATAGAAATAGAAAAAGAAAAAGAAAAAGAAGAAGAACTATAACAAAAAAAGAAAAAAGAAAAAAAAAACTTTGACGGAATATGACACGGAAAATTACAAGCGAGAAATAAATAAAATCCTCAGACAGGATGACTATGAAAGGGCGATGGTGTTGGGCTGAAGGAGAGACAAAAGCGGAGCGGAGAGATTAAAAGAAAAAGAGAAAAACAATGATAAAACAGACAGGAGAGATGATGGGAAATGAAGATATACGTAATCAGAGGAATAATAGGATATGTACGGAAACAGTTTGGATGATTTTCTTTTTTTCTCTCTCTTTCTCTCTCTCTCTCTCAGTCTCTCTCTCTGTCCCTGTCTGTCTGTTTGTTATTTCTCTCTCTCTCTCTCTCTGTTTGTCTCTCTCTCTGTTTGTCTCTCTCTCTCCCTCCCTCTCTCTCTCTCTCTCTCTCTCTCTCTCTCTCTCTCTCTCTCTCTCTCTCTCTCTCTCTCTCTCTCTCTCTCTCTCTCTCTCTCTCTCTCTCTCTCTCTCTTTCTCTCTTAAATTTGTATAACAGTTTTCACCATCATGAACACAGCTCCGGAAACAACATTAGGGCAGAACCGAAAACGACAACAAAACAAAGTATTAATAACGACACGCCAAACATGAAGAACAACGAAAAGAAATCAAGCAAAGCAATAACAATAACGAGCACCATAACACGAACAGAAACGCAAACAGTAAAATGTTCAGCGATGTAACGGCCGCAGGTGTCCATCACGAAGACTGAAACACAAAATCTCGATTTGCTTTCCGTAACTCATGCACAACGCGATCTCTTCACTGCCAGCGCTGGTGAAAAAGGCTAAGAAAAAAAAGAAGGAAAGAGAGAGAGAGAGAGAGAGAGAGAGAGATAGATAGATAGATAGATAGATAGATAGATAGATAGATAGATAGATAGATAAATAGATAGATAGATAGATAGATAGATAGATAAAGAGAGAGAGAGAGAGAGAGAGAGAGAGAGAGAGAGAGAGAGAGAGAGAGAGAGAGAGAGAGAGAGAGAGAGAGAGAGAGAGAGAGAGAGAGAGAGAAGAGAGAGAGAAAGAGAGAGAGAGAAACAGATAGATAGATAGACAGGGACACACACACACACATACACACACACACACAAACACACACACACACACACACACACACACACACACAGAGAGAGAGAGAGAGAGAGAGAGAGAGAGGAAGAGAGAGAGAGAGAGAGAGAGAGAGAGAGAGACGGGAGAGAGAGAGAGAGAGAGAGAGAGAGAGAGAGAGAGAGAGAGAGATAGATAGAGTGAGAAATAGATAGATAGATAGATAGATAGATAGATAGAGAGAGAGAGAGAGAGAGAGAGAGAGAGAGAGGGAC
>NC_051392.1:36005272-36007772 GCF_015228065.2 Penaeus monodon
CTTACTCCCTTTCTCCCCTCCCCTCCCCTCCCTCTCTCCCTCCTACACCAACCCTCCTTCCCTCCCTTCCCCACCTGTTTCCCTCTCCTACCCTCCCTCCCCTCCCCTCCCTCCCTCCCTCCCTCCCTCTCTTCTCTCTCTCTCTCTCCTCTCCCTGTCCCACCCTCCCTCCCTCTCTCTCTCTCCTCTCTCCTCCTCCCCTCCCTCCCCCCAATCCTCCCTCACTCCCTCCCTTCCATCTGTTTCTCTCTCTCTCTATCCTACTCCGAAGATAACCCGCCATTGACCATAAAACCAGTCTTAAAGTACAAAGTATGTGTCATTGCTGACGTAAACAGGGCTAGAGGCTGTGTTAAAAGACTCCCAGTACCAAACAGCTCTCGGGAAAACTGCAACCAGACAAACCATTTAAGGAAGGAATGTTCGTGTGTTTGGTTGTCGAAACTTGATAATTGTTGGTTACCTCTTTTTTTTTTTTTTTTTTTGGGGGGGGGAGTTTTTTTTTGTTTCTTTTTCCTCTTGATCGAATGTGCTTCGATATACCCTCAATGCTATTTCTTCTTCTTCTTCTTCTTTTTCTTTGTTTTCTTCGTCTTCTACTTCTTCTTTTCTACTTCTTTTATTCTTCTTGGTTGAATCTACCTCAGTATGCCCTCAAAGCGATTTTACTCCATCGAAAACGGAGTCTTTTTCACAGGCCGTCATTGTGAAATGGCTTGTCGGATGTTTCTCTCTCTCTCTCTCTCTCTCTCTCTCTCTCTCTCTCTCTCTCTCTCTCTCTCTCTCTCTCTCTCTCTCTCTCTCTCTCTCTCTCTCTCTCTCTCTCTCTCTCTCTCTCTCTCTCTCTCTCTCTCTCTCTCTCTCTTTCTCCTTATTGCCAAGTGCAGAGGCTGTTTACGGAGGACGATGTGATTACAAGAAAATTCTCTGGAAATCGAAAATGTCTTTTACACACACACACACATTTATAGATAGATAGATATGTATTAATTCATGTATTTATATATATGTATATTACTTATGATGCTCCATATCAAGAACTATTATTCAATAGGCTAGTCTAGGCTGGGGCCCTGTCAAAAGATTTTGAAATATATACACATTTCGAAGAAAATGAGTATAATATGTTGATATTTTACTTTGCCAATTAATTCATTTAACTCAAAATAAGATAGAGAAAATAGAAGGCCCAGGTGTCTAAAACCTACAACAACAACAACTACAACAACAACAAATAAGTACATATATCTCCAGATTTGAAGCCAGTTGAACTTGTGACTCAAAGGGCCCCAGTCCATGTTACCTCAAGCTATTTAAATGTTACACGTAAAGTCTATTCAAGAGTTAGAATGTAGCTTCGTCTAAGGAGAGGCCCATAATTTAATTAGCTTCAGGGCCCCAAAATTTCATAATCCGACCCTGATCGTCATCGTCATCATCATTATCTTAGTCTAATTACTTATCAACTGTATAAACATTGTTATTATTACTCTTACTACCGTTATTACTATCAGTACTACCTTTTCGTTACCATAATTACTATCCTCTACTATCACTGTCATTATATCAAAGTAAACAGGCTTCGCATTACTATCAACCAGTATTTACCCTCCTGCGTACACTAGCAACACGACCTGACCTGAAAAATCCACAAGTAACATCTATACAGACACAAACACAGACACAACGTCTATAATCATATCTAATTTCTGCGTCCACAAGCAAGACGACCTGACCTGTAAATTCCACAAGCAACATCAATCAATATTTACCCTTCTGCGTCTACCAGCGACACGACCTGACCTGTAAATTCCACAAGCACCATCTATACAGACGCATGTCGTATATCAAAGTAGTAGACGTGGCAAAAGTTCTTTATATAAGATATCATTTTTTTTTTTTTTTGTTGTCTTCATTTATTATTATTCAAAGTCTTTAATTTCCTTTTATATAATGACTTAATTAGCATTTCGTAGTCACTAGTATAAGCTTATTTATTAATTACTTAATTATTATCAAACGGATGTTTACTTTTTCATATTATTTTCTAGGAGGCTCCAGGTTACAATTTGAATTATTTAGTATGGTTGTAATAAAAGAAAGAAAATAATCAAGTCAAGAAGGTACGTAATCAGAAATCTCAAATCAGAAAAAAAAAAAAAAAAAAAAAAAAAAAAAAAAAAAAAAAAAAAAAAAAAATAATATATATAATATATATATTAAAAATAATATATATATTATATATATTATATATATATATATTATTATTATATATTATATTCTTCTTCTTCTTTTAACGGTAGGTTCATGTCTGAGCCGCCGTGGTCACAGCATGATACTCAATTGCGTTTTCACGTTGTGATGCTCTTGGAGTGAGTACGTGTAGGGTCCCCAGTTCCTTTCCACGAGAGTGCCGGTGGTACCTTTTAGGTAATCATCTCTCTATTTTATATCCGGGCTTGGGACCAGCACTGACTTGGGCTGGCTTGCCACCCAGTGG
>NC_051392.1:36025272-36035272 GCF_015228065.2 Penaeus monodon
TCTTTCTCTCTGTTTTTCTCTCTTTCTCTCTGCTTTTCTCTCTTTCTCTCTGCTTTTCTCTCTTTCTCTCTGCTTTTCTCTCTTTCTCTCTGCTTTTCTCTCTTTCTCACTGCTTTTCTCTCTTTCTCTTTTCTTTTATCTCTTTCTCTCGCTTTTCTCTCTTTCTCTCTGCTTTTCTAGCCTCCGGGCTAGTACAGTGGTAACGTGTCGGCCTCTCATCCGAGGGGTCGGCGGTTCGCGCCCCGCCCAGGCGCGAGAAGTTGCAACTGTCGCCTGGAGGTTACTGCTGTGGTTGGGCACCACGGCGGGCAAGGACTCGGTTCCGCCGAGTCAGCAGCAGCTGACACACATGAGCAAAATCAAACAGACAGTATGTCACACCAAGAATATCCATTGTATCAAATGGAATCCAAACCAACTTTAAACTTTTCTCTCTTTCTCTCTGCTTTTCTCTCTTTCTCTCTGCTTTTCTCTCTTTCTCTCTGCTTTTCTCTCTTTCTCTCTGCTTTTCTCTCTTTCTCTCTGCTTTTCTCTCTTTCTCTCTGCTTTTCTGTCTTTCTCTCTGATTTTTCTTTCTCTTTGCTGTCTTTTTCTTCTTCTTTGTTTCTTCCTTTCTTTCTTTATGTTTGTTTGTTTCTTTTTTCTTTTTTATTCCTCTTTTTCGCTTTCCTTCTTTCTCTCTGTATCTCTCTGTCTCTCCCTGACTCTCTCTCTCTCTCTCTCTCTCTCAAGCACATACACACACACACACACACACACACACATATATATATAGAGACAGATAGATAGATAGATTGAGAGATAGAGAGGTAGATAGATTGATACATATATATGTATACACACACACACATGTGTATGTGTATGTTTGTCTGTCAGCTGGTATGTCTTTCTTGCTAGTGAGCCGATGCCTGCGTATTCGTGTATATCGATATTCGTATTACATTGTATATATGTATCTGTCTATATGTTGAACCTCATACGTGTGTGCGTGCGTGCGTGTCTGTTGCGGGCACAGTCACAACTGATCACATTTGGCGTTCGCACCTGACAACGCAGGTTAATCTAAATCCTATCATTGAACTTGTTATTCGGACGCAATGATGATCCTAGGATCTTCCCCCCCCCCTCCCCTTCTCTCAGTGCGTCCTACCCCCTCCTATCCCCCCCCCCTAACCCCATGAATAACTCCGTTCGGCAATACACAGGATTTGCATGTTAATTGAATTCGAAACCGGGGTATCTCACGCTATGTTCACCAAAGTCGAGCGGGAGAGAAGTGTAGAGAGAAAAGAGAGGGAGAGGGAGAGATGGGAGATGGGAGAGGGAGAGAGGGAGATGGGAAAAAGAAAAGGATGGAGAGGAGTGGAGAAGAGAGGAGGGATGGGAAGGAGAGAGAGGGAGGAGGAGAGAGAGATGGGAAAAGAAGAGGGAGAGGGAGAAGGAGAGGCTGAGGAATAGAGAGAGAAGAAGAGGGAGAGAAAGAGAGAGAGAGAGAGAAAGAGAGAGAGAAAAGAGAGAGTGAGAGAGGCGAGCAGAAGAGACGGGAGGGGACGAGACGAGAGCAGAGAGAGGAGAGAGAGAGCATGATGAGAGGAGAAGAGAGATGAGAAGATTGAGAGAGAGAAGAGAGAGAGAGAGAGAGAGAGAGAAAGTGAAAGAAAATCGTATTTAGAAAAAGAAAAGAAAAAAAAGAAAAAGCAAATAAGGATATAACATTTCCTCATCTGCGTGAGAGAGAAAGATTGAAATACACAGATAAAGAAAGAGAGAAGGAAGGAAAGAAAGAAAAAATCTTCCAATCTTCCTCCTTCTTCAAGAAAGTCTCGGATTAATCCACGTGTTCTTTCTTTTTTCTTTCGCTTTTCTTTTTCCTTCCCTTCGTCTCTCTCTCTGTCTCTATCTATATGTCTGTCTGTCTGTCTCTCTCTCTGTCTGTCTGTCTGTCTGTCTCTCTCTCTCTCTTTCTCTCTCTCTCTCTGTCTCTTTCCCTCTGTCTCTCTGTCTCTTTTCCTCTCTCGCTCTCTCTCTTTCCCCCTCTCTCTCTCTCTCTCTCTCTCTCTCTCTCCTCTCTCTCTCTCTCTCTCTCTTTCTCACTTTTTTTTTTTCTTTTTTTTTTTTTTTACGTCATCCCGGAAACTATGCTTGAAATCGTTTATTGTTTTTCTCCTTCTTCTTATTCAACTTTTTTTTCTGCTTCTTCTTAACATGTTTTCCAAGGTTGTTTTTCGGAAAAGTTTGTTTTTTCGGATTTAACTTTTGAATGATTTTGGTTTTGAAATCATACGTCATCTAAAAAAAGTTTTCTACTTATATATATATATTTTCACTTTCTCTTTTGAATATCTTAACATGACATTTTTGTCAGTTTTTTTTTCTATTTTCTGTTTCTTTTAACAAGATTTTTTTTATTTACTCATTATTATTATTTCTCTTACCAAGATTTTTATCTTAATTTTTTTTTTTCATTTTCTCAACAAGAAATTCTGTTTATTTTTTCCTATTATGTGTTTCTCTTAGCATTTTTTTTATTTTCTTTTTTTCAATTTCTTTCTGTTTCTCTTAACTGGATTTTTTTTCTACTTCTCTTAACAGGATTTTTTTTTTTTTTTTTTACTGATCTTAACAAGAAATAATTTTTTTTTTTCTATTTTTCTTAATGAGATTTTTTTTCGACTTTCTTTTTCTGTTAACAGCAAATTCAGTTTTTTTATGATTATTATTATTATTTATTTTTTGCTTTCTATTTCTCTTAACGGGAAATTCCATTTTGTTTTCTATTTTTCTTAGCAATTTTCTTTTTCTATTTTTTTTTTCTTTTAACGGGAAATTCTTTTTTTCTTCTTCTTCTTTTTCTTTTCTTTTTCTTAACAGGACTTATTTTAAATCTCTAAACAGGATTTTTTCTTCTATTTTCTATTTCTCTTAACAGAAAATTCACGTTCCATTA
The DNA here is from genome assembly GCF_015228065.2 of Penaeus monodon. Classification (NCBI taxonomy): domain Eukaryota; kingdom Metazoa; phylum Arthropoda; class Malacostraca; order Decapoda; family Penaeidae; genus Penaeus; species Penaeus monodon. The sequence continues at coordinate 36,028,220 of NC_051392.1, forward strand.
ATAGAAAACGGATTCATTTATTAATTATTTTGCAAATCCTATAATCAAAGTATACCAATAAAAAGGCAATTCTCGATATCTTCCATATATTTGAAATACAAGCAAACAAACAAACAACGCATGCATATAAAAAACAAAGAGAGAGAGAGAGGAAAGAGAGATAGAGAGATAGGGAGAGAGAGACGAGAGAGAGAGAGATGAGAGACGAGGAGAGACGAGAGGAGAGAGAGAGAGACATGGATAAAGAGCAGAGAGAAGGAGAGAGAGAGAGAGAGGAGAGAGAGGAAAGAGAGAGAGTGAAAAGAGAAGAGAGAGGAGAGGAAGATGAGAGAGAGAGAGAGAGAGAGAGAGAGAGAGAGGAGAGAGAAGAGAGAGGAGAGAGAGAGAGAGAAGAGTGTGAGAGAGCGAGAAGACGAAGAGAGAGTAGGAGAGAAAGAAAGAGAGAGAGATAGTTGAAAGAGAGAGAGAGAGAGAGAGAGAGAGAGAGAGAGAGACGAACCGAGAGACGAGAGAGAGAGAGAGAGAGCGAGAGAGAGAGAAAGATGACGAGAGAGAGAGAGAGGGGGGGGAGAGAAGAGGAGAGAGAGACGAGAGAGAGAAAGAGACCGAGAGAAGAGGAGAGAGAGAGAGGAGAGAGAGGAGAAAGAGAGAGAGAGAGAGAGAGAGAGGGAGATGAGAATGACGAGAGGAGAGAAGAGAGAGAGAGAGGAGAGAGAGAGAGAGAGAGATTATATGATGAGAGAGAGAGAGAGAGAGAGAGAGGCATGCATATAAAAAGAAAAGAGAAAAAAAAATCAAAATTTCTTTACACGAAATCGAACACATCCCCGCGTGATTAACATGGCGCACCGTTATATATCCCGTTGTTTTCGCCGCTGTGTTCGAATCCTTGTGTTTGATTTGATGTAGTTTCGTCGTTAATTGGACTGTTGTGTTTGTCTCTCGTGAATGTGATTCTGTTAGTACAATGTGATGGCTTTGTTCTGGTGTTCGGGCAGATATGTTTATGGGCTGTGTGTTCTTGTAATATCTTATATGTGTCTCTAAATGTAAACAAGCTTTATATCTTATATATCTGTGTTCTATATGTATATCTAGCAATTTATCTATCTATATCTCTCTCGTTATCCATCTATCTCTTATGTACTTTCTTCATATATACCTATTATCTTTCTTGCTACCTTATCTATCTACCCTCTACCTATCTAGCTAATTCTACCTTGATACCTATCTATCTGTATTCATGTAGGTTAATGTCGCCAACACTTAAATGATTCTATAGTAAATTAGCTTTCATTCCGGATCCAAAGAAGATGACTGATAAAGAAAAAGAAAAAGAAAAAGAACAAGAAAAAAAATCTGTCTCAGATTCTGTCCTCTTTTATCTGTCTATCTATCCAATTATCTCTCTATCATATATATATATTCTTATCTATCTATCTTTCTTTTATGTTTCTCTCTTCCTATCTACCTCTCTACTCTATCTTAGCTAGCTACTATCTAATCTTATTATGTACGTAATTTCGCCAACACTTAAAATGATAATGATTCTGTAGAAACTACCTGTATCAGGATCACTTTTCGAGCAAGATGATAAAAAAAAATAGAAAAGAAAATAAAGAAAAAAAACGAAAACGAAAAAAGAAAATAAAAGGAAATAGAAATAAAGAAAAAAACTAAAAGGAGAAAAAGCGAAAAATAAAAAAAAAAACGAAGAAAAAAAAACTAAAAAAAAGAGAAGAGAAAAAGAGTAAAGAGAAAAGAGAGAGAGAGAGCGAGAGAGAGAGAGAGAGAGAGAGAGAGAAGAAGAGAGAGAGAGAGAGAGAGAGATGTGGAGAGAGAGAGAGTGAGAGATGAGAGAGAGATCCGAGAAGAGAGAGAGAGATAAGTACGATGAGAGAGAGAGAGTGAGAGAGATGGAGGACGAGAGAGTGTAGAGAGAGAGAGGAGAGAGAGACCGAGGAAGGATGAGAGAAAACGAACATTGTTGATTTTGTCCCCGGAAGGATCTTCCTTTGAACAAAGAAATGTCTCGACTCCTGCTCGAAGGGTTTGAGGGAGAAGGTCGAGGATGGCTGGCCGTTGGATGGAGCAGCGGACTCTCCCTCACCAGTGAGGGAGGAAGTGCGGGAGGGAGGTTTCGAAAAAAGTTTGGAAGAAGAGGAGGAAGAGGAAGAGGGAGAGGAGAAGGAGAAGAAGAAGTGGAAAAGAAGAGGAAAGAAGAAAATAAACGAAGGAGGAAGAAGAAAGAGGAAAAAGGAAGTAAAAGGGAGAAGAAGCAGAAGAGATGAAGAAGAAGAAAAAGAAGATGAATAAGGAAGAAAAATCATGAGAAAAAGGAGAAGAAAGAGAAAAGAAAAGGAGAAAAGAAGAGGAGGAAAGGAGAGAAAGAAAAAGAAGAGAAGAAACGAAAAGGAAAAGAAGGAAAAGGAAGAAGAAGAAAAGAGAACAAAGAGAAAAAGAAACCGAGGGGCCGTTAGAGAATCAGAAATGCGGGAGACCAAGGTTCGAAAAGTTTGGAAACTTGAGTATTAAGAAAGGAGTCGATATCTCTCTATTTTTGTATTAATTTGCTTCTTGGTCGTTATTTCTTTGTGTTTTTTTTCCTTGTCTTATTTTTTAAAATCTGTTGATTTGTTTGATTTGTTCTCTGTTCTGTCCCGGTGCTTATTTGTATAAGTTTAGCTTTGTTTTCATGTGTTTTTCAACCTGATTATTTCGCCATTTCTGAATCCCATATTTTGGAAAAAAATTATTTCGTGAATAGTTTGTTTTCCATTTTATCTAACACGATCTTCTTTTTCGTTAATTCCCTTCCCCGCCAAAGTCCTGCAATGTTTGAAACTGAATTTAATCATTATTGCCACTCACAAATGAGCTTGAATGAAAAAAAAACGGGGGAAATAATAGTAAGGTTTTAGAGGCTAGATGCGCTGATGTAAAAAGTAGCTTGCAATTTTTGACCGCCAGGAGTCGTTAACCCTTTTGATAACACTTTTTTTTTTTTTCCTAAATTACGTTTGTCATTTCCCCTCGAAGTGTCTCCGAATTACTAGTTCAATCACCCTTTTCGAGTTTAGGTTAAAGAATAGCAGGCCATCAGAAACAGATTTCTTACGGTTGTAATTTGGTTTGGTAAACAGTATTCCCTTTTTCTTCCTTTTTTAAAGGATTTTAATTAATTTTATTTATTATATATATGTATATATATATATATATATATATATATATATATATAGAGATATATATATATATAATTTAGAAAATTATTATTATTTTTTTTTACTTTTTTGTTTTTTTGCTTTCTATGTATATCTGAGTTAAAATGAGAAGAATAATAATAGTAATATTAATGATAATAATAATGAAGTAATAATGATAGTGATAATTATGGTAATGACGCGATTAAGAATAATAATAATAATAATTAATATATAATAATAATAACAATAATAATAATAATAATAATAATAATAATAATAATAATAATAATAATAATAATAAAGATAATGATAATGATAATAAAGATAATGATAATGATAATGATCATGATTATGATAATATCTTAACAACAACAATAATAACAACAGTAATAATGCCCATGGTGATGATAATGATGATATTAATAGAGAAAATAATAACAATAAAGATGATTAAAAAAAAGAACAGTAATATCAGTAACGAAGAAAAGTATATTGATATTGATAATAGTAATAATAATATTCATAATAATTATAATAATAATGATAATAATAGTAGTAATAATAATAATTTTAATAACAATATTGATAGTAATGATTATGACATTAATGATAATAATGATAATGATAATAATGATAATGATAATAATAATAATAATAATAATAATAATAATAATAATAATAATAATAATAATAATAATAATAATAATAATAATAATAAAGAATAACAGTAATAATAACAATGATGATGCTGAAATAATTGATGATGTGATGCTAAGTGATAATAATAATGATAATAAAGAAAAACAGGGATAATACTATAAAAATTGGTGATAATAGTAATGTAATGTATAATCATAAACGATAAAGCTACTATTAATAAGGATTAATAACAATAATATACACAGGACACGTGACTTCACTAACAGCTTTCGGAGACATATTAATTTATAAATTCTTATTTAGCTTTCTAAAATAAAGTATTCTGTGTTATATTGAAAATCATGTTTCGTCATTTCGAATTCTACAGTTATCTCTTTATCCAAATCTTCCATCTCTCTGTCTGTCTGTCTGTGTCTTCGTTTCGGTCTGTCTGTCTCTCTCTCTCCTCTCTCTCTCTCTATTCTCTCTTCTCTCTATCTTTCGTCTCTCTCTCTCTCTCAGTCTGCTTGTCTTCTTTACCACTCTCCTCTCTCTCTCTCTCTCTCTCTCTCTCTCTCTCTCTCTGTTAGTCTATCCTATTATCTATCATCTATCCTCTCTCTCTTTCCATTCTTTCTCATTCCATTTCATTTACACTCTCTCTCTGCTAGCTCTCATTCTCTGCTCTCTCTCTCCTCTCTCTCTCTCTCTCTCTGGCAGTCTATCTTATATCTATAATCTATCTCTCTCCTCTCTCTCTCTCTTTCAGCTCTTTCTCATCTAATCCATTTCTGACTTCTATCTCGTCTTTCTCTTCTCGTGGTCTATAAATTTCTCGCAACAATTTTGTCCGCTACACCAGCCTTTTTTCATCCATAACTGCCCTCCTCTGTCCCAAATTGTCACTTAAATCCTATTTATTTCATCTGCAACCCCCTTAATCTCGTTTGGACTTTATCCTTATCTTCTATGTTGGTTCATCATGATTTATATAAATGGATATGTATTTTTTAATAGATGTTACTTCTTTAAATTACGGTTTTCTTTTAATTTCTTTATTTATTTTCATTTTTATCTATTATTTTATACTTATTTTATTGCATTCATTCAGTTTATTTTTAATTATTTTTGTACCCTCGCAAATTTCCCATTTTTCTATAGTCTCCCCAAAAAATCGACTTAAATTAACCACCTTTTCCTTTCATTTTCCCCTTTTTTTCCCCACCTTCTTTTCAGGTCGACCAACATCTGAGGGTGAAGAAAATGGGTCCTCTGAGATGTTGAAGATCAGGAAGAGGAAAATGAGGGAATGGGGAGGAAAGGGCAGCGAAAGAGGGAAAAGGAGAAAGTGAGAGAAGAGGAGAAAGGAGAGAGAGAGAGAGATGGAGGGGAGGATGGATGGAGTAAAGAGAAGATGGAGAAGAGAGAGAGAGAGGAGATGAAGGAGAGAGACGAGGAGAGAGAGAGAGGAGAGACGAGAGAGAGAGAGGAGGAGAGAGAGAGATGAGAGGAATAGATGAGAGAGAGAGATGAGAGAGAGAGAGATGAGAGAGAGAGAATGAGAGAGGAGAGAAGATGGAGAGAGAGAAGAGAGAGACGAGGACTGAGAGAGAAAGAGAGAGAGGAGGGGAGAGAGAGAGTCAAATTCAAAGTCAAAACACTTTTATTCCATTAAATAACAATGGTTACTCTTTACTCATACATTATATTTACATTTGAAGTATTTAAGAGGTGCTCTTTAATTTCGTTTTAAATTAAGAAGCTGTTAATGTCTCTCTTATATTATCTGGTATCATGTCCATATCTGGGTCCGCGTATTTCCATTTACGTGCCCTGTACTAGGTATTCGATCTCTCAACAAAAAGGGAAAGGTACTTGACGTGTCTGGGACACCTGATGGTCCCTACGGTGTGTAAAGGCATAACCATTTTGAAATAATTTCCATGAATGAGTTTGTAATGAATACACTGTTCATAAGCTGCATTACAATGGACTTTAACCATTTCAATTTTTTATCTGTGGGGAGTGATGTGATCAAGTTTACTGATATTACCTTAGTGCTACCCTGACAGCAAAAGTTTTGAATTTATCGCACTTTTGCATCTGGGTCTTGTTAGTCACGATCCCCAAATCTTTGAACAATAGTTAAATTATGCTTAGAGCCTTAGAGTTTGACACAACACGATTCTAGTTCAGTATTGAATTGATTCTTATGTGATTAAGATATATCAGGGTACCCACTACCCTTCTGTGTATTTTGTCAACGTGTGGTTCAGATGTGATGGAAGCTGTCTAGGTGTATATGGAATCCTAGATATCACTGAAGTGCGCGGTTGATAGATCAGCCTTCAAAATTCAAAGTGTTGTGTCTCGGGCTTCTAGCTATGGTCTGCCGACTAGAAAATACATGAGGTTGTATGTGGTTTAGTTTAAGGCCATGGAGAGGGAGAGAGAGAAAGAGAGAGGGAGACCGAAGACAAGACAGAGAGAGAGGATGAGAGAGAGAGAGAGAGATAGAGACGAGGGAGAGAGAGAGAGAGAGAAGAGATGAGAGAGAGAGAGAGACTGAGAGGATAGAGAGGACTGAGAGGATCAGAGAGAAAGAAGATAGAGAGAGAGAGAGGAGAGAGAGAGAGAGAGAGAGAGTTGAAGAGACTGAGAGAGAGAGAGGAGAGAAGAGAGATACGAGAGAGGAGAAGAGAGAAGAGAGAAGCAGGTGAAATGAAAAGAAGAAGGAAGGTGGATTGGGGAAGGAGGGGAGAAGAAGAAGAATGACAATAGAATAGATATAGGAAAAGACAAAGGATAAAAGGAAAAGGAATAGGGATGGGAGAAGGAGGAGAAAGGAAAAGAAAAGAGACAATATGATAAAAAAGGCAGGATACACAAAACAGAGATTTTTGGAAGAAAACACAGACAAGAGAGAGAGTTAGAAAAGCAAAAGAAAAAAATGACCTAAAAAAACAAACACACACACACAAACAAGACACACAAACCCACACACAAACACACAAACACACACACACAAAACACACAAACACACACACAAACCAAAGAAAAACCAAGAAGAACGAGACAAAAAAAAAAAAAAACGAAAAAGAAAGAAAGAGAACGGAAAAGAAAAGAAAGGGGGGGGAGAGGGAGAGAGAAGGCGTTAAAGTGGGAAACAGGATGCCTCCGAGGACGCTCTCTCTGGTGTCAAGGAACTCTG
>NC_051392.1:36043905-36051405 GCF_015228065.2 Penaeus monodon
TTTTTCTTTTTTTTGCTTTTCTCTCTCCCCTCTTTTTTTCTTTTCTCTCTTTTTTTTTTTTTGTTTTTTTTTTTTTTTCCCCCCCCCCTTTTCCCTCTCTTTCTTCTCTTTTCTTCCTTTTCTCCTTTCTCTTTTTTTCCTTTTCTTCCCTTTCTCTCTTTCTTTTGCTTTTCTTCTTTCTCTCTCTTTCTCTCTCTTTTTCCTCTTCTCTCTTCTTTTTTTCTTTTTTTCTCTTTTCTTTTCCCCTTTCTTTTCTCCTTTGTTTTTTCTTCTTTCTGTTTTTCCTCTTTCTCTCTGTTTTTCTCTCCTTCTTCTCTTCTTTTCTCTTTCTCCCCCTCTGCTTTTCTCTCTCTCTTCGGCTTTCTTCTTTTCTTTTTCTTTTCCTCTTTCTCTCTGCTTTCTCTTTTCTCTTTTTTTCTTCTCTCTGCTTTCTCTCTTTCTCTCTCTTTTCTCTTTTTCTTTTTTTTCTCTCTTTCTTTGCTTTTTCTCTCCTCTCTGCTTTTCTCTTTCTCTCTTCTTTTTCTCTTTCTTCTGTTTTCTCTCTCTCTTCTGTTTTTCTCTGTTTCTCTCCTTTTCTCTCTTCTCTCTGCTTTTCTTGTTTCTCTCTGTTTTCTCTGTTTCTCTTTTTTTTCTCTGCTTTTCTCTTTTCTTTTTTCTCTTTTTCTTTTTTTCTTTTCTCTGCTTTTCTCTTTTTCTCTCTTTTTCCTCTTTCTCTCTGCTTTTCTCTCTTTTTTTCCTTTTTTTCTTTCCCCCCCTCTCTTTTTTCTTTTGTTTCTCTTTTCTTTTCTTCTTTTCTTTTTTTCCCCCTCTCTCCCCACTTTTTTTTCCTCTCCTCTTTTCTCTCTCTCTCTCTCTCTTTTCTTCTCTCTCTCGCTTTTTCTCTTTTCTTGTTTTTCTCTTCTCTTTTCTCTTTTTTTTTCTCTCTTTCTCTTTTTTTTTTCCTCTTTCCTTGTTTTTCTCTCTCTCTCTCGCTTTTCTCTTCTTCTCTCTGTTTTTCCTCTCTTCTTTTTTTTCCCCTTTTTCTCTCTGCTTTTCTCTTTCTCTCTCTGCTTTTCTCTCTATCCTCTGCTTTTCTCTGTTTCTCTCTCTTTTTTCTCTCTCTCTCTCTGCTTTTTTTCTTTCTCTCTGTTTTTCTCTTTTTCTCTCTGCTTTTCTCTCTCTCTCGTTTTTCTCTTCTCTCTCTGCTTTTCTTCCCCTCTGTTTTCCTCTCTCTCTCTGCTTTTCTCCTCTTCCCTTTTTTTCCCTCTCTCTCTTCTCTGCTTTTCTCTCTTTTTCTCTTCTTTCCTGTTTCTCTTTCTTTTGCTTTTCTTTTTTTCTCTCGTTTTTCTATGAAACAGGAGTTTTTTTTTTCTCTCTGTTTTCTCTGTTCCTCTGTTTTTTTCTCTCTCTCTCTCGCTTTTCTTCTTTTCTTCGCCTTTCTCTCTGATTTTTCTTCTTTCCTCTCTGCTTTTCTTCTCCTTTTGTTTTTTCTCTCTTCCTTTTCGCCTTTTCTCTCTGCTTTTTTCTCTTTCTTTTTGCTTTTCCTCTCTTTCTCTCTGCTTTTCTGTCTTTCTCTCTGCTTTTTCTTTCTCTCTGCTTTTCTGTCTTTCTCTCTGTTTTTTCTCTTTCTTTCTTTTTCTTTTTTTCTTTGTTTTTTTCCTTTCTTTCTTTATGTTTGTTTTTTTTCTTTTTTTTTTTTTATTCCTTTTTTTTCCCGCTTCCTTCTTTCTCCCCGTATCTCTCTGTCTCCCCTGCCTCTCCCCTCTCTCTCTTCCCTTTTTTCCTCTCTCTCTCCTCTCTCTCTCTCTCTCTCCCCTCTCTATATATACTATATATATATTATATATTTATAAATAAATTTTTAAATTATTATGTACACACACCCATACACCACACACACATGTGATGTGGTGTTTTGTCTGTCATGGGATGTCTTTCTTGCAGTGAGCCGTGCCCCGCGTATTCGTGTATATCGATATTGTATTACATTGTTATTGTATCTGTCTATATGTTTTAACCCCATACGTGTGTGCGTGGTGCGTGTTGTTGCGGGGGACCGTCCAAATGATCACTTGGCGTTCGCACCCGCAAAAGCAGGTTAACAAATCCTATCATTGAACTTGTTATTCGGACGCAATGATGATCCTAGGATCTTCCCCCCCCCCCTCCCCTTCTCTCAGTGCGTCCTACCCCCTCCTATCCCCCCCCCCTAACCCCATGAATAACTCCGTTCGGCAATACACAGGATTTGCATGTTAATTTAATTTTGAACCGGGGGATCTCACGCTATGTCACCAAAATCGGGGGAGAGAAGTGTAGAGAGAAAAGAGAGGGAGAGGGAGAGAGGGAGATGGGAAAAAGAGAGGGAGAGAGAGATGGGAGGAAGAAGGAGAGAGAGGGAGATGGGAGGAAGAAGGAGAGAAAGGGAGATGAGCGGGAGAAATGTAGAAGAAAAAGAATGTAGGGGGAAAAAAAAAGGGGGGGAAAGGGGGTGGGGGAAAAAGGGGGAGAGAGGGAAAGGGAGGAAAGGGGAGAGAGGGAAGGGAGGAAGGGAGAGAAAGGGAGGGCGGGGAGAATGTAGAGTAAAGAAGGAGAGGGGATGGGGGTAGGGGGGGGGAGTTTGGGAGAGGGGGGGGGGGTGGGGGGGAAAGGGGGGGGAAGGGGAAGGGGGGGGTTGGGGGGGGGAAGGGAGAGGGGGGAGAAAATGGGAAATGGGGGGGGGGTGGGAAAGAAGGGGGGGGAAAGGGGGGTTAGGTGGGGGGGGGGGGAAAGGGGGGGAAGGGGAAAAAAAGGGGGGAGGGGGCAAGGGGGAAAAGGGTGGGCCCGGGGGGGGTGGGAAAAAAAGTGGGGGGGAGAGAGAGAGAGGGAGGAAGAGGAGAAGAGGGAGAGAGAAAAGGGGAGGGAGAGAGAGAGAAAGAGGAAGGAGGAGAGAGAGAAAGTGAAAGAAAATCGTAAAAAAGAAAAGAAAAAAAAGAAAAGCAAATAAGGATATAACATTTCCTCATCTGCGTGAGAGAGAAAGATTGAAATACACAGATAAAGAAAGAGAGAAGGAAGGAAAGAAAGAAAAAAAACTTCCCAAACTTCCTCCTCTTCAAAAAAATCTCGGGGTTAATCCACGTTTCCTTCTTTTTTTTTTTTCCTTTTCTTTTCCTTCCCTTCTCTCTCTTCTGTCTCTATCTAAAGTTGTTGTCGTCCTTCCTCTCTGTCTGCTGTCTGTCTCTCTCTCTGTCTGTCTTCTTCTCTCTCCCCTCTCTTTCTCTCTCCTCTCTGTCTCTTTCCCTCTTCTCTCTGCTCTTTTTCCCCTCTCGTCTCCCCCTTTTTCCCCCCCTCTTCTCTCTCTTCTCTCTTTTCCCCCTTCTTCTTTCTCAATTTTTTTTTTTTTTTTTTTTTTTTTTTTTTTTTTTTTTTTTTTTTTTTTCGTCTCCCGGAAACTATGTTGAAACGTTTTTGTTTTTCTCCTTCTTCATTCAAAATTTTTTTTCTGCTTCTTCTTAAAATGTTTTTTCCCAAGGTTGTTTTTCGGAAAAGTTTGTTTTTTCGGATTTAACTTTTGAATGATTTTGGTTTTGAAATCATACGTCATCTAAAAAAAGTTTTCTTTATAATAATATTTTACTTTCTTTTTGAAAATTCTTAAATGACATTTTTTGTCTGTTTTTTTTTCTATTTTCTGTTTCTTTTAACAAGATTTTTTTTATTTACTCATTATTATCATTTCTCTTACCAAGATTTTTATCTTAATTTTTTTTTTTTTTTTCCAAAAATTTTTTTTTTTTTTTTGGTTTTTTTTTTTTTTTTTTTTTTTTTTTTTTTTTTTTTTTTTTTTTTTTTTTTTTAAAAAATTTTTTTTTTTTTTTTTTTTTAAAGGGTTTTTTAAATTTAAAAAAATTTTTTTTTTTTTTCTTAAAATTTTTTTAACCCAAACAAATTTTTTTTTTTTTTTTTCTTAAAGAAAATTTTTTCCATTTTTTTTTAAAAAAGGATTTTTTTTTTTTTTTTTGCAAATCCTAAATCAAAGTTTAAACCAAAAAAAGGAATTTTTTCATTCTTTTTCCTTAGAAAACGCCCAAAAAAAACGATCATTTTTAAAACAAAAAGAAAAAAAAAGGATGAAATAATAATGGAAAAAGGAAAAAAAACACGAGCAACGGAAAAGAAAAAAGAGAGAGGGGAGAGAGAGAAAAAAAAGAGAAAAGAAAAGAGAGACGGAAAAACGAGAGAAGAGGGATGCATAAAAAGAAAGAGAAAAAAAATCAAAATTTTTTACCGAAACGAACACATCCCCGCTGATTAACATGGCGCACCGTTATATATCCCGTTGTTTTCGCCGCTGTGTTCGAATCCTTGTGTTTGATTTGATGTAGTTTCGTCGTTAATTGGACTGTTGTGTTTGTCTCTCGTGAATGTGATTCTGTTAGTACAATGTGATGCTTTGTTCTGGTGTTCGTACAGCTATGTTTATGGGCTGTGTGTTCTTGTAATATCTCTATATTGTGTCTCTAAATGTAAACAAGCTTTATATCTATATATCTGTGTCTCTATATTTGTATATCTATCAATTTATCTATCTATATCTCTCTCTTTATCCATCTATCTCTTATGTATCTTTCTTCCTATATACCTATCTATCCATCTTGCTACCTATCTATCTACCCTGCTACCTATCTAGCTATCTACCTTGCTACCTATCTATCTGTATTCATGTACGTAATTTCGCCAACACTTAAATGATTCTATAGTAAATTAGCTTTCATCCGGATCACAAAGAAGATGATAAAGAAAAAGAAAAAGAAAAAGAAAAAGAAAAAAAATCAGTCTCTATATCTGTCTGTCTATCTATCAATTTATCTCTCTATCTATATATATATATCTTTATCTATCTATCTTTCTTTTATGTTTCTCTCTTCCTATCTACCTATCTATCTATCTAGCTAGCTACCTATCTATCTGTATTTATGTACGTAATTTCGCCAACACTTAAATGGCAATGATTCTGTAGTAAATTACCTGTAATCAGGATCACTTTTCGAGGAAGATGATAAAAAATAGAAAAAGGAAAGGGGAAAAAAAAAAACGAAAGCAAGAAAAAAAAGGAGAAAGAAAAAAGAAAACGAAAGCAAGAAAAAAGAAAAAAAAAGAAAAAAAGAAAAAAACGAAAAGGAGAAAAAACGAAAAAACGAAGAAAAAACGAAAAAACGAAAAAAAGAGAAGAGAAAAAGAGAGAGAGAGAGAGAGAGAGAGAGAGAGAGAGTGAGAGAGAGAGAGAGAGAGAGAGAGAGAGAGAGAGAGACCGAGGAAGAGAGAGAAAACGAACATTGTGATTTTGTCCCCGGAAGGATCTTCCTTTTGACCCAAAGGAATGTCTCGACCTCCTGCTCGAAGGGTTGAGGGAGAAGGTCGAGGATGGCGGCCGTTGGAGGAGCAGCGACTCTCCCTCACAGTGAGGGAGGAAGTGCGGGAGGAGGTTTCGAAAAGTTTGGAAGAAAAGGAAGAGGAAGAGGGAGAAGGAGAAGGAGAAGAAGAAGATGGAAAAGAAGAAGGAAAGAAGAAAATAAAAGAAGGAGAAGAAGAAAGAGAAAAAGAAGTAAAAGGAGAAGAAGCAGAAGAAGATGAAGAAGAAGAAAAAGAAGATGAAAAGGAAGAAAAATCATGAGAAAAAGGAGAAGAAAGAGAAAAAGAAAAAGGAAAAGAAGAGGAAAGAGAGAAAGAAAAAGAAGAGGAAGAACAAGAAAAGGAAAAGAAGGAAAAGGAAGAAGAAGAAAAGAGAACAAAGAGAAAAAGAAACCGAGGGCCGTTAGAGAATCAGAAATGCGGGAGACCAAGGTTTCGAAAAGTTTGGAAACTTGACGTATTTAAGAAAGGAGTCGATATCTCGTCTATTTTTTGTATTAATTTGCTTCTTGGTCTTTATTTCTTTGTGTTTTTTTTTCCTTGTCTTATTTTTTAAAATCTTGTTTATTTGTTTGATTTGTTTTTCTGTTCTTTTTCGGTGCGTATTTTGTATAAGTTTAGCTTTGTTTTCATGTGTTTTTCACCTGATTATTTCGCCATCTCTGAATCCCATATTTTGAAAATTAATTATTTCGTGATAGTTTTGTTTTCATTTTATCTAACACGATCTTCTTTCGTTAATTCCCTTCCCCGCTAAAGTCCTGCCAAGTTTGAAACTGAATTATCATTATTGCTCAGCAAATGAGACTTGAAAACGCGTGGGAATTAATTAGTAAGTGTTTTAGAGGCTAGATGGCGCTGATGTAAAAAGTAGCTTGCATTTTTGACCGCCAGGATTCGTTAACCCTTTTTGATAACACTTTTTTTTTTTTTTCCTAATTACGTTTTTCATTTCCCCTCGAAGTGTCTCCTGAATTAATAGTCAATCACCCTTTTCGAGTTAGGTAAAGAATAGCAGGCCATTCAGAACAGATTACGGTTTTTAATTTGGTCTGTAAACAGTATTCCCTTTTTCTTCCTTTTTTAAAGGATTTAATTAATTTTATTTATTATATATATGTATATATATATATATATATATATATATATATATATATATATAATTTATTATTATTATTATTTTTTTTTTTTATTTTTTTTTTTTGCTTCTATGTATATCTGTGTTAATATGAGAATAATAATAACAGTAATATTAATGATAATAATAATGAAGTAATAATGATAGTGATAATTATGGTAATGACGATAATGATAATAATAATAGATAATAAAGATAATAATGAATAATAACATATATGATATTAAAAAACATAATAAAACAGTAAAAATGATATGTATGATAATGATATATAATAAGATAATATAATACATAAAGATGATATTAAAAAAGAACATAATATCAAGTAAGAAGACATGATATTTATATGATGATATATAATAATAGTAGTAATAATAATAATTTTAATAACAATATTGATAGTAATGATTATGACATTAATGATAATAATGATAATGATAATAATGATAATAATAAATAATAACAGTAATAATAACAATGATGATGCTGATAATAATGATGATGATGATGCTAATGATAATAATAATGATAATAAAGAAAACAGGGATAATACTTATAAAAATGGTGATAATAGTAATGGTAATGATATTAATCATAACGATAAAGCTACTATTAATAATGATAATAACAATAATATTAACAGGTACACAGTGACTTCACTAACAGCTTTCGGATACATATATATTTTTTTTAATTCTTATTTTAGCTTTCTAAAATAAAGTTATTCTGTGTTATATTGAACATCATGTTTCGTCATTTCGAAGTTCTACAGTTATCTCTTTATCCAAATCTTCCATCTCTCTGTCTGTCTGTCTGTCTGTCTGTTTTCTTCTTGTCATCTTCTGTTCTCTGTCTGGTCATCTGTCTGTCTTCTGTCTGTCTCTTGTCTCTCGTCTTCTCTTCTGTCTCTCTCTCTCTCTCGGTCTACCTGTCTATCTTTTACCACTCTATCTCTTGCTATCTCTTATTCTCTCTCTCTCTGTTAGTCT
>NC_051392.1:36063905-36068905 GCF_015228065.2 Penaeus monodon
ATAAGACGGAGAAGGAACAGAAGAAAGAGAAGGAGAAAAATGAGAATGCGAATGAGGAATAGAAAAAAAAGAGAAAAGAAATCCAGCAAACAACAAAAAAACTACAAATTGGCAACTGCCTGACTGACATCATCCTAAGCGCACTGAAACGACCATCACAACGTACATATATATATATCCAACTCACAGACTAATTGCTTTAAGTAAGAGTCCACTCACACACACAGGTGCACAGTACACGTATTATATTGCTGTTGACCAGTGTTCATTCTCCCTCACAATGACTTGCCAATTTAGTGAATGCTATAGTTACTGATACAGTTTATTTGGATGTTCGTATATGGTTCTTTAAAAAAAAAGTGGTCTTGAATATCGAAGGAAAAAAATTGCTGGAGGGTAGATCGGGTATCATTATCCCGCCCCCTAAAAAAAAGAAGAAGAAGAAAAGAACGAACCGGCAACTCATCATCATCTCTGCTTTTCAAGTGTCAAGTTTCTAATCAATTTAACACTTAATGCGTAGGTTTACATGCATTTGCTATTTCTATATTATCATTATCATTATTATTATTATTATTATTATTATTACTATTATTATTTTTATTATTATTATTATCACTATTATTATCATTATTATTATTATTATTATTATTATTTTAATTTCAATATCATTATTTTTGTTATTGTTATTATTATTTTATTTTCAATATCATTATCTTTGTTATTATTATTATTATTTTTGCAAATACAATGGTTTAATTTTAATTTTTCTCACAAAAGTCACTCAGCGAATCGGTGTATTTCAAGGTGAGTTGCCAGATTTTTTTTTTTTCCTGAGATTAAATGGTGCATAGTTTACAAAGTCGCATTGACCCTATTTTTTTTATTTATTATTTTTTCATTTTCATAATAAAAGTATTCTGGGATCAAAATGATGATCATTTTATCAATGATATTGGTGGTGATTATAATAATGACAATGATAATGGTATAATAATGATAATGATGATAATGATAATGATAATTATGCTAGTGCTAATGATGATGATAATAATAACAGTTACAATAATAATAACAATAATAATAAAAAATAATAATGATAATAATGATAATGATAACAATAATAATGGTGATGATGATACTACTACTACCAATAATGATGATGATAATAATAATAATGATGATGATAATAGTAAAAATGATAAGAAATTATAATGATAATAGTAATAATAACTACAATAACAACAACAATGATGAAAACTATAATGATAATAACAATAATAGTCATAATGATGATAATAAAATATTAATAATTATAATAATAATGATAATAATAATGGTAATAATGAAAATGATGGTAATACTGATCCTAATGATTATAACAATTATGATGATAACAATAATAGTAATGATAATAATAATGATAATAATAATGATAATAATAATAATAATAATAATAATAATAATAATAATAATAATAATGATAGTAACAACAACAACAACAACAACAACAACAAACAACAACAACAACAATAATAATAATAATAATAATAACAAAAATAAAGATAATGGTAACAACTTCGTCAATTTCATTTCGTTAATTCTTGAACATTGCGATAAAAACATTTCGTTCTTATCCATTTAATCCCGAATGTAAGCATGTGCGTTCACCCTCCGATTCCTGAGGGAGGGGAAACGTACCTACTCCAGCTCGCCCGCCATACCTCCAGGGTCGTATACGTTAAGCTCGTTTCCCCCGGGAAACTATTGAAAATCAGTGAATTATCTGAGTGAATCGCTAACAAAAATAAATTTATACTTGAAAAAAAAAATAAATGCCCGCGCCTTTGGACATGGAAGGAGAGGCTCAGACGCAACTGGCCTCGGGGAGAAGGAAATTCAAATGGAGGATTGTTTATGGAAGATTTACTGGGTCTCGGACGGCCGCCATCTTGGAACTTGGTGGTTTAACCGATCTTTGAGTGTTGTGGTCGGGAGCCTTCGTGTTATAATGCTTGGAAATGTGTTTTATTTACGACGCATGAGTGTCTAATAAATACGATTTCACTGACCTACGACAATAAAAAAAAAAAAAATAACTACATGACCGTGTATAGATGACCAGTAAATAGCACACATACAGACATCAATACATGCATACATGTGAACGCCCGCGTGCACACTAACCGTTATGAGAGGAAACTATAATTGCCTGAGGATGTAAACCTAGTTACCATTTTTGTTATAACTTGGAATCCTCCAGGAACTTTCTGGAGAAAATTCTGTCCGAGTATTTATATATCGGATTTTTTTTTTATTCATGGTTGCATATTATCTTTTCTTCTCTCATGATAATATTTGTATTTATTCTTCTACATTCTCTTCCTGCACTCTCTCTGTCTCTGACTCTCTCTCTCTCTCTCTCTCTCTCTCTCTCTCTCTCTCTGTCTGCCCCTCTCTCTCTCTCTTCCCCCCCCCCCTCTCTCTCTCTCTCCATATATATATATATATATATATATATATATATATATATATATATATATATATATATATATATTATATGTATATATATACATATATATATATATATATATATATATATATATAATATATATATATATATATAAATACTTGTATTTCCTTCCCTCTTTTAAAATGTGTTAACAATCTTAGCCTTTCCCCTTCTCTAAGTCTGTAAGTCACGTGGAGAAAATAATTATGAGCTCCAGGCCATACAGAGACTTTTTTGAGAAGCTGTGCATTTGCAAGATCACTTAGTTATTCTTTGCCTTTGCAATCTGTAATGATCGTGGATATTTTCCTGTTCAGTATCCGAATGTTATAGTTAGAGGGGGGGGGGGGGGTGACGGGCAAGCCAAAGGAGGAGGGAGGGGGAGGGGGGATGGAGGGAGGGGGAGGGGGGCTGGGGATGGAGGGAGGGGGGAGGGGTGGGTGGGGGATGGAGGGAGGGGGTGGGGGGATGGATGGAGGGAGGGGGATGGCGTGGTGGGGAAGGAGGGGTAGGAGGGAATGGTGGAGAAGAAGGGGGGTGGGTGGGTGGAGGAGGGAGTAAAGAGGTGGTGAAAGAAGGGGAGAGAATAAGGGAGGCAGGAGAGGAAGGGAAGAAGAAGAATGGAAGGAGATGGAGAATGAAGACACTGAAGAGAGGAATAATAAATATAAGCGTTGGAAAGATCAAGAAAAAAAAGAACAAAACAAAACAAGAAAAGATGGAGGAGGAGAAGAAAAGGGAAGAAGTAGCCGATGGAGAAAGAACAGGAAAGGATAGAGGAAGAGAGAGAGAGAGAGAGAGAGAGAGAGAGAGAGAGAGAGAGAGAGAGAGAGAGAGAGAGAGAGAGAGAGAGGAGAGAGAGAGAGAGAGAGGAAGAAGAGAGAGAGAAGAGAGAGAAAGAGAGAGAGAGAGAGAGAGAGATGATGATGAAAGGAGAATAGGAATGGATGAAGAGAAGAAGGAAGGGAAGAAGGAAGAAAGGAGGATGAGGGAGCCAGAGCAAGAGCAGGAGGCGACCCGCTTCAAGAACTCACCAAGGAACACGGAGAGAAGCAGAATCGGACGTTAAAGGGCCCACCTTAACCCACCTCAGGTCTGCTTTTTAAGCCGCTTCAACCCACCTTAAGTCTGCCTTTTAACCTACCTCTCAAATCTGCCTTTCAACCCACCTCAAGACTGCCTTTCAATCCACCTCAAGCCTGCCTTTTCAACCCAACCTAAAGACTGCCTTTTCAACCCACCTCAAATCTGCCTTTTAACCTGCCTCAATCCACCTCGAGCCTGCCTTTTCATCCCACCTCAACCCACCCTGAGTCTGCATCTTCCGCACACAAGAATGCAAAATCCTGCACCACGCATTGGTCTACATTATACTGATCGTGTGTTTTTCGCACATATGTACACCATTTCGCTCGCACATGCACGCAAATGTCATAAGCACAATATACGTTCACAAGCACGAACACACATGTGAACAAACATACTTATATGCACATGAGTGTATTCACACATACACATATGATTATCACAACACAGTTGATCGCAAAAGCACATAGAAAACATACAAAGATAACTCAATAAAAACGTAAATGTGCATAAAAGGAGAACAAGATAATTAAACGTCAATATCGTAATGATTATTATTGTTATATTACCAATATCTTTGTAAGCATCATTACTGTTATCATCATAGATACTAATGTTAATGAGAGTAGTATTGGTAGTAGTAGTAGTTGTAGTAGTAATAGTAGTAGTAGTAGTAGTAGTTCCGTGGAAAGGAACTGGGGACCCTACCACGTACTCACTCCAAGAGCATCACAACATGAAAACTACAATTAAGTATCATGCTGTGACCACGGCGGCTCAGACATGAACCTACCGTTAAAAGAAAAAGAAGTAGTAGTAGTAGTAGTAGTAACAGTAGTAGCAGCAGTAGCAGCAGTAGTAATAGTAGTAGTAGTAGTAGCAGCCGTAGTAACAGTAGTAGTAATCGTAGTAGTGGTAGTAGTAGTAGTAGTAGTAGTAGTAGCATTAGTAGTAATAGTAGTAGTAGTAGTAGTGATTGTTGTTGTTATCATAGTACTATTATCATTGTTATCATCATTATTGCAATCACTGGAAACACTAATATTAATGACAGCAGTAAAATTAACAATATTATTATTGTTTTATCTTTACTATTGTTTTTATTGTCGTTTCTGTTGTGTTTTTCCCCCTGTTCTTCTTGTTGATAAAGCTTTAGCATTTTAACACAAGCTTTCCTCAAGATATTTCAACATTTCCTGCAGTAATCATTACCTCCTTTCTTGCCTCTCCTGTCCTCCCTTCCTTTGGCTTCACTCCAAAATGCTTATCATTTTTCCCCGTCTAAGTGTCTTGTTCATAATCTTCTGTATTTCCTTTTTATCAGTTTGACTTCTCTACCATTTCCGTTGATGTAGATGTCGATGTCTACTGCTCTATTTATATTATATATGTATTGGCGTTA
>NC_051392.1:36078905-36083905 GCF_015228065.2 Penaeus monodon
GATTAGAAACAGGATCATTTTCAATAATGTGTCAAGAACCTGTATTGCGTTTCATTATATTTGGCTTTATTTGCATTGCTAGGTTGTTGGTTATCATTAGCTTGGTTTGCACAGTTATGGTTGTTATAACGGTCATAATCATGTTATGTAATTTTATGTGTGCGTGCCTCTATCTGTCTATCTGTCTCTTTCTGTATGTCTGTCTCTGTCTGTCTATCTGTCTGTCTGTCTGTCTGTCTTTCTCTCTCTTAGTATGTCTGTCTCTCTCTCTCTCTCTTTGTCAATCTGTCTCTGTCTGTCTGTCTATCTCTCTCTTTGTCTGTCTGTCTCTCTGTCTGTCTCTCTATCTCTCTGTCTCTCTTTTTATCTGTCTTTATCTGTTTATATATATATATATATATATATATATATATATATATATATATATATATATATATATATTATTTATATAATATACATGTGTGTGGTGTGTGTTGTGTGTGTGTGTGTTGGTGTGTGTGGGGTGTGTGTTTGTGTGTGTTTGTTTGTGTGTGTGTGTGTGTGCATGTGTGTATGTGTGTGTGTGCCTGTATACGTACATATATATATAGTATATATGCAGTAAAAGTCCGTCTTGCACAACGGTTGATGAAACGCGTCCTCCCCTCCACGTCCTCGCTCGTCTCCTAGCGTGCGTTAATATTAAAAAGAGACTGATATGGCAACACGCACCTGTTCCATATCCCGAGATAGCTGTCTTTCTCTTCCCTTCTTCATCCTTTTTCTTTTACGTCCGTCTTTTATCACCTGCTTCTTGATCATCTTCGAACAAGTGGATTTTTATGACCTAATAGAAAACGAGCGTGTCAGTGCTTCACCTGGAGGGGGAGACTGGCATATATTTCAAGGTTACTTTAACTTGCCTGAATTTATGTGTTGCAGCGATGGTTCAACTTTATTCTGACCGGGTGTGCGTCTGGTTTATAATGGAAATGAATTTATAATGAACGTCCTTACACTTCAAACAATATTAGTTGGGTTACCGGTTGTATATTGTGAATTTCATCATTCATTATATTATGAATGATTTAATGAAACGGTTTTGTTATCATTATTCCTACTGGTCTTATCAATATCACTGTTATTCATTACTGTATCAATATTACTCCTAATAGAGATGTTTTTGATAATACTACCATCCCAACGATCATTATTATTATTAGCTAATGAGGATGGTAATGATGATGATGACGATGATGATGATTATAATGATGATGGTGATGCTGATGATAATGCTGACGATGACGATGGTAATGATGATGATGGTGATGAAGTGATGATGACGGTGATAGTGGCTTTGATAATATAATTAACAATATGATAACGGTAATTATAATGATGCTGCTAGTGATCTTGATGATTAGGATGATAACGAAAATGAGAAATATAATTATAATGATACTTATAATGATAATGATAATAATGACAACAAATATAATGCTGCTAAAACTACTACTCATAGCAATAATGCTAAAACTGTTGATAATAATGAAAGGAATGATATTGATATAAACAACAATAATAATGCTAATTATGATAATGATTATGATGCTGAAGTGAAAGTAATGATAATTCTGATAATGATAATAAAGTCATTTATTTTCTTTTGAATAATAAGAGATTTTTTCACAATTTTGTAAGAAAAAAGAAAGAAAGAAAGAAGGAAATAAATAAGGGAAGAAAAAAAGAAAAAGAGAGAGAAAGAAAAGAAAGAAAGAAACAAAAGAAAAAGGGAAAAAAAAAAAAGAAAGGGAAAGGGGAAAAAGAAAGAAAGGGAAGGGAAAAAAAGGAAAGGGAAAAAAAGGAAAGGGAAAAAAAGGAAAAGGGAAAAAAAAAAAAAGAAAGAAAGAAAGAAGGAAAGAAGGATAATGATAATAATGACAACAAATATAATGGAAATAAATAAGGGAAGAAAAAAATAAAAAGAGAGAGAAAGAAAGAGAGAGAGAGAGAATGAAGGAAAGGAAAAAAGAGAGAAAGAAAAAAGTAAGAAAGAAATAAGGAAAGATAGAAAGAAAGAGAGAAAGAAGGAAAGAAAGAAAGAAAGATCCCTCCAGAAAAGGGCAATTGGGTTTTTTTTTCTTTCTTCTTTTTTTTCTCCCCTTTTTTTTTCTCTCTTTTCTTTTTCCCCTTTCTCTCTTTTTTTCTCTCTTTCTTTCTCTTTTTTTCTTTCTCTCTTTTTTCTTTCTTTCTTTTTCTCTTTTTTCTCTTTCTTTCTCTCTTTCTTTCTCCCTTTCTTTTTTTCTTTTTTTCTCTTTCTTCCTCTTTCCCTTTTTCTTTTTTTCTCTCTTTCTTTCTTTTTTCCTTTTTTTTCTTTCTCTCTTTCTTTCTCTCTTTCTTCTTTCTTCTTTTTTTCTTCTTTTTCTTTCTTTTTTTTTTCTTTTCTCTTTTTTCATCTTTTTTTTTCTCTTTTTTTTTTCTTTTTTCTCTTTCTTTCCTTTTTTTTTTTCTCTTTCTTTCTCTCTTTTTTTTTCTCCTTTTTTTTCTTTCTCTCTTTTTCTCTTTCTGTCTCTCTTTTTTTTCTCTTTTTTTTTTCTCTTCTTTTTCGTTTCTTTCCTCTTTTTTTCTTTCTTTTCTTTTCTTTTTTTCTTTCTTTTTCCTTTCTTTCTTTCTTTTTTTCTTTTTTTTTCTTTCTTTCTTTCTCTCTTTTTTTTTTTCTCTTTCTTTCTCTCTTCTTTCTCTCTTTTCTCTCTTTTTCTTTTCTTCTTTTTCTTTTTTTTTCCTTCCCCTTCTTTTTTTCTTTCTTTCTTTCTCCCCTTTTTTTCTTTTCCTCTTTTTTCTCTTTCTTTCTCTCTCTTTCCTCTTTCTCTCTTTCTTTTTTTTTTTTCTTTTTTCTTTTTCTCTTTTCTTTTTCTCTTCTTTTCTCTCTCTTCTTTTTTTTCTTTCTTTTCCCCCCCTTTTCTCCTTTTTCTCTTTTCATTTTTTTTTTATTTTTTTTTTTTTGTTTTTTTTTTTTTTTTTTTTTTTAATTTACAAAATTTTAAAGGAATTTTTTTTTTTTGAAAAAAAGGGGTTAATTTTAAAGGGTTATTAGGAAATTTAATTTAAAAAGGCAAAAAAAACAAATTTGTTTTGTTCTGTTTTTTGTTGTTTTAATTTTCTTGTTTTTCTGTTTCTTTAATTTTTCCCCCTTTTCTTTTTCTTCTTTTTCTTTCTTTGTTTACTTTAAATTTTTCCTCTCCCTTTTTTTTCCCTTTTCCTTCTCTCCCTCTTTCCTCTTTTTTAAAACCTCCCTGGGTTTTTTTTTTCTTTCCTTTTTTTTTCCCATCTTTCCTTTTTCCCCTTTTTCCTTTTTTTCCTTAACATCAACTCACAAAAAAATTTTTTTTTGAATTTAAAATTTTTGGGTAAAGTAAAAAAATTAAAAAAATTAAAATGAAAAAATTTTTAAAAAAATTTAAAAATTGTTTTTAATTAAAATTTTATGAAAAAAAAAAAAAAAAAAAAACCCCCTTCTCATCTCCGGTTTTAGGTCAAAAAAAGGGAAAATAAATTAAAAGGGTTAGTTTTTTGGGGCCCCGGTTGGGGGTTAAAAAGGTTTTTAAAAAGGTTTAAGGTTAGGGGTTGGGTTTAAAAAAGGTTTTTTTTTTTTTTTAAGGGGAAAAAAAGGTTTACCGTTTCGTCTCTCTCTCCTCTCTCTCTCTCCCCTCTCTCTCTCTCTCCTCTCTCTCTCTCTGTTCTCTCTCTCTCTCTCTCTCTCTCTCCTCTCTCTCTCTCTCTCTCTCTCTCTCTCTCTCTCTCTCTCTCTCTCTCTCTCTCTCCCTCTTTCTCTCACTCTCTCATTAATAATAATAACAATGATGATGATGATGATGATAATGATAATAATAATAATAATAATAATAATAATGATAATAATAATAATAATAATAATAATAATAATAATAATAATAATAATAATGATAATAATATTAATGATAATTATGAAATTGGTATTAATAGTAATGATGATATATGATTATAATAATGAAAATAATGATAATAACAATAAGTTTAATGATAATCATTAGAATACTAATAACAATACTAGTAACAATAAACTAACAGTAATAGTAATAATAATGATGACGATGATGATAATAATGATAGTAATAATAATGATAATAAATCTAATGAAAATATAATCTGATACATGAGTATAATGTTTAGAAACGACACATTTACTTGGTTTGCTATAAAATCTATTCTTCAAAGTATGACATGTAAGTGAAACCGGGATGCTCGCCCGTAGAGTTATTCAATGAATTCCCTACAATTTACGAAACTGTAACTCTACACCGTAAAACTTTCACATTATTATAAATGTAAATCCATCCCGTGGTTTTAATTTTGATTCTTAACTTGACAGCTATAATTTTAATTGTAACACCCATCTTTCCATTTTTATATTATTATCCTTTAAAAGGTTTCGTCAGGGTCATCGAACTCTAAACAAACAGCGGTTCTAGTCCTGCAATTGAAATCCCCCTCCCCCTCTTCGATATGTAAATGAAGAAGAATATAGGAATGACCCTCAGGGAGATTGTGTGAATGTGTACAGGTGTACATATTCTATGCACATTCTCATCTTCGGTTAGGTCAAGGTAAATAATATAAGGGTTAGGTTGGGTTAGGTTAAGGTAGGTTAGGTTGGGTTAGGTTAAAGGTAGGTTACGTTAGATTAGGTTAGATAAGGATTTGGTTGAGTTAGGTTAAGTTAGATAAGGATTAGGTTCGGTTAAGTTAGGGTAGAGCGTAAGTTAGGTTTGGTTTAGACTAGATTAGATAAGGCTAGGTAAATTAGGTTTGATTAGAGTAGGACTAGTTTGGTTAGTTTAGGTTAGTAGAAGGTTGGGTAAGTTAGGTTAGTCTAGATTAGATTCGATAAGGCTAGTTTAGATTACGTTTGGTAAGAACAGGTCTGGTTTCCTCCCAAAGGATCCCACGCAAACACACACACACACACACACACACACAGATAC
>NC_051392.1:36088905-36096405 GCF_015228065.2 Penaeus monodon
GATATTCCTTCCTAGTTTTGTGGTCTTCCTTGGGGACTTCGCGAGACTGACTTCATTACCTTCAACCTTATTTCTGTTCGCTTTGTTTCCACGTCTCTCTATCTCTCTCTCTCCTTCTCTCTCTTTCTCTCTCTCTCTCTCTCCTTCTCGGTCTTTCTCTCTCTTTCTCTCTCCTTCTCTGCTTTCTCTCTCTCTCTCTCTCTCTCTCTCTCTCTCTCTCTCTCTCTCTCTTTCTCGGTCTTTCTCTCTCTGTCTCTCTCTCTCTCTCTCTCTTTCTCTCTCTTCCCTCTCTCTCCTCCCCTCTCTCTCTCTCTCTCCTCCCCCTTTCTCTCTCTTTCTCTCTCTCTCTCTCTCTCCCCTCTCTCTCTCTCCTCTCTCTTCTTCTCTTTTTCCTCTCTTTACTCTCTCTCCCCTCTCGTCTCTCTCTCTTCTCTCCCCTTTCTCCCCTCTCTCTCTCTCCTCTCTCTCTCTCTCTCCTCTCCCTCTCTCTCTCTCTCTCTCTCTCTCTCTTTTATATATATAATATATATATATATATATATATATATATAAAATATATTTTATCTATCTATCTATATATGTATATATATATATACATTATTATATTATATATATAGTATATATATATATATATATATATATATATATATATATATATATATATATATTTATATATATATATATATATATAAATATATATCCATCAATTTCCCCCACTCTATCCGCCTCCCTCTCCTATTCTCCCTACCCTCTATCTCTCTTTTTCTCTCTCCCTCTCCTTCTTCCCTTCTCTGTCCTTCAGACCTTTCTGTTTATCACTTTCTCTGTCCTTTGATACTGATAAATCGAAAAAAAACGATATTGATCAAAGATAAAATGGATAAATGATGTATTGACGTTGACTATATGAAATTAATGCATTGCAATATGATGTTGATGAATAATGAACAATAACTCGGAATTTAATATATATATATATATACATACATATATATATATATATATATATATATATATAATATATATATATATATATATATATATATAAACATGTATAGTAATTATATAATATATATATATATATATAAAATATATATATATATATATATATATATATATATCAATAACGGTATGCTCATGTTTGAGCAGCCGTGGACCTCTCCACCATCCTTCGCCACTAAACTCGATCTTACGCTTTTCTTTCCACTATACCTCGACAGCCCGCAAATACTTTGATATTGTCGCTCAGTTTGTCTTCGGTTTGCCTCTTCCTCTTTTTCCTATCACCACCCCTGTCAGCAATTTTTCTCAATACTTTTACTTCTCATTACATGACCAATAAACTTTAATTTCCTATATATTTTAATATATATTTTATATTATATATATTATATTATATATATATAATATATATATATTATATATAAATATATATATATATATATATATATATATATACATATACATGTATATGTATATATATATACATATATATATGGCAATATATATATTATATATACATACATATATATGTATATATATATATATTGCAATGAATTTGATATCATAAACAAACAAACATGAAATTCACAGTCAAATGCATAGTATCCTCGATGATCTAGTGAATAACAGAGCAAGACTTTTCTCTTTACAGGCACATCAACATGGAGAATATTACATAAGCCTTTTTTCCCGGCAGTCACGATGGAGAGACATCAGTCAAAGAGAGGAAATGACTAAGGGGACTTTTTTCCTATTATCTTTGCTCTCTCCCTCTCTTTTTATTTCTCTCTTTCTCTTTCTCTTTTTTTTTCTCTCTTTTTTTTTCTCTTTTTCTTTCCTCTCTTTCACTCTCTTTCTCTCTCTCTCTTTATCTTTTTTTTTTCTCTCTCTCTCTCTCTCTCTCTCTCTCTCTCTCTTTATCTTTATCTCTCTCTCTTTCTATCTATCTATCTATACATATTTTTTGCTCTTTTATCTCTAATTTTTTTGTTGTATTTCTCATTATCTTTTTATCGTCTTTTTTTTTCTCTCTTGCTTATCTTCTTTTTAAAAATATTTTTAGTGCCATTTTTTTTTTCTCATTTTTTCTCCTTTTTTTCCCGTGAAAAAAATATTGATCAGATTGGAGACCCTCGATCCCGGTTTATATTTGTTTGACTTAGTCCGCCCTTCGCTTCTCGAGGACGGGGGGGGAGAGGGAGAGTGGGGGGAGAGAGTAAGAATGGAGAGTGGGAGAGAGGGAGAGGGGGGGAGGGAGAGGGAGAGTGGGGGGAGAGTGGAGGGGGAGAGGGAGAGTGGGTAGAGAGGGAGAGTGAAAGAGAGAGGGGGAGAGTGGAGGGAGAGGGGGAAAGGAGGGGAGAGGGGGAAAGGAGGGGGTGAGAGGGAGAGAACGAAGGAGGGAGAGGGGGAAAGAGGGAGTGAGTGAATGACTGACTGACTGAGAGAGAGAGAGAGAAAGGAGGGGAAGGAAGAGGAGAGGAAGAGAGAAAAAGAATAAAGAGGAGGAGAAGAGAGAGGAGAAGTAAAAGAATAAAAAAAGAGGAGAAGAGAGAGAGAGGGGTATTTAGTGAAAGAGAGGAGAAAGATAGAAAGAGAGAAAAAAAAACAGATAAACAGAGCGAAGGCGAGAAAAAGAGAGAAAGGCGAACAGAAAGAATTTTAACAACAGACAGACCCGAGAAATGAACGAGCAAAAGAGATGGAAGAAAAAGACAAAAATAAATAACCTAACGGAAAGGGAGAGAGAGAAAAAAAATCAAATAAAAGAAGGAACAGTCCCAAATATTGATAGGCAAATACAGAAAACGCCATAATTGAAAACAGAACGAAACCCACACGAAAACAGGACTTCTTGACCTCTCAACATTCCTCTTTGTCTCTCTTTCCTTCTTTCTCTCTCTCTCTTTCTCTTTCTCTCTCTCTCTCTCTCTCTCTCTCTCTCTCTCTCCCCCTCCCTCTCTCTCTCTCTCTCTCCTCTCTCTCTCCCCTCTCTCTTTATATATTATTATATATTATATTATATATATAATATATATATATATATGTAAAATATATATATATATATATTATATATAATATATATATATATATATATATGTGTATATTATATATATATATATATATATATAATATATATCTTTATTTATTTCACACTCTCTATCTAACTATTTATCTACCTATCTATCTATTTTAAGGTGTCCGTGGGCGGGGCCCTTTTATCACACCGTCAAAGTGGCGATGCCCCGTGAAGCGGGATAAAAGGTATAAGGGCAGAATAAGTGGGCCATGTTTACTCCATAAAATAAACAAACAAACAAAGGTGAAATAAAAATCCTTTACAAGCCCTCGTGAGAAGAAGGGGGTGTCTGAGATAACAGTATAGGTACTTCTATAAATATCACTGCACATTTAAAACCCCGTAATTAGCATGCCCAGCTTCTAACATTGGCAAGAATAAGGCTCAGATACAACCTTTCTCATTCCATTCCGTCGGCGAATCACTGAAGGATCCATAGGGAGGAGGAGCACACAAACACACGTTCGACTTGACACACTTTATTTAGCCAAAATGGCCCCCTTATATAGGCGGGAGGAGAGTGAACATCACCTTTTTTCAAGAATTATTTGAAATACATTTTTTTTTTTCACAGGAACAGGTAATGGTTACTAAAAAGTAAAATACATCTACTTTCAGTTTGTGAAATAACATATACAAATGATAAAAGTTAAAGAAATTGCAGATACAAATTTTTATGACATAACAATGGGCATCAAAAAGGTACCGTAAAAAATGGATAATACTAATCCTCATGCTTATAATAAACAGATACTGAAATACATAAAATCTGTCCTGAGTAAGAGTAGTAAAAAATGTGCCACGAAACTTAGTTATTAACTAAAAGAACAGACACACACACACACATACACACACGCATACACAAAACTGAATTGGCCTTGTATGGCTAAAAATAAAACGACAAAAAAATTAAACTCAAAAACAGAACTCACATAAAACATTAAAATTCTGATACAACACGAAAAAAAAGTAAAACTAAGCGGCAGTTCGGTATCACGAAGCTCCGTGGTTCTAAAATGGCCGACATCCATAAGTAAACAAAGTATACAATCTTATTCTAAACTGAACTATACATGTCTACATAATTTACAGCTATATAACATGAGATGCGTGTACATAAAATGATCTAAAGTAAATGTAAGTGTCGGGCGAATCCGTCTGCTGTGGCTCCTTCAAGATCATCCAGGATCATACGAATTCCTGTTGGCCAGGGATAAGGACAGGATAGAGGGTTAAGGGTTCAGTTAGGTCAGTAGAGACGTGGAAATAAGGGTTTGGATAAAGGAAAGGTAGGGAGAGATCAGGGATGAGGGCAGACAGATGTAAAGTATAGGCAAGAGAAAAGCTATAGTGAGGGTAGATCTAGTGAGGGTAGATCTATAGTATAAGTCCCATAGAATGAAGGGCATGAGTATTGCCAAAAAAGGGGGGGAGGAGGTAGAGGGAAGGCAAGGGCAACAGTATATAGAGAGGGAAAACAGACAAAGATGAACAACCAAAAAGAAAGCTTTGAGACTTAACTAGGCTATCATAAAGTTAAAACCATGAACATAAGTGCTAAAGATTTGTAGAAAAGAAATATGAACAGAAAGGAGAAATTGAGGAAGAGAAGGAAAACAATGACAGGGAGACAAGACAAAAACAAACAGAAAAGAAGGGAAAAGCAGAATGTATAGAGAAAGACAGGAAGAAGAGCAGAGAGAGAAAAGTAGGAGAGAGAGGAGAGAGAGGAAGAGAGAGAGAGAAAGAAGAGCAGAAAGAGAAAGAGAGAGAGAGAGAGAAGAGAGGAGGAGGATGAGAAAAGAGAAGAGAAGAGAGAGAGAGAGAGAGAGAGAGAGAGAGAGAAAGAGAGAGGAAGGTTGTAGAAAAGGAAGGGGGGGTAGAAGAAGGGAGGCCTAGAGTCCTCACACTATCTATCTGTCTATCTATTCATCTATTTCTCCATCATATAATCCTAATGAAGAAAAAAAGAAAAAAAAAGTTTTAGCAGAGACAATGGCGGATGAAATTCATCGTCCTTTACATTTTTTTTTAAGACGAAAGGAAGACCTAGCAGACGATAAAAAAATTAAAGAAAGTTTGTTGAAAGAGAATGAATTTCAGCTTGCAAACATGGCTCGACTGAAGATCGGAGGAAAATACGACAAAAAGCAAATTGAGGAAAGTTAGTAATGTTTTTGTTATTATTTTACATTATTATTATTTATTATTTAATTAATTAAACTATTTATTTATTTTGTCATTTATTACTTTATTATTTTATAATTTTCTATAATAATTTTATCATATTATTATTAATTTATTATTATCTATATCTCTTCTTCTATATCTTCATTTCTCTTTCGCTTAATAAATTGTAATTCTTAGGCAGTTCATTTCAAAATAATTCTAATACTAAAGAGTTCAAATTCTAAGATTTTTTTTTCAAATTCCCGAAAGTTCTAATTCTAAGAAATCCTGATTCTAAGAAATCCTGATTCTAAGAAATCCTGGTTCTAAGAAATCCTGGTTCTAAGAAATCCTGATTCTAAGAAATCCTGATTCTAAGAAATCCTGATTCTAAGAAATCCTGGTTCTAAGAAATCCTGATTCTAAGAAATCCTGATTCTAAGAAATCCTAATTCTAAAATCCTATCTAAGAAATCCTGTTCTAAGAAATCCTGATTCTAAGAAATCCTGATTCTAAGAAATCCTGATTCTAAGAAATCCTGATTCTAAGAAATCCTGATTCTAAGAAATCCTGATTCTAAGAAATCCTGATTCTAAGAAATCCTGATTCTAAAAAATCCTGGTTCTAAGAAATCCTGATTCTAAGAAATCCTGATTCTAAGAAATCCTGATTCTAAGAAATCCTGATTCTAAGAAATCCTGATTCTAAGAAATCCTGATCCTAAGAAATCCTGCTTCTAAAAAATCCTGGTTCTAAGAAATCCTGATTCTAAGAAATTTGAATTCCAGAACGTTCTAATTCTAAGAATCTCTATTTCTAAGAATCTCTGATTCCTTGAAATTCTTATTCAAAGTAATTTTGAATTTAAGAAACAAGGAATCACCAGAAGAAGATAACTAAGAGAGGGAAAAGAGAAGAAGAAAAATACGAGAAAATAAATCAAAGAAATAAACACACAAAAGAATAATGATAACAATAGACAAGAAAATCCAAAGAAAAAAGAAAAAACAATAAACAAGAAATAAAAACAATAAGAAAATAATAGAAAATTAAAAAAACGTAAAGGCATAATGGCCGAAGAGGAAAAGAAAGGAGAGAGAAGATAAAAATGAAGAAGAAAGAAAAAACAAACATGTACAAAGTCCGAATGCATAAACAAACAAACGCAAACAAGCAAAGACACATCCCTAGACATTGATATAAAAAAGGAAACAAAAAAAAGAAAAAAAACAAAAAAAAATGGAAAGAAAAAAAAGAAAAAAAATGGAAAGGAACACAAAAAAAAGAAAAGAAAAGGAATAATGGAAAACAAAGTCACAAAGAAAAAAGAAAAGAAAGAAAAAAGGAAGAGAAAACGAGAAAATGAGAAACAAAAACACAAAGACGCTGACAAACGAAAACGGAAAAGTAACAAAAAAATAGATAATAATAATAATAAATAAATAAATATATAAGCATCAGTCACTCAGACCACAAAGTGACGTAAGAAAAGCAAAACAAATATTCATTTGAGGAAAAGATAACATCAAATTGCCAAATTAGAATTAGAATCGTCGGATTAAATCTGTCACCCCAACAAAAAGGCAATATATATATATATATATATATATATATATATATATATATATATATATATATATATATATTATATATATACATATTATATATATATATATATGATATATTATATATATATGTATGTGTGTGTGTGTGTGTGGTGTGTGTGTGTGTGTGTGTGTGTGTGTGTGCAGGGATGAGGGGGGGGGGGTGGGGAAGGGGGGGGGGGGTGGGGGTAAGTGATGAGGGAAGGCGGGTAAGGGGAGGGGAGGAATGAGGGGGGGCGGGGGGGGATGAAGGACTGGTTAATTGGCGGAGTGATTGGGGGCTGTTTAATGTGTTTGTTTGTTTGTCTGTTCGATTTGTCGTTCTCTGTCTATTTATCTATCTATCTGACACGCTAGTTTGTTTGTCTATCTTAATCCCTCTCTATATATCTATCTCTGTCTGTCTGTCTGCCTATCTGTCTATCTATCTCCTATGATCTATCTTTATCTATCTGCCATCTATCTATCTATCTATTTATCCATCCATCTATCTTCATCCATCTATCTATCTTTCTCTTACCTCTCTATCAATCCATCTATTCACCATCTGACCATATATCTGTCTATTTATCTATCAATCCATCTATTCACCGTCATTTAACCATCTATCTATCTATCTATCTATCTATCTATCTATCTATCTATCT
>NC_051392.1:36101405-36103905 GCF_015228065.2 Penaeus monodon
TCATTATGTTATTATTATCATTATCTTTCTTTTCATTAACATGGTTTTAATTATTGTGATTATTGGTATTATTATTATTATTATTATTATTGTTATTATTATTATTATTATTATTATTATTATTATTATTATTATATTATTTATTATTATATTACTATTTATTATTATTATTATTATTATTATTATTATTATTATTATTATTATCATTATCATTATTATTATTATTATTATTATTATTATTATTATTATTATTATTATTGTTGTTGTTGTTGTTATTTTTATTTTGTTGTTGTTGTTGCTGTAGTTGTTGTTATTATTATTATTATTATTATTATTATTATTATTATTATTATTATTATTATTATTATTATTATTATTATTATTATCATTATTATTATTACTATTACTACTACAACTACTACTGCTACTACTTCTACTAATATTATTACTAACATTATCCTATTATCATCATAACCATCATCATTACTATTATTATTATCGGTGGTGTTGCTATTATTATCATTATTATCGTTATCATTTTATAATTGTTATTTTATGTATTTTATTATCATTATTATTATTACTATTATTATTATCATTATTCATTTTATTATTACCATTATTATTCATTTTATTATTATTATTATTATTATTATTATTATTATTATTATTATTATTATTATTATTATTATTATTATCACCATCATTATCATTACTATTATTACTATCATCATTATTATTATCATTATTATTATAATCTTTATAATTGTTATTATATTATTATCATTATTATTAGTAGTAGTAGTAGCAGTAGTATTGTTATTATTATTACAGTTATTATTATCATTATATTATCATTATTATTATTATCAATATTATTGTATAGTATTTTTATCATTAGTATTAGCGTTATTTTTACTAGCATTATTGTGATCTTGATTGTTTTTATAATTCATTATCATCATTATCATAATCATTATTACCATCTTTATTAATATTATTATCTTATCATCATCATCATCATTATTATTATTATCATTATTATTATTATTATTATTATTATTATTATCATCATCACCATCCTTATTCATCTTATTAATATTATCATT
The DNA here is from genome assembly GCF_015228065.2 of Penaeus monodon. NCBI lineage: Eukaryota > Metazoa > Arthropoda > Malacostraca > Decapoda > Penaeidae > Penaeus > Penaeus monodon. Next base: position 36,102,515 of record NC_051392.1, read on the forward strand.
CTTATTATTATTATCATGAACATTTTTATTATTATGATTATCATCAATGTTATCATTTTTATTTATGATATTATCCATTCATTGTTATTATTATTTTTGCTGTTCATATATTACTATTGCTGTTACTGTTTTCATGATTATCGTTATTATCTTTAATTTCAATATGACTTTTATTACTACTACTACTACCACTACTACTACTACTTTTACTGCTACTATTACCACTACTATTACTAATGCTACTACTACTACTACTACTACTACTACTACTACTACTGCTGCTGCTGCTCCTGCTACTGCTGCTGCTACTGTTACTACTACCACTACACTTACTACTGCTACATCACTTCTATTACTATTACTATTACCTGCTGCTGCTACTACTACTATTATAACTACTACTGCTACCATCACCACTACTACTACTACAACTGCTACTGCTACTACAGTACATCTACTGTTACAGCTACTATTACTACTACTACTACTACCATTGCCAGCACAATTATTACTACTATGATGATCATCTTTATGATTATTACCATCATCATAATTACAATGCTTTTACTATGCATATTACTGTAATAATTTCAAATCATATTGCCATCATCAATATAATTACAATCATCACCATTATCACTATTAATCCGATTATTATGACCATGGTAACCCCAATTATCATAATCATATTTGCAGTTATTATCAGTGAGATAAATGTAATCATAATCAGTATGAAAACCATCATCTTAATATACATATTCGGAGGCAAAATCATTAATGATGAGAACACCCAAGCAAGCATATTAAATACAGCCTTACTGATATTCCCTAAAGTAACATCCTGTAATATTTGATAAGAGATTGGACATGTTATCGAAAGTTAGAACGTGATATGAAATTCTACCCGTCGTGAAGAGGTCAACATTTAAGTTTATTTTGTATTTATGCCTTTCTAAAACATGCAAATCAACCAGACAGGCAAAGACAACAGCCAGCTATACGAAACGAAAGGCTTTAGATTTGTAAATATATACGTATTTTGTTTACCAACTGTTCGTTTACTTAGATTTGTTTACATTTATATCTACTCAGCTATGACTTTTCTACGTTATTCTCTACAAGACGACGGATTTTAAGTAAATGGTGCCACAGTACAAATTTAGAAAATGACAACTTGCGTGAGGCAGTACACTTCTCCCAGCGTAAGTAAAGGTCCCAAAATGAGTTATTGTTCACAAAGGAGTGCTAAGACAGAAGACAGTCACCCAGGTTACGGCTTTGTGATTGAACGTTACGACACAACCCTGGCTCTGTCTTTGTCTCTTGGGATCTCGACTCTCTTACTGTGAATGTGATTGCCGTTAGCCTTGTTATTCACGTTGTCAATATTA
>NC_051392.1:36111405-36113905 GCF_015228065.2 Penaeus monodon
TCCCTTCCCTTTCATATCTCTTTCTCGCTTTATTTTCTCCCTTCCCATTCTCTTTCTCCTCCCTTTCTTCCTATCTTCTCCCTTTCCCTTGTCCCTTTCCCCACCCCTTTACCCTACACCCTTCCCTTCCCCCCTTAACCCTCCCCCCTCCCCCCTACCATCAACCCCCCTCCCCCCTACCATCAACCCCCCTCCCCCCTACCATCAACCCCCCTCCCTCCTACCATCACCCCCCCCCACCCAGTGCATTTACGAGCCCGCGTACGAATGTGTTCGAATTTTCATATGCAAATGAGCTGCACATACCTGTCTGCATTACCTTTTCGAGGAAAGGTTACGAGCTTTCCCCGAGCAAGAGGGACGTAAGCGACGGATTGGGTTAGAGCGTGGCGTATATTTCAAAAGGGAATTGCCTCTGCTTCGCCAGTTCGAGATTAGTGAAAAGCCTCTGGGATGTGATGCTGTTGTTTATGTTGGTCGTGTTTGTGTGAGTAAACGCTCTCTCTCTCTCTCTCTCTTTCTCGATTTCTTGCTCTTTCTCTCGCGATTTCTTGCTCTCTCTCTCTCTCTCTCTCTCTCTCTCTCTCTCTCTCTCTCTCTCTCTCTCTCTCTCTCTCTCTTTCTTCTCTCTCTTCTCTCTCTCTCTCTCGTCTCTCTCTCTCTCTCTCTCTCTCTCTCTCTATATCTCTCTCTCTCTCTCTCTCTCTCTCTCTCTCTCTCTCTCTCTCTCTCTCCCTCTCTCTCTCTTTCTTCTCTCTCTCTCTTGTTCTCTTTCTTTCTCTCCTTTCTTTCTTTCTCCTCTTAGTAAAAACCCTTCGGGATGTGATGTTATTGTATATGTTATTTGTGTCAGCGTCTCTGTGTTTTGTTATTGTTTGTTTTGTTTGCGTTGTTTGGTTTTAGTGTTTGATTTGTTTTGTTTTGTTTATGTTTGTGTGTTGGGTGTGTTTGTTTTGGAAGGCTGTTTGATTTGTTGTTGGTTTGGGGGTTGTTTGCTTTTGTTTATTGGTTTGTGGTGATCAGTCGGTTGTGTTTGTGTCCCTGTTTGTTTTTGTTTGTCTTTGTCTCCGTTTGATTTGTTTGTAGTTATACGTTTGTTGTGTTTGTTTTTGCCCTTGTGCATATTTGTTTTATTTATCTATTTTAGTTTTTGCTATCGTGTATTTATTTATTTATCTTTTATAATACGATAATGCAATTTTCAAAAAAAAAAAAAAAAAAAAAAAGGAGAAACGAAGGCGATTTTCGTTTTCTATTCCGTTTCCCGTTTTCGTTGTAGGTATCCTTATTTTCAATAAAATTTGTTTTTATTGACACTTTGATAATACAAATATCAACATAAAAACAGCAACGTCATCATTATGATTATTTTATTATCATTATTGTTAATGTTATTGATATTATCATCATCGCCATCATCACTGTGAACCATGCTATGTCTATAACGAAATATGTATGTTTACGCTATTATATATATATATATATATATATATATATATATATATATATATATATATATATATATATATATATATATACATATGTATATATATATATATATATATATATATAAATTTCTATATCATACGAATTCATACGTTTTATATAATCTTATATCTTACTCTGCTTGCCACATACATTTCTTCTCACAAATACAAATATATACACATAAATGCTTCTTCAGTGTTCTCTTTATTAATCTCTTCCCGTCTAACTAAACATACCAATGTTATGTTGCCTTTAAACATACCAATGTTATATTGCCTTTCCCCTTACGTAAGAGTCATATATTGCTGTACCACCTCCTTCTTCATCAACAGTTGTTACATGCAAGATAAGCGATTTATTGTTATTCCTGTACCACTGATAAAGCGTGAGGGATAGACTTCCTGTGGGAACTTTGGAGTCATACCTAGCCTCTGTATTTTTATCCCTTGATAAAGGAATGAACATATTCTGCTTCTCTGCTTTACGGCATGAGTTCAAAGTTCACTATTCTTTTGGAGGGACCATCTACAATCATCATCATTATTGGTATTAATAAATATATAGAAGAGGGAGAGGGGGAGGGGGAGAAAGGGAGAAGGAGAGAGAGAGTGAGAGAAAGAAAGAGAGAGAGAGAGAGAGAAGAGAGAGAGAGAGAGAGAGAGAGAGAGGAGAGAGAGAGAGAGAGAGAGAGAGAGAGAGAGAGAGAGAGAGAGAGAGAGAGAAAGAAAGAGAGAGAGAGAGAAAGAGAGCATATACTCACACACACCATCATGATCAATGTTTGGCTTGACTCCAGAAATATTCTTTGCCATTAAACGACACAGACATACTAACACACCCAAAGAGATAGGGCCAGCACGTAGTAGAAACTCCACCTACTACAAGTATTTTGTTTTTACTCTAGATCGATTTCTAAATAAGCTGCTGTAACCGATTGGTTTCTATACCTTCTGCAAACAACAAGTCTATGGTTGCTAAAATCCCCTTTATAAGTGATGTGCTAAATGTTTAT
>NC_051392.1:36123905-36126405 GCF_015228065.2 Penaeus monodon
GCGGTCTGAAAAAAAAGTTTGTTATAGGTCTCGTTTCATTTATGTTGTGTTGATATGTGGGTGCGGTTGTTTGTTCATGAGTGCGTCTAGCAACTTCTGCAAAAAAGCTATTAAAGTGTTCTATGTTATTGATAGAATTCAGGGAAATGACTGCGTTTTGTTTCTTGTTAGGCACTAATGAATTAACTCGTTTCCATGTTTCGGCAGAATCGCTTCTACATCCATTGAACTTACTTTTAGAATAATTAGTTTTCGCAAAATAGTGGAGTGTTTTCACGTTTCTCTCAATATGTTTCCCTTCTTATGTTAGGTGGCGGCAGAGAGGAGGCAAAACACGTCCGTTCACTATGGCGGCTAAGAGACACACATACACACACACACACACATACACACACACACACATACACACACACACACATACATACATACATACATACATACATACATACACACACACACACACATACATACATACATACATACACACTTATGTAAATATATGTGTATATGTATATATACATACGTAAATATATGTGTATATGTATATACATACATATGTGAATATGTTTGTATATATATATATATATATATATATATATATATATATATATATATATATATATATATATATATATATATGATCATGTATATTATATATAATATATATTTTGTATATATACTTACATATATACATATATATATATACATATATACATATATATAAATATATATATGTATATATACATATATATATATATATATATATATATATATATATATATATACACACATACATATATATATATATATATATATATATATATATATACATATATATATATATATATATGTATATATATATGTATATATATACATATATATACATATGTATGTGTGTGTATGGGGCCGCGGTGGCCGAATGGTTAGAGCGTCGGACTCAAGACTGTCACGACAGTAATCTGAGTTCGAGGGTTCGAGTCACCGGCCGGCGCGTTGTTTCCCTTGGGCAAGGAACTTCACCTCGATTGCCTACCTAGCCACTGGGTGGCCAAGCCAGCCCAAGTCAGTGCTGGTCCCAAGCCCGGATAAAATAGAGAGAATGAGTACCTAGAAAGGTACCACCGGCACTCTCCGTGGAAAGGAACTGGGGACCCTACCACGTACTCACTCCAAGAGCATCACAACATGAAAACTACAATTAAGTATCATGCTGTGACCACGGCGGCTCAGACATGAACCTACCGTTAAAAGAAGAGATGTGTGTGTATGTATTATATACACCTACATCACTGCAAACACTCACCTATCTTACTCGCAAAAATGAGAGAAAAAAAATAAAAAATAAAAAATCATAATTGAACAAAAGCCATCAAACCTCCGACTGGCGATAACAAGGCCAGGCTCATGAAAGATTTTCGAACCAAAGACTCGCAGGGAACGAAGCAGGTCCCGAACCCTCCACTTCGAATCCCGTGTTTGGAAAGATCCTTAGGAATCGGGTTTGATCTTCCTAAATGGGTAAACATACGGATCCTCACTTCAGCGGATTACTTCAGCAACTTACTAGAGGGTAACTGCTTTTTATTTTTGAGAAAAAATGTCGTTTTAAGATCGGGCTGTACAGTGACAAAACGAGGCGTGAGAGAGAGAGACAGAGAGAGAGAGAGAGAGGGAAAAAAAAGGTTAGATTAGAAATATTTACTGGTGGGGATTAAGGTTTAATGTAACATACATCAATATATTAGATTTTAGTATAAAGGTTTCAGCATAAAAAACATAGAGCATTAGCGTAATGTTTCAACAAACAGTAATCTTTTGTAAGTTTGCGTGCAGAGTACACGTTCTCTCTCTCTCTCTCTTTCTCTCTGTTATTCATCTGTCTGTCTGTTTCCGTCTCTCTCTCTCTCTCTCTCTCTCTCTCTCTCTCTCTCTCTCTCTCTCTCTCTCTCTCTCTCTCTCTCTCTCTCTCTCTCTCTCTCTCTCTCTGAATATCTCTGTAACAATATTCAGTTTATTTGTCTATCTAATTATTCCATTTATTTATCTATTTATTTATTTATGTACCCCCCCCCCTCTCTTCTTCCATCTATCTATGTATCTATTTATCAAGTTTCATTTTTATGAACTTTTTTTGTATCTATTTTAGCTTCATTTCTATGCACAGGTCTATCTATCTTCCATCTATCTATGTATCTATTTATCTAGTTTCATCCCTATGCTCTTGTCTACCTATCTTCTATCTATCTATTATTTATTGATCAAATTTCATTTCTATGCACTTGTCTATCTCATTAGCATACCAACCCCTCCTTCCCCACGTCCCTCTCCCACTCCCTGTTCCCCTCTCTTCCATTCCCTCCCCCCTCCTGTCTCTCCCCCTCCCCTACCCCTTTCATTCCCCCACCTCCCCTCACCTCTGTACTCTTCTCTCCCCTATTTCCGCATGTCCATTTCTCTATCTCTGCCTATCCCCCCTATTTCTGTACTCTTCCGTCCCCCC
>NC_051392.1:36163472-36173472 GCF_015228065.2 Penaeus monodon
GTGTCATATCAGTGGCCTGTAAAACAGCAAAAATAAAAATAGTGGATCCAGATTTTTTTTTTTTTTAATCCACCAAAATAAAGCCAAAAGCCAGCCTCCCCCTCCCCCTTCTCCCTCATTCAAAGCCATGCTGAGCCAAAAAAAGCCACTGAATAGATAGTGATTGTGGATATTCTATTATGCCTCTGAGGCTTACTCACCTGGTACTCTTTACTCACCTAATAAAGCCTCGGTTCTGGAGCACGTCTGGAGGGAATACTGATGATGGTGTTTTCTGTAGTTACCCCTTTATCTCTCGCTTTTTTTTTCTTTTTTTTTGGCTAAATTTAAGATATTCTGCATCTTAATGTATGGGGAACGATTGTATCCTATGTCTGTCTCCCTTCCTTCTTTGCTTTGTTTCTTCTTTCAGTCTTTCTCTGTCTGGCTCTCTCTCTCTCTCTATCTCGTCTTCTCTCTCTCCTCGTATGTCTCGTCTGTCTGTCTGTCTTCTGTCTTTCTCTTTCTCTCTCTCTCTTTTCTCTCTCTCTCTCTCCCCTCTCTCTTTTCTCTCTCTCTCTCTCTCTCTCTCTCTCTCTCTCTCTCCTCTCTCCTCGTCTTCTTCTCTCTCTCTCTCTCCTCTCTCTCTCCTCTCTCCTCTCTCTCGCCATCCTCCCTTCTCCTCTCTCCTCTTCTCCCGAGTCTCTCTGTGCTCTGCGCCCTGCGTCTGGCCTTTACTCGTTCCGCCCCGGTTCTCTCCTCTCCCTCTCACTCATCTCATCGTCTCACACCGTAATCTCCTTGTATCAAACTCCATACCATCTCTCTCTCTCTCTCTCTCTCCTCTCTCTCTCTCTCCTCTCCTCTCTCTCTCTCTCTCTCTCTCTCCTCTCTCTCTATCTCCTCTCTCTCTCTCTCTCTCTCTCTCTCTCTTCTCTCTCTCTCTCTCTTTCCCCTCTCTCCTCTCTCCTTTTTTTTCTTTTCTCTCTTTCTCTCTAGCACAACTAAGATTTGTACTTATGTATTTCCCATTAACAACGAGAAACATTTATATTATCAAACGTGTAACTGTTTTTAGAGTAATTTATCTTATTTCGTTTTCATAATAAAGTCAGGCATTAATTTCTTTTCGTATTTTCTAAGACGAGATCCAATTTGAAGATAACGTGCGTAAGCTATAACAAGACTTTCTACTTTAGTGTATGATTAACAAAAATATTCTGAGAAATCACAAAACAGGTTGCAATTTCAGTCCTTGGGCTATCGAACGCTACGATCTTTCTCTTTTTCTTTCTTGCTCTGTTGCCCTTTCTATTTATTCTCTCTTACTCTGTCTCCCTCTCCCTCTCTCTCTCTATTTTTTTCTCCACACACACACACACAAAAACACAAAACACCCCAAAATATATATTTTTATATATATTATATATATATATATTTTATTTTATATATAAAATTATATAAAATATATAATATATATATAATTTTTACATCCCTACATCCATACGGCATATTATGTTTATGTGTGAGTGTGTATTATTTTATATTATATTATATTAAAATTTATTTATATTTATATTTTTTTAAAGTTGTTGTATTATGTTGTATGTATGTATGTATGTATGTGTCGGGGCGTGCGTGTTTGGGGTGTTTTGGGGTTGGGGTGTTGTGTGTGTGCATATAATATATATATATTATATATTTTATATATATATTATATATATATTATATATATATATATTAAAAAATATAAACCCCTGAAAATAACTATTTTATATATAAAATTATATATATATATATTATATATTTTTATAATATATATATAGGATATATATATGTATATATTTTTATTATAAAAATATATATATATTTTAAAATTTTTAAAAATATATATATTATTATATATTTATAATTTTATCATATATTTATTATTTATATATTTATATACGTAATTTTCCCCTTTTCCTTTTTTTCTCCCGACGCTGGGGCACCCCGGCCCCCCCTTTTTTTTGCGCAAAAAACCTCCGCCTGAAACCGTTATTTATTTCAGCTTTTTTAAATACAGTTTTATGGTGCTCTTAAAACCACACATAATCTAAAGCGTTCATTTTCTAGGATTCCCCGGGCCCCTATAAACCCCCCCCCCCCCCGCCCCTCCACCCGTACCCTGATGCCAAAAAATTTCCCTGTTTAAGGGGCTTCTCTTCTCCCTTCTCTCCCCTCTCTCTCTTTTCTCCCCTCTCTTTCCCCTCTCCCCCTTTCCCCTCTCTCTTTTTTTCTGTCTCTCTTTTTCCCCCTCTCTCTCTCTCTCCTTTTCTCTCTGGGCTCCTTCTCTCTCCCCTCTCTATCTCTCCCCTCTCTGTCGTCTCTCTCTCCCCTCTCTCTCTCCCCTCTCCCCTCCTTTTCTCTCTCTCCCCTCTCTCTCTCTCCCCTCTCTTTCCCCCATCTCTCTCTCTCTCAAAATTTTCTCTCTTCTCTGTCTGTCTGTTTTGTCTGTCTCTGTCTCTCTCTCTCTCTCTCCTCTCTCCCTCCCTCTCTCTCTCTCTCTTCTCTCTCTCTCTCTCTCTCTTTTCTCTCTATCTATCTATCTTCTTCTACTATCTATATCTATATCTAAATCCCCCATTATATCTATATCCCTATCTATGTGTCATCTCGCCCCTTTTCTTTTTAAATTCTCTTTTAAAATTGTTCTTGAAATTGGGGCGTAATAAAAAATAAATTTAAAATTCCCCCCTCTTCTTTTCTCTCTTTTTTCCCCTCCCCTCTCTCTCTCCCCTCCTCTCTTCTATTAAAATTTTCATCTATCTAACATCTATCTATCTTCTATCTATCTAAACTATCTATTTTCCCCCCCAAACCCCTTTCCCCCCTCGTCTCTCGGGCTCTCTCCTCTTCTCTCTCTCTCTCTCTCTTCTCTCTCTCTCTCTCTCTCTTTTCCCCCTTTTTCTCCTTCTCTCTCTCTCCCTTCCTTTTCCCTCTCCCTCTCTCTCTCTCTCTATTTATTATCATTATCTTCTAAACCATTTCTATCTTCTCTCCCCCTCCTTTTGGTCTTTTTCTTCCTCTCCCTCTCTCCCCTCTCCCCTCTCCCCTCTCTCCCCTCTCTCTCTCTCCCTTTTCCCTCCCTCTCTCTCTCTCTTTTCTCCTCTTTCCCTTTTTCTCTTCCCTTTTCTCTCTCTCTCCCCCCCCCCTCTCTCTCCTCTCTCTCTCTCTCTCTATATTTTCTCTATCTTCCCCTTTTTTCTCTCTCTCTCTCTCTCTCTCTCTACTTCTATCTATCTATTATCATCTAAATTTTCTATCTTTCTATTATCTTTTTTTTCTCTCTCCCCGTTTTTTCTTTTCTTTTCCCCCCTTTCTCTCTCTTCCTCCTTCTCTAGCTCTTCCTTTCTCTCTCTCTCGTTCTTTCTCTCTCTTTCTCCTCTCTCTCTCTCTCTCTCTCTCTCTCCCCCCTCCCCTCTGCTCTCTCTCTTCTCCATTCTTCCCCCCTCTCTCTTTTCCCCTCTCCTTTTCTCTTCCTTTATATTATAATATATATAATATAAAATTAAAATATATAATAATATATATATATATATATATATATATATCTTCCTTTCTCTCTCTCTTTCTCTCTCTTTCTCTTTTCCCCCTCTCTTCTCTCTTTTCTCTCTCTCTCTCCTTTTCTCTCTCTCCCCTCTCTCTCTCTCTCTCTCTCCCCTCTCTCTCTCTCTCTTTTCTCCTTCTCTCTCTCTCTCTCTCTCTCTCTCTGTCTCTCCTCTCTCTCTCGCCCAAAGACTGGTGTATTAAAGTACTTTATCGGAATTTTATATCCCTACGTCACAGTAACTTTATATCTATTTTTTTATCTATCAGGGAAATTTCCCCGGGTGGATTGTTTGTGAAATCTGATGAATTAAACCCGTGTTTCCCCGATTAATTAATGTTTTGGAGATAGGGGAGGAAAATAAAGGGTTAAAATTTTTGAGAAGGGGGTTTTTTTTTCATAATTTAAACAAGTGTTTTTTGAACATCTGTTGTGTTTTTGTTGTTCCGAATTTCGAATAGAGTGTTTGACGGGAGTTTATTTCGTCCTCTGATCTCTCGCTCTCTCTCTCTCTCTCTTTCTTTCTCTCTCTCCTTTTTCTTTTTTTTCTCTCTCTCTCTCTCTCTATTTTATCTATCTCTCTCTCTCTCTCACTTTTTTTATTTTTTTTTCTCTCTTTTTCGTTCTCTATTTTTCTTTCTCTTTTTTTCTCTTTCTCTCTCTTTCTCTCTCGCTTTCTCTCTCTCTTTCTCACCCTCTTTCCCTCTCTCTCTCTCTCTCCTCCCCTATCCCCTTTTTTCTTTTTTCTCTCTTTTCTCTCCCCTCTCTCTCTCTCCCCTCTCTCTCTCTCTTCTCTCTCTCTTTTCTCTTTTCTCTCTCTCTCTCTTTCTCCTCTCTCTCTTTTCTCTCTCTTTCCCCCCTTTTCTTCTCCCCTTTTTTCTCTCTTTTCTTTTGTATTATATTTTTTATATATATATATTATATATATTATAATATATATTAAAAATATTGTGGTGTGTTGTGTGTGGTTTTGTGTGTGGTTTTGTGTGTGGGGTGTTTTGTGTGGGGTTTTGTGTGTGTGTGTGTGTTTTGTGGGTGTTTGTTGTGTTTTTGTGGGTGTTGTGTGTGTGGGGGTGTGTGTTGTGTTTTGTGTATGTATATATGTTTTTAATATATATATTATATATATATATATATATATATATTCATATTAAAAATATTTTTTTGTTATGTGGTGTACACCCGCACACACACATAAAAACCCCCACACACACACACACACACACACACACACACACACACACACACCAAACACACACCCCCACCACACAACACACACCACACTCACACCACACACGACACACAAAACACACCCAACACACCACACACACACACACCCACACACACAAAACACACACACACACACAAAAAACCACCCCCACTCACACCAAAACACGCGCACACACACAAAAAAACACACAAACATATGCACACATGCTCACATGCACATGTGTGGGGCTGTGTGGGGTGATAAATACATGTTATTTTGTGTTTGTGTGTGGTTTTGTGTGTGTGTGTGTGGGTGTGTGTGTGTGTGTGTTGTTGGGTGTGTGTGTGGTGGTGTGGTGTGTGTTTTGGGGGTGGGTGGTTTTGTGTGTGGTTTGGGGTGTGTGTTGTGTGTGTTTTGTGTGTGGTGTGTGTGTGTGTGTTTTGGGGGGTGTGTGGGGTTTTGTATACATATATACATGGTGGGTATTATATTATATCATAAAAATTAAAAATATATATATTTTATATATTATATTTTATATATATTGTTTTATTATTTATTATCTATAATAATATAATATATATATTTATACAAAACCCCAAAAACACCACACACCCACCCCACACACACCCCATTTTTTTATATTTATATTATAATATAAATTTTTTATATATATTTTATAAAATATATATATATATAAAATTTTATGTTGTATAAAATATAAAAATATATATATTAATCCCCCTATAAATTTTAATTATTTATTATATATATAAAATATATATATATTTATATATTATTATATATAAAATATTATAAACTATATCTTTTATAATATTTTTATATATATATATATATATATGCAGATTATTTTCTTTTTCTTGCATGTTTACGAAAATTGCGGTCTTATCTGTTAGGCTTATTAGAATATCATGATATTTTCCATTAACTAAAAATGCAGTAATACGAGGGGGATAATCTGTATGAAGTAAACCTTTTTAAATCCTCTAACTTTCTTTCTCTCTCCTAAAAAGGGCTCTTCTTCTCCTTTAATATTCTCTTTCTCTCTCTTCCCTCCCATTTTCTCTCCCCTCTCTCGGGGCTTCTCCTCTCTCTCTCTCTCCCCCTCTCTCTCTCCCCCTCTCTCTCTCCCCCTCTCTCTCTCTCCTCCTCTCTCCTCTCTCTCTCCCTCTCTCTCTTTCTTTTCTCCCAAACCCCTATTATCTATTTTTTTCTATTATCTATCTTTTAAAAACAATCAAACAATTTTATATATTTATTATATACCCCTCTTCTCTCCCCCTTCTCTCTCTCTCCCCTCTCTTCTCCCCTTCTCTTCCCTCTCTCTCTCTATCTATCTTCCCCATTATCTTTTTATCTATCTATCTATCTATTACCTGTCTGTCTATCTATCTATCTATCCATCTATATATTACCTATCTATCTATCTATTTATTTATCTATCATCTCTCGCACTTTCATTCTCTCTATCTCATCGTCTCTGTCTCTCTCAATCTATTTTTTTTTTCATAACGGTAATATAATCGTTATGGTGTGTTGATTATGTGCCATGAGGATTATTATTAAGTAACGAGAGGGAAAGAGAGAGAAGATGACCGATATATATATATATATATAATATATATATATATATATATATATTATATATATATATATATGTATTATATATATATATAAGTATATCACATATATATACATATACATATTATATACTATATATATTATATATATATTATCTATATATATTAATATATTATATATACTATATTATATTATGTGTGTGTGTGTGTGTGTGTGTGTGTGTGTGTGTGTGTGTGTGTGTGTGTGTGTGTGTGTGTGTGTGTGTGGTGTGTGTGTGTGTGTGTGTTTGTGTGTGTGTGGCATATATATTCTATATAATATATATATATATATATATACATATATACTATATATATATATATATATATAATATATCTATATATATGTATATTTATACAGATATATATACATACATACATATATATATATACATATATATATATATATATATATATTATATCTATATATCTATATATCTATATATTTATCTATATTGTGTGTGTGTGTGTGTGTGTGTGTGTGTGTGTGTGTGTGTGTGTGTGTGTGTGTGTGTGTGTGTGTGTGTGTGTGTGTGTGTGTGTGTGTGTGTGTCTGTGTGGGTGTGTCTGTGTGTGTGTGTCTGTGTGTGTGTGCGTCTGTGTGTGTGTGTGTGTGTGTGTGTGTGTGTGTGTGTGTGTGTGTGTGTGTGTGTGTGTGTGTGTGTGTGTGTGTGTGTGTGTATTAAAGCGTGTGTCTATACAGGTCAATAATCAACGAGCCAATGAAAGAAAGACGGAGACAGATAAAAATGAGATAAAACGCTAGAAACAGAAGCAGAGAGAGGCGGAGAGAGAGTGAAAGAGAGAGAGAGAGAGAGAGAGAGAGAGAGAGAGAGAGAGAGAGAGAGAGAGAGAGAGAGAGAGAGAGAGAGAGAAAGAGATAGATAGATAGATAGATAGATAGATAGATAGAGAGAGAGAGAGAGAGAATGAGAGAGAGAGAGAGAGCGAGAGAGAGAGGAAAAGAGAGAGAATGAGGGTGAGAAAGAATAGGAAAATAATAGAGAAAGAACACCAAAGACAGAGACAGAGACACAGGAAAAAAAATGCAAAGAACAGACAGAAGAGAAAAGAATTTTGGTTGTATTTACAGCGAGGGTGGGATGGGGGAGGGGGGAGGAGGGAGTGGGGGAGCATCTCGAGGGAGGGGAGGAGGGGAAAGGGGGGAGGGAGGGGAAGGGAGGAGCGAGAGCCAAACCGTAATTCAGAAACATTCACCAGAATAATAATCTCTATATGGAAACAACAAACAAATAAAAATATATGATAAAACCAAACCATAATCGAATAAAGCTTCATCGTCATCGAACAGCGGTTGAAAAGTGGTCGTGAGGAGAGAGGGGAAGGGTGAGGGGAGAGGGAGGAGGAAGTGGAGGGGAAAAACGAGGGGAAGAGGAGCGAAGGGAGAGGGAAGAAAGGGGGAGAAGAGGGAAGGGGGGGGAGGGGAGAAAGGGGAGGATGAAGTGGAGGGGAAAAACGAGTGGAGGAAGAGCGAAGAGGAAGGGGAGAAAATAGGGAAGGGGAGGGGGAGGAAGGGGAAGAGGAAGTGGAAGAGAAAGGAAAGGTAAGGAGGAGAGAGGAGGAGGAGGAGGGAAGAGGAAGAGGAAAGGTGAGGGGAAATGAAGGAGGAAGTGGAGGAGAAAGGAAAGGTATGGAAGAAAGGGGGAAATAAGAGGAAGAGGGAAGGGAAAATAAAGAGAAAAGGGGAAAAAGGAGGAGAAAGAGAAAGTAAGGAAAAGGGTGAAGGAGAAGAGGAAGGGGAAAGGAAAGAGGAAGGGAGAGGGGAAAGGGGAAAGAAAAGGGGAAAAAGGAAATTAAGAAAGCAAAGAGAAGGAGGGATGGAGTAAGTAAGGGGAAAGAGGAAGGATAGAGGGGAAGGGGAAAATAAGGAACAAAGGGGAGGAAGAGGAAAGAGTAAGTAGAGGAGGAAGAGGAGGGGAAAGAGGAATTAAAGGCAAATGGGGTGAAGGAAAAAAGAAAGGAGGAAAGGAGAGAAAGTGGAGGAAAAGAAGGACAGAGAGAGAGAGAGAGAGAGAGAGAAGAGAGAGAGAGAGAGAGAGAGAGAGAGAGAGACTAGAGAGAAATAGGGGAAAGAAAAAATAAGAAAGAAATGAGGAGAGATAAATGGGACGAGGGCGAAAAACGAAGAAGGGAAAAAGGAAAAGAGGAAAGGAAAGGAAGGATGGAAGAGGGGAAGAAGAGAGAAGAGAGAAAGAGGAGAAAAAAACTCAAGAAGAGAGTGGTAGAAAGATATAAAAAGAAAAAAAAAAGGATGGCGGAAAAGAGAAACATAAAAAGGCGGGGGAAAGAAGATGGAAAGAGGGGAGAGAGAGAAAGGTGAAAAGGGGCGGAGAGAAAGAGGGGAAGGAGAGAGAGGTGGGAGAAAGATGGAAAGAGGGGATAGAGAAAGAAAGATGAAAGGTGGATAGAAAGGAAATATGTAACGAGATGCGTGAGAGAGAGAGAGACAGAGGAAGGGGGGCGAGGGAGGGTAGGCAGCATGTACTCACCAAACACGTCAAAGTATTTCTCAGCTGATCCCAAGGAATTTCGAACGAGGCAGCGATATCGGCCATAATCTCTCGCCGACTCGATGGTGATCGTCATCACCGAAACCATCTCTCCGATACCCTAGTGGAAGAGAGAGAGAGAGAGAAGATGATAAAAAGGGAACTGGGATAATGGAAAAAAAGAGAGGCACTGGTAAGCAGATATCGAAATGCTTTATTTGCTCGAAGTTCATGAAAAGTTTTTTTCTTTATTCATTCATTTATTTACACATACTACTACTTTCATACATAGCTGTATACACGCACAGAAACACACATACACACACACACACACTTACACACACACACACAGAGAATCACACACACACACACACACACACACACACACACACACACACACACACACACACACACATACATACACACACACCAACATATACTACTAAAATATGTATATATATCTAAATGTGTACAAAGTATTAACGTATATCTCTTTACTCAATTCCTAGTTTCCTTTGAAGTATTTCCTTCCACTGATGGTATTAAGGTTTCCAATTATTTTCTCTAAATCACTGTACTTTGCCTATTTTTTAAGCATAAACATTAGCTACATAAACTCCTTTCAAACTGCATTTAAGATTCATTATCGCATTTGTCATATCGAGAAGTCAATGCAACAGAATGGTGGTATTTGGTTAAGATGTATTATAGGCCCTAGTTTCTCGTAAAATAATAAAAAGCTAGATATTATCCTCTACCTATAAACATGCCTGTGAGACCCCCTTCACACACACACGCGAGCACGCACGTACACACACTTATTCATATACACAAATATACATGTACACCTTTACATAACACAAAGTCCAGCGTCCCTTGTTTCCTCTTCCTCCCGTCCCTCCCCTTCCCTCCCCTCCCCTCCCCCTTCCCCTCCCCCCTTCCCCCCTCCCTCCCCTCCCCTCCCCTTCCCCTCCCTCCCCCTCTCTCCCACCCTCTCACCTGGCCCTTGCTCGTCTCCACGACGGCGGAAGCACTCTGACCTTTGACCTCCCTCGGGCCCTTGAACCAGCGG
>NC_051392.1:36175972-36178472 GCF_015228065.2 Penaeus monodon
CCTCTTCTCATCCTCTTCTCTCTCCTCTCTCTCCTCTCTCTCTCTTATTCTCCTCTCTCTCTCTCCTTTCTCTCTCTCTCTCTCTTTCCTATTCTCTCTCTCCTTTCTCTCTCCTCTCTCTCTCCCTCTCTTTTTCTTTTTTTCTTCTTCTCTCTTCGTCTCTTTTTTTTCTCATCTTTTCCTTTCCTCTTCTCTCTCTCTCCTCTTTTCTCTTCCTTCTTCTCTCTCTTTTCTTCTCTTTTTTTCTCTCTCTCTTCCTCTTCCTTTTCTTCTCTTCTCCTCTTCTTCCTCTTCCTCTTCTCTCCTCCTCCTCCTTCTTCTTCCTCTCCTCCTCCTCCCTCTCCTCCTCCTTCTTCTCCTTCATTGCATGTGAGTCACTGATGATATGGACGCAGAGTTTTCAAATGTCGAAAAGATCTCTCTTCTACTACTACTACTACTACTACTACTACTATGACTTACTATTATACTGTTATGACTACTATCCTTATCATCGTTACTATTATTACTGCTGCCAACATTACTGCTACCGTTCCTGCTACTTCTGCTATTATTACCCGTTTTACTGCTATAACTACTATAATCGGATGTCAGTAGAAAACGTAGCAGCAATTTTTTTTTTGTTCTTATTGCATCTGTTACCTTCATTGTTCTTGTTGTTATCATGATCATTGATATCATAATCCCTTAATTATCATTACTGTAGCCATCATATCATAATTATTATTATTGTTATTATCATCTCCATCATCGTCATTATTATTATTATTATTATTATTATTATTATTATTATTATTATTATTATTATTATTATTATCATCATCATCATCATTACCATCGTTATCATTATTATTGTTATCCTTATCATTATTATCATATTTATTATTGTTAATATCATTATCATCATCATCATTATTGTTATTATCATCATCATCATCATTATTGTCATTATTATCATCATCATCATTATTATTGTTATTTTATATAGATATAGTTATGAATATAGTATATAATAATAATATAATAATAATATAATATATATAATATATATTATAATCGATATTATATAATAATTTAATTATTATATATTAATAATTTAATATAATATAAGATATAGTAATAAATAATAATAAATAATAATAATAATAATAATAAAATAATAATAATAATAATAATAATAATAATATAATATATAATAATAATAATAATAATAATAATAAAATGATAATAATAATTATGATAATAGTTATTGATATTATTATTATTATCATTTTTATTATCAATATTATTTTTATCACCATCATCGTTATCATTATCTAAAATAAATAAATAAATAAATACAATAACACTAAAAAAAACGACTACTACTACTACTGCTACTATTACTACTACTACTACTACTACTACTACTAATAATAATAATAATAATAATAATAATGATGATAATAATAATAATAATAATAATATAATAATAATAATAATAATAATAATAATAATAATAATAATAATAATAATAATAATAATAATAATAATAATGATAATAATATAACAATAACAATAAAGTACACACAAACACACATAATAGAAGCAAAAAAGTGACTCACAGTTAACGTGAAGCAGAATCCTCTTACTGACGGAGGGAGGAACGCCGTTGGACGCTATACAGAGGAAGGCTCCGCTGTGGTTTCTAGACACGCCGGGAATGAACAGCGTCTTGCCCAGATACTCGTCCACTGATAGATAGATTGGATTAGATTAGATAGATGGGAAGAGAGAGGGAGAGGGAGAGGGAGAGGGAGAGGGAGAGGGAGAGAGAGGGGGTGGGAGGAAGGGGGGGAGGGGGATAGAGAGAGAGAGGGGAGGGAGGGAGAGAGATAGAGAGAGAGAGAGAGAGAGAGAGAGAGAGAGAGAGAGAAGAGAGAGAGACAGAAATGGATAGATAGAGAGAGATGGAGGGATAGACAGAGAGGTAAACAGATTGATAGATACTAGAGCTATCTAGTTTTTGTTAACTTTATAGTGTTAAAAAAATATCAAATATTACATATATAATCTTATATCATAGTATTATGTAATAAACTATATGCATACAGTGCATATAGTTTATGCATGTTATTTCATAGTATAACGTTATAGACCCTACACATACAAGCTACATTTTATTTCGTAGCATTTCGTGATAATCTCTACGCATAAAACACACATTTCGTGTCTTAGCATTGCGTATAAACTCTACGCATCGCAACCCACGTTCCGATTATTTACTTTTTTTTTTTTTTTTTTTTTTTTTTTTTTTTTTTTTTTTTTTATTTAAGCAACTTACATGGAATTAATTCATAACGTTTCTACGCAAGATGCAAACTTCCATTATTGCTCTATACATATATGAATAAACATGTTTAGGTGCCTTTCAGTAATAACATGTGGACCGTAATATTACACTAATAAGTTATCACTACTGAGAATCTGAAGAATCAAATACATATTCGTGATGAAGAGA
>NC_051392.1:36183472-36185972 GCF_015228065.2 Penaeus monodon
CCTCATTCCCTTCACTCGCTCATCAACAACAAATCTGAAAAAAAGAAGCAAAAGGAAGACCCTTCGCGCCTCCTGATTACAATGAACAAAAGGTATGTTCGAATTCTGTAATATGGAGTAGGGGGAAGATGGCCGACTAATGAGAAGAAGAAATTATATTTAGAGTCCAGGTGTAATTGCCACTAATTGCTCGTCAGCAAGGAGAATTAATTTGGTGTTTGCCGTCCAAAAAGGTTAAGAGATTGCGTTGTTCGTTTTCTCGTCTGTGTAGATTTTTTTTTCTTGTAGTTTACCCTCGGAAGTTGCTCTCCGTTTTCTTTTGTTTTCATTTTTTTTTCTTTATCCTCTGCCTTCGTCTAAAATACACTTTTACGTTTTGTTTCTTTTTCTTTTTGGTTTATTCTTTGACGAGCTTTTCCTCGCTTTCTCAGTCGTGTTTTCATCAACGTTATTTTCCTGTCTGTGTTTTTCTTTCTTTCTTTGCTTTTCCTTCGGTCATTTTTTTTAAATATTCTTTTTAATACTGTGTTTTCTCCTTCTTAGACTTCTCTCTAGATTTTTGGTTACATGTTTGTCCACACACACACACACACACACACACACACACACACACACACACACACACACACACACACACACACACAAACACACACACACACACACACACACACAAACACACACACACACACACACACACACAAACACACACACACACACACACACACACATACACACACACACAACACACACACACAAACACACACAAACACACACACACCACACACACACACACACAAACACACACACACACACACACACACACACACACACACACAACAAACACACACACACACACACACACACACACACACACACACACACACGCGCGCATACACAAACACATAGGCATAAACATAGTCACACAGACATATAAACACAGTTATTTCAAAGTATTTACAATATAACTGACGATCCAGGTAGAAAGAGCTTCCCTACCTGACCAAAAGCTCCCCGTCAGGAGCTCGAACGCACGTCAGCCAATGTCAGAAAGCTCATCAGCCCCCTCCCCGCCCCCCCTCCCCCTTCCCCCCTCCCCGTCTAGAGCTCGAACTCACGTCAGCCAATGTCAGAAAGCTCATCAGCCCCCTCCCCGCCCCCCCTCCCCCTTCCCCCCTCCCCGTCTAGAGCTCGAACGCACGTCAGCCAATGTCAGAAAGCTCATCAGCCCCCATCCCGCTCCCCCGCTCCCCCCCCCCCCCAAGGGTTTCGCACATGGCCGTCACGTCTGCAGCGGAAGTGATTAATCACATGAACTCGCATTACAGCGTAAATTCTGCTGCTGCTTCGTATTAATCATATCGGGAGGTCGACCCACGAAACTCCCCCCCCCCGCCCCCCTTCTTCCTTCTTCCCTCCCTTCCCCCCTTCACCCCCTTCCCCCCCTCACCCCCTTCCCCCCTCACCCCCCCTATTTTTAAACCCTCCTCCTTCATCTTTCTCTTTTCTCTTCCTGTTCTCTTTACTTTACCTTTTTTTTCTGTTCTTCCCCCTTTTTTATTTCTCCTTCTCATCCGTCTTCTCTCTTCCCCCCCTCATCCCCTCCCCCTCCCGTTTTTAAACTCCCCCCCTCTCTATCTTCTCCTCCCCCTTCCCCCCCCCCTCTCTGGAGCACCTCCCTCCTTATTCATCTCCCTTTTCTTTTTTATCCTGTCCCCTCATTCGTCTCTCCTCCTCCTCCTCCTCCTCCTCCTCCTCTTCCTCCTCTTCCTCCTCCTTCTTCTCCTCCTCCTCCTCCTCCTCCTCCTCCTCCTCCTCCTCCTTCTCCTCCTCCTCCTCTTCTCCTTTATTTTTCTATCTTGTCCTTCTCTTGTCCTCCTAATCTTTATCCTTCTTTGTCCGATCTTTGGTTTTCACTGATTGGGTCGTATTTTGTTCTGTGTTTCCCACCTTTTTTAGCGTTTATTTGATTCTCTTTTTTTTTTATTCTCTTTTTTTCTTTCTCTATTCTCTCTCTCTCTCTCTCTCTCTCTCTCTCTCTCTCTCTCTCTCTCTCTCTCTCTCTCTCTCTCTCTCTCTCTCTCTCTCTCTCTCTCTCTCTCTCTGATTTTTTAATCCTCTCTCTGTCTCCCAATTCTAACCCTTTATCTCCCTCCTCTGATTCCCTGAATCTCTTTCTCTTCCATTTTCCAATCCTTAAACTACATCTCTATCATGGCTTTCTCGCACGCAAACTTGTAGACGCACGCACACGCAAAATTATAGAAATACGTACACCCAAACAGACACGAACACATGCATTTACAACGCACGACACACGCAAACTTACCAACGCACGCACACGCAAATTTACCGACGAACGCACACGCAAACTTACCAACACACACACACGCAAAATCACCAACGCACACACACGTAAACTCACCAACACACACACACGCAAAATCACCAACGCACGCACACGCAGATTCCCACATGGACGCATTTATCAAGTCATTTAACT
>NC_051392.1:36193472-36195972 GCF_015228065.2 Penaeus monodon
GGGTGGTTTTCGTGTGGGGGAAGAGGCGGGTAGGAGAGGGAGGTCGTGTTGGTTGGGTGGTTTTGCCCTTTTTGGGTCTTGGTTGGTTAGATGTGTGGGTGGTTGGTCATGGGTTTGCGTGTGTGTGTATACGTGCAGATATGTGTACACACAAAGGCACATACACGTACGCACGTATCTGTGTGTGTGTGTTTAAGTATATATTTATATATATATTATGTGTGTGTGTGTGTGTGTGTGTGTGTGTGTGTGTGTGTGTGTGGTGTGTGTGTGAGTTATTATATATATATATATATATATATATATATATATATATATATATATATATATATATATATTATAATATATACTATATACATATATATATATATATATATATATATATATATATATATATATATTTATATTTATACATGTATACATTTATGTATACTCTTAAGAACCTTCAGAAAGAGAGAGAGAGTGATAAGATCCTTACACAAGCAAATCCCCAGTTTCTCTCATAACAACAAGGAAACATCATTTTCGTATTATTTGGCAAGGTATCTCAGACTTCCCCTCTGTTTATTTATCATTTTGCTGAGTGTACACTCTGATTTCCTTTTTGCTCACTGTCAATATCGGGAACATGAAAAAGCAGGAACAGAAAAAAAAATGAGGCAAAATGTTATGCAAGATTTACCGAGACTGAAAGAGAGAGAGAGAGAGAGAGAGAGAGAGAGAGAGAGAGAGAGAGAGAGAGAGAGAGAGAGAGAGAGAATGTGTGTGTGTGTGAGAGAGAGAGAGAGAGAGAGAGAGAGAGAGAGAGAGAGAGAGAGAGAGAGAGAGAGAGAGAGAGAGAGAGAGAGAGAGAGAGAGAGAGAGAGAGAGAGAGAGAGAGAGAGAGAGAGAGAGAGAGAGAGAGAGAGAGAGAGAGAGAGAGAGAGAGAGAAAAGAAAGAGAGATAGATAGAGAGAGAGAGAATAAGAGAGAGAGAGAAAGGCAGAAAAAAAAAACTAACAGAGACAGGATGAGAGACAAAATAGACAAACAAAGACAACAAATATATATAGAAATAAACCATAAAGAAGAAGAAGAAAAAAGTGACGAATCGGAGAGAGAGAGAGAGAAAAAAAAACGATATTGGCCATATGAAATCAACAAGTGGTTTAGAAATTCGAAATTCTTGTCATCACAACATGTTTTTAAGGACGAGGGTCTCGGGCTCTTGTGAGATTCAGCCGTTTGCGGGAGAGGGGAGAGGGGGAGAAAAGGAAAGGGAATGAGGGGAGAGGGGAGAATGATGGATGGAAAGCTATGGCGTGCAAAATAAGGAAAGGGGAGTGGGGGGACGACGAGAAAGATAGGAGGAAGGAGAGAGAGAGAGATGGTGTTCGATAAAGGAAAGGACTAAGGAGAAGGAGGGGATACAGCAGATAAATTAACAATGAACAGAGAGACGAAAAGAGAAACGATGGAAACGTAATATTAAGAATAGAGAATAGAGAAAAAACAAAATCATAAGACCAAACAAAAGATATTTACAACCCCCCACCCAAAAAAAAAAAACATACAAACAGACAAATAAATGAAACATAAACTACCCCAAACCTTAACCAAACAAGCATTAAAATTGGAAGATTCGCTGGAGAGTTAAGTGCTCTGTCCCAAAAATGTTCGTCACACGTCACACGAAATTTACGAATTTGCCGACAGCTGTTTTTTTTTTCTTCTTTCTTTCTTTCTTTATTTATTTATTATTTTTTTTTTTTTCCTTTTTTTTTTACTTGCTCTTACTTGCTATTCCTCATCACAACACTCGTCTGACGTCATCAAAATCATTTGAAATTCTCTACTAATGTTGTCTGTATGAAATGGATAAATAAATGGATAAATATACAAATATATAGTAATAATGATGATAATAATAATAATGATAATAATAATAACAATGATAACAGTAATAATAATCATTAACATGTACTACAAAATACACATAAATATCAGTAATTCTTTGATAATATAGTCACAGCTTCATTTATACCAGATAACGTCTTACATTTTAACCACCTTGATAAATGATGACAACACCTTCTTAAACAGTGACGACAAAATAAACATTCTCACCATCTAAACATTTTAACCCCCTTCATAAATACAGACCTTTTAACCACCTTGATAGACAGTGACAACAAAACTAAACATTCTAACCACCCTCACACATACAGCCAACAAAATAAACATTCTAACCAGAAATATTGACAACAAAATAAACAAACCAATGTCATCGGTCTACACAAGCCCCACACTCGCTTCTAAAAATATTTTCCTCAGAATGGTATATGATAAGAGAAATTCGACGAAATGTAATATCAGTAATAGAACTTGTTTATACAGAGGAACGATGAGAGATACCGAAGTGATGAAAGATGCTGAAAGCGAGAGAAATAAATGTAATGAGGATGAAGAAACCGGATTATTAGGGTCACCATAAGGATGTATTGGGAAGAAAGAAAGAAAA
>NC_051392.1:36223472-36225972 GCF_015228065.2 Penaeus monodon
CATTGTTTTTATTCAGTAGTACATTACGAGAAAATTGAAATATTTTCTTCATTGCTATTGCAGTTCTGGAAAATCTCATTGTTACGCTTGCAGGAGAATAGTGGTAAGATTTAGTTTATATTGATTCTTATCATTCACGATAAATGTGTCAGTAACAATTTGATCGGTTAAAGTTCATATCATAAATAAGTGGACACTTAAAATAATAATAATAATAATAATAATAAATAAATAAATAAATAAAACATGTTTGCCATTTTCTTGTTCCCCTAAAAAAAGAAAAAAAAGAATAAAGTTAATTATATATACATAATCAAGTGTTATTTGGTGATTTAAATATATCATAGTTATTTTCTCTTTCATAGTTTTTTGACTGAAGAATTATGAGCATGTATTTCTTTATAAAACACAATCCAGCTACAGTTCTGTTTCAGTTCTCGAATGTAGAGAAATTTAACTTAAAGATAAAACGATAAAGCAAAAATAAAGGAAAAGGCGAAATAATAAATAAAAAAATTGCAAAACTCAAATTTACTAAAAAAAAATTATAATAATGATAAAAATAATAATAATAATAATAATAATAATATTATAATAATAAATAATATAATAATAATAATAATATAATAATAATAATAATAATAATAATAATAATAATAATAATATAATAATAATAGTAATAATAATAATAATAATAAAAATAATAATAATAATAATAATAATAATAAAGAGAGAGAGAGAAAATGAATAAGACAAGCATATAGTGTATGAAAACGAAAAAAAATTGGGAGAACTTCAAAACAAAATGTTCAAACGTAAAACGTAAAAATGTCATTTTAACATCACTGTCCTTTTTCCTCTTATCATTACCATCATCGCAGTTATTATTATCATTATCTTTATTTACTTTTTAATCGTTGTAGTAGTTGTAATAGGAATTGTATCATTATATTATTAATATTATTAGTATCATAATATCATTATTATTGTTGGTATCATTATATTATTATCATTGTTAGTATCATTAATATTCTTGACATTATTATTATCCTTATATTGTTGATATTATTGGTATCATCATATCATTAATATTACTGTTGTTTTTTTGTTACAAGGATTACTTGTTATTGGCATTATTGTTATTAGATTCGTTACATTCCATCTATCATTTATTAACGAGAATATTGCAATTGCTGATATTCTTGTGATTACATTTTCCCCTTCTCCCATTCTCCCTTTTGTCCTTTTCTCCTGCTCCCTTTTTTCCTCTCTTCCTCCCTCTTCCTTCTCCCTCTTTCTCCTTCCCCCATTCTCTATCCCCCCCTCTATTCCCCCTTTCCCTTCTTCTCTCTTCTTCCTCTTCCTTCTTCCTTCTCCTCCTCCCCCCAGTAATTGTATTTCCTCCTTCTTCCTTTCCTTCCTTCCTTCTTCTTCCTCCCCCCCCCCCCCTCTCCTAGTAATCCTATTTCCATCCCCCCCCCCTTTCTTCTTCCCTTCCCCCCTTCCCAAATCTACGAAGAATTTACCCCCAAAAAATCCCATTCAGAAGTTACTTAATGACTTTGAAACGAAAAGACTGAAGATAAGAAAAAAATAAGCAAGATAAAAAAAGAGTAACAGAAAAAAAGGCAAATGATAATTGAAAGTTTTTTTTTTCAAGAAGGGATGGTGTTGGAACAATGGAAAGTCATATTTTCCGATGTCATCTACTTCTTTGACGCTCAGCATATGTCTTATATTCTGTCTATCTCTCACTCTTCTCTCTCTCTCTCTCTCTCTCTCTCTCTCTCTCTCTCTCTCTCTCTCTCTCTCTCTCTCTCTCTCTCTCTCTCTCTCTCTCTCTCTCTCTCTCTCTCTCTCTCTCTCTCTCTCTCTCTTCTCTCTCTCCCTCTCTCTTCTCTCTCTCTCTTTCTCACTTCCTTTCTCTGACTCATTTACCTTCCTTTCCTCTTATTTCCATCTATTTTATTCCGCAAAATCTTCTCAAGATTACATTTGTATATCATCTCACTTTCCCTTCTTTGTCTTTCTTTCTTTCTCTCTTTCTTCACTTTACTTTATCTCTTTTTCCTCTTTGCTTTCTTTTTACGACAATCAACGTAATGAAGACATTCTGCAAATATGAACGAAGTTATATTCTTTTATTTCTAATTTCATCTTATTCTCTATTTGTTTTTACTTTCTTTATCTTATTGTTTTGTATCTTTTTTAGTCCCAATCAGCCACTGTGGATTATTTTTTGTTGTAGGGATTAACGAGCCGAGGAATTATCCCAGAGTACGTTTAATCCGATAGTAACACAAGAGAAAAATTATTAGTAACTTCCTAATCCTTCAGACGTTCTCACTTTCTCTTTTTCATCGCTTTTTCTACCTTCTTTTCTTTCTTTTTTCTCCCTGCCTCTATCTAGCTATGTACCTATCTATTTGTTTATCTATTGATCTCTATCTCTATATCTACCATAACCTCTATTCCTAACTTTATCTCCATGTCTATCTTT
>NC_051392.1:36235972-36238472 GCF_015228065.2 Penaeus monodon
TAATAATGAAAATAATTATGATAATGAAGATGATGATGATGATAATAATAATAATAGTAATAATAATAATAATAATAATAATAGTAATAATAATAATATAGCAATGAAATTAAAAGCTTGAATGAGACTTTGCTTTTGCTCTGTTAATGAAAAAAAAATTGATTGGTCTTTGAAATTTTCTCTCAAATGTGTGTTTCTGTTCTGCTTCTTGAGTTAATTAGGTTTCTTTCTCGTCAGCAATGCTCTTGGCTCTAAGTGAGAGAGACGAGAGGAGGAGAAAGAGCGAGAGAGGTTTAAAGGAATTGGATACGCCTCCTGGCCCGGGAATTCGTTCAGATACTCTGTAAGCTCTCCACTTGGCTCTCACTCGAGCATGCTTTGAGTTCCTCCTTGACTTGGGGCTCTTGAGGTCAGTTTCCCTGTTTCTCAACTCTGACGCTGAGTGTGTGTTGGCGTGTGTAATGGGACACCCCGGCGATTCCAGGGCTGTTTTGACATCAACAACATCGATCGCGTAGGTTCGATTCAGGGTTGTCTGTCTGTGATTCGATGCTGTGATTAAGTTTCGATATTTCTACTTTTTTATCTATTGTAGATTAAAAAAAGAAATCTGTGAAGAAAAGTTTGGATTTAATCAAAGCCAAGGTGAGTCTTACTGATCCCAAACTCCATATTATAGATTCAGTAGATTTCACACATTCACTTCTAGCAAATCAAGGGATTTGTTCGCGAAGTCAAGGAAAAGATTTTTTTCTCTCTCTCTTTTTTATCACTCGTCCGTGTCGAACTTTTGTGGGAATTAATTTTCCTCATTTGCCAGCAACTCTTGGGAAGCAGGAGCCATTTTACGAAACGATCTTAAATGTATCTGTCTTTATGGTTTTGCTAAAAAAAGGAAAAAGAAAAATCGCAAACTTGGTTGAAATCGTACAGCACTTCAGGATACTTAACAAAGTTTGTTTTGATGACGAGAACACGGACTCTTCCTGCCTAACCTGAATCACCGTCTTCAAGTGAGAGGAAATGAGTATTAAAATAATAATACGACTTTCCGAAAACGTTCCCTCTTTTTAAAACGTTCAGTGGGACCTTTTCACACCGACCGAAAGAGCGCATGTGGTCGGGCTGATAAGAAGTAGGAGGAAAAGGACGCTGTGAGTGTTCAAGTCCTGGATTCACTTGGCCGTTCGATCTGTTCTTAAGGATGTTCCAATATATTATGTGATAATCTATCGTTTTGGATTTATTTATAGATGACTGGTGGTGGTGGAAAAACTCTACGGTTATGTGTAGCCGCGTTTCACTATACATGAAACAACAGGCCATGTGGTTACTGGACATACGTGTCTGTTTATGTACGTAACCCATTGATAAGGGTGACGTAACAATCAAGCTTTGTAAAAAAAAATGGCTCAGGTCCGGGTGGAGGGAACGTGGCATCATGGAAAAAAAATGACTAAGGGCCGGGGTGAATGGAATATACCGTCAAGAATGCAATGAGATCTTAGAGGAGTAGATTCCGTAGGCATTTAGAAGAAGGCTCTTGCATTTTTCCACCAGTAAACGTGGGTTTAATGTACTACCCATGGCTCCAGTAGTAACGGCTCCAGGGATGACACTATTTCTATGTTCGGATTCCAATATTTTGCCACTGTAACGGCGCGCAGGAGACGCTATAAAAAATTTTAAAAAGCAAATCGAAGAGAAATGATAAAAATAATGCTGTATTACTCATTGTTATTGTTACTGCACAGAGTTGTAGACTACCAACGGGGATAATATGGAGTCTGCTCAAGGAAGACGGTCTATTACCGTCCTGATACAGAGTAAAATACAGATAGAGACCTTGGAAAAAGTACAAAATAGCAAAATAATAGTAAAGAAAAACATTATAATAGTGGTATGAGTACCTGTGTGTGTGTGTGTGTGTGTGTCTGTATGGGCATTTGTGCGTCTATTTTTGTGTATCTATGTGTATATTTTAGTACTTCTATAAGACTTACCTTATATGTATCCAGATTCTCGACAACACAGGTGAGTCTGGCTTCTCTGCCGACCGACACTGTTATGTTTTCAATGGGACTCACGAAGTAGGGCAGACCGTCACCTGTATCGCCATCTGTTGAGGAGAAATGCAACTGTGAGTAATCACATTCGATTTATTTATTTTCCTAGACTATAAATAGTTACAACGACCAGTCATATTAGGTATATGGTATGTATTGATATATAAATATCTCTAATTAGCAGTATTTACATATATACTTGCCCACACTTACACACACACACACACACACACACACACACACACACACACACATATATATATATATATATATATATATATATATATATATATATATATATATATATATGTGTGGTTTGTGTGTGTGTGTGTGTGTGTGTGTGTGTGTGTGGTGTGTGTGTGTGTGTGTGTGTTGTGTGTGTGTGTGTGTGTATGTGTGTGTGTGTGTGTGTGTGTGTGTGTGTGTGTGTGTGT
>NC_051392.1:36243472-36245972 GCF_015228065.2 Penaeus monodon
ACAAGATAACGATGATAATGATGATGATAATGAGGAAGATGATCACTATCATCATCATCATCATCACCCTCATTTTTGTGATAATGACAATAGGAATTATATAAACAATAATTAATAATGATGATGGTATTTGATATTGAAAAAATTAGACAGAATGATAATAAAATTAATGATAAAAAGAAAATCTGGAAAGAAAAAAAGAGAAAGGGAAGAAAGAGCGAAGAGGAAGAGAAAAGAAAAAGGTAAAGGAAAAATAGTAATCTGATTCTCGTCAACATCTTTTGAAAGAAGGAAGAAGGAAAGGAGGAAGAGAAGAAAGAAGGAAAAGAGGGAGAGAGAGAGGAGGAGGAAGGAAAGGAGGAAGAGGGAGAGAAGGAAGAAGGAAAGGAGGAAGAGAAGAAAGAAGGAAAAGAGCGAGAGAGAGAGGAGGAATAGGGAGAGGAAGGAGAGAGAGAGGAGGGTGAAGGAGAGGGAGAGAGAGAGAGAGAGAGAGAGAGAGGAGGGAGAGGGAGGGGAGGACGAGGGAGAAGAAGGAGGAGAGAAGGAAGAGGGAGAGATGGAGATGATAAAGATGGGGGAATGGAATTTGTGAAAACAAATTGGAATGGTGTGATTTGATGTTGATATTAGTAATAATAACAACAGTATAAATTATGATATATATAACATTATCATCATTATCATTATCATTATCATTATCATTATCATCATTATCATTATTATCACCATTATCATTATCATTATTATTATTATTATTATTATTATTATTATTATTATTATTACCATCATCATCATCATTATTATTATTGCGACTGCTAATACTACTATTATTATTATCATTATTATTGTTATCATCATCATCATCATCATTATCGTCATTATCATTATCATCATTATTATCATTACTACAATCATCATCACTATCATTATCATTATCATTATTTTCTTGAAATCAATAACAATAATAACAAGGAGAAGAAGAAACAGAAAAGGAAATTGAAAACGAAACAGATAATTAATGATAGAAGTGATAAAAAACAACTATAATGATTAAAAACACTGATAATACGAAGAAGTACACAAAGAAAAGAAAATTACGAAGAGAAAAAAAATAAATAAAAATTTGATTTAGAAACTCAATGGAACCTAATATCAAGAAAACGAGAAATCTATTATAAATGAAAGAAAAAAAAAGTCTATAAACGGAAAATACAACGAAGAAAAAAAGAAAATTAAAATTTGGAAACCCAATAAAATCCTAAATATCAAAAATACGAGAAAATGGTATTACAAATTGAGAAAAAAAATCATAATAATTTGAAAATATCAAGAAAGACATGAAAGCGACGTAGCATTTCGAGGAACACAAAAGCTATCCTTAGTGAACCATTCGGCCAACAGATGGCTCTCTTCTCGTCGAGGGGAGGGAGAGGAGGAGGAGCCAGTGGGAGGTGGGAGCCAATGGGGGGAGGGGAGGAAGGGGGAGGAGGGGAAAGGAGGAGGAGCCTTTGGGAGGTGGGAGCCAATAGGGGGAGGGGAGGAAGGGGAAGAGGGGAAAGGAGGAGGAGCCAGTGGGAGGTGGGAGCCAATGGGGGGAGGGGAGGAAGGGGGAGGAGGGGAAAGGAGGAGGAGTTGATGGGAGATGGGAGCCAATGGGGGGGAGGGGAGGAAGGGGGAGGAGGGGAAAGGAGGAGGAGTTGATGGGGGAAGGGGGAGGGGAGAGGAGGGGGAGCGAGGACGAAAGGGAAGGAGGAGGAGGGGCCAATGGGAGGTGGGAGCCAATTGGGGGGGAGGGGAGGGGTGGGGAGAGGAGGGGGGGATGTTGCAAGGCTCAAGGCTGGCTCATTGACTCTTGCAACGTTTCGAAGAGTAACTTTGTTGCACAATTCTGGCTGTCGGGAATGTTTGTTTGTGTTAGTGTGTGTGTGAGAGAGGGAGAGTTCAGTCTGTACGTGTGTGTGTGTGTGTGTGTGTGTGTGTGTGTGTGTGTGTGTATGTGTGTGTGTTCGTCTGTGCATATGTGCAGTGTAGGTGTGGATGTGGGTGTGTCTGTTTGTTTGTTTATGTGTGCAGTATGGTTGTGTATATGCGTGTGTGTGTATGCGTGTATTGTCTCTTTGTGTATGTGTGTCTGTGTGTTTGTGTGTGTGCTTGAGTTTGTGTTTATTTGCATGTGTAATTAATAATGGTCATGATGATAACAACAATAACCACAACAACAACAACAAAAACAAATAAAAAACGATGAAAATTACAAAAACAGAAAACAGGTTGATAAAGATAATAAGAAATAATAACACCAAAATCCTCATACATAGAGAAAATTAAACAAAATACGAATTTTATCAAAGAGAGAGTGCCGCCATTTCTATCTATCTATCTATATGTCTATTTGTCTATTTCTCTCTCTCTCTCTCTCTCTCTCTCTCTCTCTCTCTCTCTCTCTCTCTCTCTCTCTCTCTCTCTTTCTTTCTATCTCCATCGGTCTATCTGTCAATCT
>NC_051392.1:36250972-36253472 GCF_015228065.2 Penaeus monodon
CGAGGAAGGGAAATGGTAACCATAATGTTAATGGCAATCCCCAATCCCTTTCTTAATCCCTGTTCAGATCCTCGATTCCGACATGTAATCGCCACCGCTAATCCTTTTCCTGATTACTAATCCTTCCTCTCATTATCAACCTTTTCCCCTTCACAATTTCCCAATCACTATTTTTTTTTTTTTTTTTTTTGGCTAATCGCTTAATCTCTTCGCTTATTTGACTTTAAAGCCGGTTATGCTTATTCCTAATCTTTTTTGTTGTTGTTGTTTTTAATCTTTGCCTCAGGTACCAGATATTTCCTTAATAATTTTCCCCAATTTTTCCCATAATCAGTGACAATTTTCCCCAATTTTTTCCTAATCGGTGATAATTTTTATCAATTTTTTTTCCCATAATCAGTGACAATTTTCCCCAATTTTCCCCTAATCAGTGACAAGTTTTTCCCCTAAGAAGAAAACAAGAGGAAGAGGAAGAAGAAGAGGAAGAGGAAAAAAAAGAGGAAGAGGAAGAGGAAGAAAAAGAAGAAAAAAAAGAAGAAAAAGAAAAAAGGAAAACAAAACAAAAGGTAAACAGAAGGAGGGGGAAACATTAACGAAAAAAAGAAAACGAAAAAAAAGTGTGGGGGGGGAGACAACAAAAACAAAAAAATAAAATAATATAAAAAAAAGGTGAGGGAGGCTGAGGGAAGGGGGGGGGGGGTAGGGGAGGGAAGGGAGTCAAGGGAGGTTGATTTTAACGCGATTGGCTCTGGGATTTTTTTTTTTCTCTCTCTCTCTCTCTGTTTCTCTCTCTCATGCTCTCTCTCTCTCTCTCTCTCTCTCCTCTCTCTCTCTCTCAATATCTCTCTCTCTCTCTCTCATTTCTCTCTCTCTCTCTCTCTCTCTCTCTCTCTCTCTCTCTCTCTCTCTCTCTCTTTTATTTTTTATTTTTCCCAAAAGCATCACGTGATCACCAGGACTCTTAATCTCTATTTCTTAATCACCCCTTTTTCTTAATTACACCCGTTCTTGTGACTCCCTCTTTTGCGTGCTCTCGGGGGAGGGGGGGAGGGGGAGGGGGGGGTGGCAGAGGGTAATGACCTTGTTTGTTCATTTCCCTTTGTTTAATTTGGTTTTTGTTTGTTTGTTGTTTGTTTGTGTTGGTAATGGTGGGTGATTTTTTTTTCTTTTGGTTTTTTGCCTTCGTTGTTGTTTTTGTTGTTTATGTTTTTTGTTGTTTGTGTTTTTGTTGTTTATGTTTTGTTGCTTATGTTTGTTTTGTTTGTTTTTTTTTGCTATTGTTTTGTTTTATTATTGACATGTTGTTTATGTTTTTGTTGTTGTTGTTTTTGTTGTTGTTTTTTTTTTGTTTTTGTTGTTTATGTTTTTGTTTTTATGTTTTTATTGTTGTTGTTTTTTGTTTATTTCTCTTTGTTGTTGTTTTTGCTGCTGTTCCTTTTTGGTTTTTGTTTTTGTTCTTTTGTTTTTTTGTTGTTATTGTTCTCGTCATTATCATAGACAAAAAAAAAATAGACAAACAGGATATAAAAACTATACCGGCTTCTTATGCAACGAATGTATTAAGTCACAATGACAAAAAAAAAATCTACAGTGAAAATAACATATTAAACTGTAAAGGTTTTTTCTTTATTCATTTGCTAATTCACTTATTTACTTATTTACTCATTTACTTAATTACTTATTTACTTATTTACTTATTTACTCATTTACTTATTTACTCATTTACTTATTTACTTATTTACTTATTTACTTATTTACTCATTTACTCATTTACTTATTTACTTATTTACTCATTTACTTATTTACTTATTTACTCATTTACTTATTTACTCGTTTACTTATTTACTCATTTACCTATTTACTTATTTACTTATCTCTTTATTAAGTACTTCCATGGCCACTACAAGAGAAAGAGAAAAAGGGGAAGAAAGCATAAGAGGAAACGGCAAGAGAAGGAAAAGAAGAGGAGAGAGAAAGAGAAAGGGAGGGAGGGAGGGAGAGAGAGAGAAGGAGAGAGAGAGTTTTAAAGAGAGAGACAGAGAGAGAGGGAGAGAGAGAGAAGGAGAGAGAGAGACAGACAGTTTAAAGAGGAAGAGGGGGAGACAGAGAGGGAGGGAGAGAGAGGAAAAGAGAGAGAGGGGAGGGGGGTATATATAGAGAGAGATAGAAAAAGAAGTTGTTTTGTTATAATGATTATCATATCAGCCAAGAGACTTTTTTTTTACATGTTTTGCTTCCTTTTCTTTTTTTCTTTCTTTTTTATTTATTTATTTATTTATTTTTATTTTTCTCTTTTTTTACAATAAAATCTGACCTTCATATAGTATCTGCTGATTCTACGTCTAATTATCATTATCATCATTATCATTATAATCATTATTATCATTATCATTATGATCTAGTTCAGGTAAATGATCCTACCTATCTTTAACATGAGAGGCATTATAGTATTAGTAAGGATACTATAGTATAAGTATAAGTATTATAGTATAAGTAAGGA
>NC_051392.1:36255972-36257539 GCF_015228065.2 Penaeus monodon
AACTAAAAAAGTTGAAAAACCCAACGCAAGAAAATCCCATCAGGCTGTTAATAAATGTAAAATGAAATATTTGAAAAATGTGGATAAAGGGGAAAAAAAAGCAGAATGAGATGTGTCGTAAGTCTGAAAACCCCTTTTTTTTTTTCTTTTTTCTCTCCTGTTTTCCTCTCTGAGATTCCGAAGAGGAAGTGGAGAAGTGGAAGAGGAAAGAAGAGGATTAGAGTGGTTAATGGTTGCGTGTGTTCGCTTATTTCACTTATTGTTTTTCTTCCCTGCCTTTTTCTTTTTTTTTTGCACGAGAGAAAGAGGGTGGAAATGAGAAACTGAAAGCTGGAAAGAAAACGGAAACTCCAGAGAAAACGGGAAACTCCAAAGAAAACGGGAAAAGTCGAGAGAAAACCAGAAACCAAAGAAAACGGAATTCTGCCACTGTTTTGCGTGTTATTTACACCGGAAATTCGACACGCTAAAGGGAGAAACGCACAAAAGTTTTCCCTGACAAGTTGGATGCATCAGAAAGGAGAATCTCGAAGAATTGGTCGGAAAGTCAGGTCCGTTTAATGGTAAATGAATGAGAGGAGAAACATGGAGATGGATGGCGAGAGTGAGGGGAAATATTGTAAACTCTTGGGGATATGGGTCCGGCGAGGGGAGATTGGGGTACGAGGAGAGAATGGGAGGAGAATAGATAGAAGTAGGGGAGGGAAAAGGAAGAAAGAGAAGTAGGAGAAACAGAAAAGGATTGGGTAAAGACTATGAAACATACTGACACGTAAATAAAAACATTTAACTGAATATGAGTGACTATTTATTGCCTGTTCTTCCGTGTTCATTCATTTGCGAGCAACAAATGAGATAAAAGTCAAATTTATTATGTAGCTAATGAATACGAAGCGAAACAGCAAGATACACGAATCATTTTTTTCTCTCTTTTTCTTCATCTTTTCTTTAATAAGCTCTAATATAACTTTGATCACGCCAGTCTAATATTATTTTGTTGCACAAAGAAGCCCTCATGATTTCACTTTATTTTGGTTTTAGTCTTTAGAGTGAACAAAAAAAAAAATAACAAATTTCAAAGCAAGTTAGAGAAAAAAATATATACACAATTATGATGAACAGCTCTTACTCTAAATTCGAAAAAAAATGTAAATACATAAACACAATCAAACAGAATTTAAACGAACCTGCAGAATGGAGAAACATTTATAAACACACAAGCACACATTCACACGCGGAGATCTAATTACCAGGATAAATGGGGTAATAATTATCATTATTTTATTCGTACTCTCGGTATTACGACAGTCATGCGAACTCTTGCATGAGACTCGACCTCATAAACATGATAGCCATAAGAGCTACGAGATGCGCCATGATGGAGGGTAACGACATCTGTTGACTGAAATCCATAACAAGCATCAGGTAATTGCCAAATGTAAAAGCGAAATAATGACTCTCTCTTTGTTTATTCGTTAATGAATGCACTTGAAATGAACTAACGCGAAACAGATAAATGCGGGTTGTCTTTCTTGCCAATAAAACCGGTAAATTTTTTCATTTAGAT
>NC_051392.1:36257639-36261411 GCF_015228065.2 Penaeus monodon
GCCCCCTTGACAAGACTTTCATAATGATCGGATATTGTAGTAATTAAATGAGCGTTTAATTAAAAATCGCATTTGTGTATACGTTATCTTCATAACAGCGTGCACCTGTCGGGCTTCAGATGGCTATCAAAACAAGAAGCTAAAAAAAAAATAAAAAAAAAAAAAAAAAAAATTATATGAAATGACATTACGACACGAAATTCGAACATTTCTTTTTTATTCCTACACTGATTACATGTCAAATAAATGTACATTCATGTATATAATTAAATAAAATGCTTACTTATGCATATATCAAAACGTCATAGTCATTAACATCAGTTACTTATGTGCTGAGACAATAAATATTAATGATTAATAATATTATTAGATATTGTGATCATAAGTAATAATAATAACGATGAGAAAATGGGTAATCATCATTAACTTTGACATATACACGTATATATAATATAACATATAATTAGCCATCACTATATTACGATGATGATGATGATGAATTGGATAATAATCAAGAAAATAATAAAAAAAATAATAATATAATGATATTAATAATTATGATGATAATAAAAATAATAATGATGAGGATATCAATGATAATAGTAATAGTGATGATAATAACGATACTAATAATGATGAAAATAAAAATTTTTATCATAATAACAATAATAATAATAACAATGATAATAATGAAAATAATAATAATTGATATCATGAATGATAAAAATAGTAATATTGATGATAATAATGATAATGATAATAACAATGATAAAAATAATAACAATAAAAATATTTAAAATAATAATAATAATAATAATAATAAATAACAATAATAGTAATAATAACAAAAGTAGTAATAACGTTAATAACAATGAGAATATTTGTATTAGTAAATGACAGTAATTGTGATAATAATAACAATTAATAACAGTTATAATGATAATGATAATAAAAGATAATAATAAATGATGATAAAAGTAATTTAGATAAGATAATATGATAAAATGTGAGATGTGATATGATCATGATATCATAATAATTAATAATAATAATCAAACTAATGATAATAATAAAATAATAATAATAATAATAGTAATAAAAATAATATAATTAATAATAATAATATAAAAATAACAATCATAATATAATCATAATGTTTATCACTATTATTATCAAACATTATTTTTATTATTATTTTATTTTATTATTATTTATTATTTTATTTTACATTTTATTTTATCATTATTATTATTTATTAATATTATCATTATTATTTTTTATTACTATTATTACTATTATCATTTATCATTATCATTATTATCATAATAACGATGATAATGAAAATGATGGTAACGATTAAACAATATTTATTATAATCCTTATTATCATTATCATTAAGATGATAATAAAAATATAATGATAATAATAATGATAATGATAGTAATAATAACAATAACAATAATATAACGATAATAGTAATAATAATGATGATAACAATGATGATGATGATAATTGTAATAATTATAGAAATTATAATATTAATTGTCATTACTACCATTATTATCATTATAGTTATTAGTAGTAGTAGTAGTATTAATATCATTATCATTATCAGTATCATTGTTATCATTAATAGTATTACTATCATTGTTATTTTCAGTTTTATTCTCATTATTATTATCAGTATTACAAAAAAAAATAATGCAAAATTCTATAAATGTAAATCTAAAAAAATAAATAAATAAAAATAATAATAAAAAAAAAATAATAATAATAAAAAAATAATAATAATGATAAAATAATAATAATATAAATGAAATAATAATAATGATAATAACAATACGATTACACGTCTTTCGTAATGAGGGTAAGCTTGACTAGCAAATAAATCGACTTCTTTTACTAGTCTCTCGTCCCCTCCCCCCCTCTCCCCCCTCCCCCTCCAGGAACCCCCTCCACCTCCCCCTTTCCCTTCACCCCCCCCCAGTCTTTCTCGTTTTCCCTTGTTTCTCCTTTTAAAAATAAAAAAAAAAAATTTTTATATTTATATTGATAAATTTACTAATTCGGTCTTCGTAATTTGGGGAATTTTGGGGTTAGGGGAAAAATTGACTATCTTCTTACTTCTTTTCTCTTACTTCGGCAAATTCTTACCCCCTGTCTTCGTTCTTGCTTCTTTTGGGGATATTGGCAACGGCGGATACTTTGACGTGATACTTGGGGCCCCTGATACTTGCGTGATACTTGGGTGATATTTTCGATACTTGACGTATACTTGCGTGATACTGCTGATACTTGGTGAAAACTTGCGTGAACTTCGTGAACTTGCGTGATACTTAAACGTGATACTTGACGTGAACTTGACGTTACTTAAACGTGAAACTGGCGTGAAATTTTTGAACGTAAAACTTGACGTGATACTTGGCGTGAAACTTGACGTGATACTTGACGTGATACTTGACGTGATACTTGAAAAATGTCATGCACAGAGTAAGTTCTGTGATTTGTCTTCCTCTCATTCTTAATTTTTATCTGACTTATGTATCTCCTTTTTCGTTTTGTTTTTTTACTTTGTTCTTTGTTGTTGTTGTTTTCCGTGCGTGTTTTCTTCTTATTATTATTTTGTTTTTATTACCTTTCGTTATATTTTTTTCTTATTTGTTATTTGTCTTTTTTTTCTTTTTCTTTTTTCCTTTTTTGCTTCATTGTCTACTTCTGCTTCTTTCCTCTTTCTTTTCTTCCTGTTTTTATTACTTTCTCTCTCTCTTTTCTCTCTCTCTCTCTTCTCTCTCTCCCCCTCTCCCTTTCTCTCTCCCTCTTCTTCTTCTCTCTCCCCTCTCACTTCTCCTCCCACCTTCTCCCCACCCCCTTTCTCTCCTCTTCTCTCCTCTCTCCCTCCCCCTTCTTCTTCTTCTCTCTCTCTCTCCTCCTTTATTCGAATAACTTCCCATTCCTATCCCCTCCTCTTCTTCTCTTCTCTTCTCTTCTCTTCTTCTTCTCTTCACCTTCTCTTCTTCACCTTCTCTTTCAACACCCAACCTTCCCTTGTATCGCTTTCCCTCTCTTTCCCTCCTCTCTCTTCGCTCTTCTCTCCTCTCTCCTTTCCCTTTCCCCTCCTCCCTCAGGTGATAAACACAAGAGGAAAAATATCTCTCCTTCCTTTATCCTCCCTCTTCCTTTATTCTCCCTTTTCCCTCTCCTCCCTTTCGTGTTTCTCTCTCTCTCCTATTTCCCCTTTGACACGTCCTTGGCTTTACCCTCGTAGTCATAATGATAGACAAGTACGGGAATCAGTGTTATTTTCTCCCTCTCTCTCTCTCTCTCTCTCCTTCTCTCTCTCTCCTTCTCTCTCTCCTTCTCTTTCTCTCCTTCTCTTTCTCTCTCTCTCTCTCTCTCTCTCTCTCCTCTCTCTCTCTCTCTCATCCCCTCCCCTCCCCTTCTCTCTCTCTCTCTCTCTCATCTCTCTCTCTCTTCTCCCCTCTCCTCTCTCTCTCCCTCCTTCTCTCTCCCCCTTCTCCCCTCTCTCATCTCCTCTCTCTCCTCTCCTCTCCTCTCACCTTCTCTTTCCCCCTCTTCCCCTCTCTCTTGTGGGTTGTTGAGTTATTGTCATTATATCCCGTATCTCTCTCTTGTGGGTTGTTGAGTTATTGTCATTATATCCCGTATATAACGGCATCACAATATGACACACATAACTCACATTAGTATCACAGCTCCCTTCATTATCACAACCCACATCTCTCTCTCTCTCTTTCTCTCTCTCTCTCTCTCT
>NC_051392.1:36266511-36269011 GCF_015228065.2 Penaeus monodon
CCGTTGGACAGGTCGAAACCATCTTTTGGCCTGGCGTCCCCTCCTCTTTCCCCTCCCCCCCCTTCTTTTATCCCCTCTCTTCCCTATTTCTTTTCTCCCTCTCCTCCTCTCCTTCCCCCCCTCTCTCTCTTCTCATTTCTTTTCTCCCTCCCCTCCTCCTTCCCCACCTCTCTCTTCTCATTTTTTTTCTCCCTCCTCTCCTCTTTCTCCCCTCTCTCTTCTCATCTCCCCCTTCCTCCTTCCTCCTTTTCTCTCCTTATTTCTTCTCTCTCTCCCTCCTCCTTCCCCCTTTCTCTCCTGATTTCCTCTCTCTCTCTCTCCTCCTTCTTCTCCTCCCACTCCCTTCTCTCTCTCTCTCTCTCTCTCTCTCTCTCTCTCTCTCTCTCTCTCCTCTCTCTCTCTCTCTCTCTCTCTCTCTATTTCTTCCCCACCTGTCGTTTTCTTTATAAAACTTGATTGATCGTGATAGTGGATTCCGCGTTTTCTTTCTTGTTAAGCAAAATAAATGACTTTGTCTTAAGAGAAAACGGGAATTCCTATATTTCATTTTCTTTTCCCTTACCTTTAGCGCAAATGCATTTTTTTTTTCTTCTCCTTCTTCTTCTGTGCAAGTCGCGAGACCAAAATTCACGGGAAAAAAAAATAAATGAAATAAACCAAAAAAGATTAAAAAAAAAACGTAATATTCAAATAAAAAAGACAAAAAAAATAATAATTCACCCGAATGAGATACACCAGGTGCGATCTGTTTGGATTTCGATGGCAATGATGAGACCAGCAAGATGCACTGGTAACAGAAAATTGCAATTGGAATTCATGCATGAACCTTCGTAAATCATTCAAATGGACTCCGAGCGTATTCACTTTCGCTCATCCATTACGAATCACCAATCAAATCAATCAAACGGAGGTCTTTAGTGTATTTGGGAAATAAACCTTTAAAAGATGAGGGTAAAAAAAAAAGAGGTTGAAAATATATAGGTTAGATTGATTCGTATTTACATTTGCATACGTGTGTATGTATATGTGTATGTGTGTATGTCAATGTGTGTGTGTGTGTGTGTGTGTGTGTGTGTGTGTGTGTGTGTGTGTGTGTGTGTGTGTGTGTGTGTGTGTGCGTGTTTATGAATATGTGAATATGTACATATAAATGTACAGACAGATATATAGATAGAGATCGACAGACAGATATTTATCTATCAATTCATCCTATACATAAGGCATAATACCCAAATAAACCTTTAAAAAAAAATAAATAAACTCCCGCAGAAGAAAAATGTCGCCTGCGAGGCTTCCGTAAGCAGCTAAGGCTTCGGTGCCACCACGAAAACCTTTTCTTTCGCCTGCCCTTTACCTCCAGGGCTTATGCAAATCACCCCCGCGTAACACTTCGCTAAAGCCCGAAGAGTATATCATCCGTCTGGCAGCGAGATATCAATATGGTAATGGTCGCGGTTATCGTACCGCATCGTCGGCCCGATCTTGAGGAATTGTTGTACCGAAAGACTCGGGAAAAAAATATGATAATAACAATGAAGAAAGAAATGGGGGAGGGGAGAAAAAAGGGGGGTTTGCAGGTCCGTTAGGGGGGATTAGGGAGGGGGGGAGAAGGAGATAAGAATGAATCCAAGGAAGGTGGGGGAGGGGGAGGAGAGGAGAGGGGGGGCCCGGGGGGAAAGTGTATCTGACTTCAGAACCTTGAGCAATAAAGAGGTCTCTCTCTCTCTCTCTCTCTCTCTCTCTCTCTCTCTCTCTCTCTCTCTCTCTCTCTCTCTCTCTCTTTCCTTCCCTCTCCCCCCCCTTCTCCCTCTCTCTCTCTCTCTCTTTCCTTCCCTCCCCCCTCCCCACCCCTCTCTCTCTCTCTCCTCTCTCCTTCCTTCCCTCTCCCCCCTCCCCCCTCTCTCTTTCCTTCTCTCTATCTATCTATCTATCTATCCTTCTATCTATCTATCTATCTTTCTATCTATCTATCTATCTTTAACTCTCTCTCTCTCTCTCTCTCTCTCTCTCTCTCTCTCTCTCTCTCTCTCTCTCTCTCTCTCTCTCCTCTCTCTCTCTCTCTCCTCTCTCTCTCTCTCTCTCTCTCTCTCTCTCTCTCTCTCTCTCCCTCTCTCTCTCTCTCTCGCCTGTCTCCCGCTCTGAAGATATATTGAAGGAAGGACTGATATATGAACACGTCTGATCCCTTTGCCTCCGATCGCCATGTCAGGAACCAGCTCTTCGCTATTGTTATTATTATCGATGTTGTCTTTGTTAATTTCTTTGTTGTTCTTGTTTGTTTGTCTTTGTTGGTGGGTTTTTTGTGTTGTTCTTGTTTTTATTGTCTTTGTTGGTGATTATTTGTTTTTGTTATTTTTTTTTTTTTTTTTGTTGATGTTACTTTTTTTTACGATTTTTAGAATTGGTGTTGTTGTTGTTATTATCAGCAATATAATGATAATAATATTGATATCATTGCTTTTATGATTTACATACTAAGGGAATCATTATTATTTTTATC
>NC_051392.1:36284011-36286511 GCF_015228065.2 Penaeus monodon
TCTTTATAATTATTATCATTATCATTATCATTATCATTATCAATATTATCATTATCATCATCATTATTATAATCAGTATCATGATCATTATCATTATCATATCATTATTCTTTTTATCTCTATTTTGTCCTCTCCTTTTTTCCTATACCTAGTTAGCCTTAACAAAATTATCTCGTGTTTTATGTGAAAATCGCAGCGTAACTTAGATACAACGGGATTATTTTGTTATTAATTGAATTTTGTAACTGGGTGAGAGCGGGGGGGGGGGAGAGGGGGGGGGGAGGGGGGGGGGAGGGGGGGAGAATTGAAAAGAAGGAAGGCGAGGAAGAGAAAATGTAAGGAAGAGAGGGAGAAGGAGTGAGAATTGGAATAGGTGGAATAACAAGAAGAAGAGGAGGAGGAGGAGGAGAGGGAGAAAAGGAGAGGGAGAAGGAGGAGGAAGAAGAGGAGGAGGATGGTGAAAAGAAGGAGGAGAAAGAGAGAGATGAACGAAATGAGG
This sequence comes from Penaeus monodon, assembly GCF_015228065.2. NCBI lineage: Eukaryota > Metazoa > Arthropoda > Malacostraca > Decapoda > Penaeidae > Penaeus > Penaeus monodon. Next base: position 36,284,511 of record NC_051392.1, read on the forward strand.
AAAAAGAGGAGGAGGAAGATGAGGAAAACGAAGAAGAAGAAAAAGATTAGGAGAAGAAAGATGAGGAGGGCGAGGAGGAGGAGGAAGAAGAGGAGGGGGAGGAAGAAGAAGAAGAAGAAGAAGAAGAAGAAGAAGAAGAAGAAGAAGAGAGGGGGGAAAAAGAAACAAGGGGAAAGTAAAAAAAAAAAAAAAAAAAAAAAAGTAAATAGCCAAAACAGAAGATAGAAACAAAATATGCAAATATATGCAAATTCAAGTAACTGTTTCCTTCTCGAGTATATTTACCCAAATTCCTCTAACTTGGATTGATTGATGTGGTACTGCATATTTGCCTCGTGTGCTTGCATGTGCATGATTGCATGGATAGAGACGGTGGAAATTTCCGAATGAGAACAAGTGCATGGAAGAGAGACGGAGAGAAAAGTAGATAGAGAGTGGGAAAGATAGATAGGTGGAGGTGATAAGAAAGAGGTGGCGGGAACGGTGAAAAAGTTCCCACTGTTACTTTCATTATCACTTTTATTATCATTGTCATCATCATCTTTATCATCATCATCATCTTCATTATTATCACCATCATCATCACCATCATCATCATCACCATAATCATCAACATCATCACCATTGTCACCATCATCTTCATTATCATCACCGTCATCACCATCAAATAATAACAATGTCATTATTGTTGTTATCATTATTAACATCTTCCTATTAACCCTTATCATCATCATCATCATCATCATCATCACCATCATTATCATTATCATCATCACCATCATCATCATCATCATCATCACCATCATTATCATTATCATCATCATTATCATCATTGTTGTTATGAAATATGAAATAGATATTTGATCAATCTTATTATGAATAAATGTAGTAAATATTATTGTAAATATTATTATTATTATTATTATTATTAAATATGATTATCAAATAAATATTATTATCATTATTATTATTATTATTATTATTATTATTACCTTGTTATTCCTTCTTTCAATTATGAATAACGTTTCGGTAGTTTAAATTTTTAAAATTGAAAAAAAGAAATAAGATATATATCATTATGATTTTATTACTATTATCATTATCATTGCTTCTTTCAAATGTGAATTTCAAGTATTTCAGAGTATTTCCTTCAGTCAATTTCAGTTAATTAATTAATTAATTCAGTTAATGACATGAAATACATTGCTGAGTTTTAACATTTCTGGTTCATTAAAATTATTCGATATTTTGTGCTTCTGAGTGTGACTGTGGGCTTACATAATCATTCTTTGGTTTTCTTTCGATAGTAAATGCGCACACACAGATACACGCGTGTGTGTGTGTGTGTGTGTGTGTGTGTGTGTGTGTGTGTGTGTGTGTGTGTGCGTGTGTGTGCGTGTGTGTGTATGTATATATATATATATATATATATATATATATATATATATATTATATTATATATATGTATGTATGTTTTATGTATGTATGCATGTATGTGTGTATATGTATATATTATTATTATTATTAACGGTAGGTTCATGTTTGAGCCGCCGTGGTCACAGCATGATACTTAATTGTAGTTTTCATGTTGTGATGCTCTTGGAGTGAGTACGTGGTAGGGTCCCCAGTTCCTTTCCACGGAGAGTGCCGGTGTTACCTTTTTAGGTAACATTCTCTCTTATTTTATCCGGGCTTGGGACCAGCACTGACTTGAGCTGGCTTGCCCACCCAGTGGCTAAATAGGCAATCGAGGTGAAGTTCCTTGCCCAAGGAACTTCATCGTATCTAGGTTCGATTTACCTAAAATTATGTAAATCAGCGCGCGTGCTCGCATACGCACGCGGCGATGCGTGTGTGTATGGATGCACCCACGCACTCGCATGCGGCGATTGGTGTGTGCACTTGCGCTGATTATATGTATATATACATATATATATATATATATATATATATATATATATATATATATATATATATATATAAAATATATATGTATATATA
>NC_051392.1:36292314-36297314 GCF_015228065.2 Penaeus monodon
TCTCTCCTTTTTTCCTCTCTCCTTCTTTTAGTTTTTCCCTCCCCTTTTTCCCCCCTTCCCTTTTCCTCCCTCCCTCTCTCTCTCTCTCTTCTCCTCTCCCCCCCCTTTCCCTTTTCCCCCCCTCCCCCCCCCTCTCCTCCCCCGCTCATTTCTCATTCTTCTCTCCTCTCTCTCTCCCTCCCCTTCTCCTCTCCTCTCACTCTCTTCTCCTCTCCCCTCCTCTCCCCTTTCCTCATCTCCCCTTCGCTTTCTCTTTTTCCCTTTTCCTTTTCCTCTCTCTCCTCTTTTCCCCCCTTTCTCTTTTCCTCTCTCTCTCCTCTTCTCTCCTCTTGGGTCTTTCCTCTCTCCCCTCCCTTTTCCTCCTCTCCCCCCTCTCTCCCCTCTCTCTCTCTTTTTTTCCCCTTTTCTCTCTTCTCCCCCTCTCTTTTTCCCCCCCCCCCCCCTCTCCTTCTCTCTCTCTCTCTCTCTCTCTCTCATTATGTTGCTAGTACTTCCTCTCTTCTCTCTCTCCTCCTCTCTCTCAATATAATAATAATATAAATTTTAATATAATATATATTTTATTATATAAAAAGATATATATATATATATTATATAATATATAAAATAAAATATATATTAAATATATATACCCATATGTTATAGGCATACACAACACAAAAACACACACACACAACCACACACCCCCAACATATTATATATATAATATAAATAAATTTTAATATATAATATATATATAATATATAAATAAACACATATATCTATATAATATATTTATTTAAAAATATATTAACCCACAAATTTAATAAATATTATATTTTTATATATATATATTAATATAATATAGTTATTGTGTGTGTGTGTCGTGGGTTTGGTTTTTTGTTTTTTTATATTATATAATATAAATTTATATTATATATTATATATTTATATAAAATTTACTTTATATATATATAATATATATTTTATATATATATATATATTATATATATTTATTATAGTTTTTCCCATGTGTATTTAACAAAAAAAATTGCACACAATTATAATATATATTTATTTTATATTTTAAAATAAAATATTTTAATATATATATATATATAAAATTTTAAATATTTTATTTAAATTAAAAAATTTTAATTTATTATAATATAAATATATTATATATATATTTAATATCTGTCCCAACACACACACCACACACCAACCACATTATTAAAATATATATATATTATATATATATAATATTTTAAAATTTTAATATTTTAAAAAATTTTAAAAATATATTTATAAATAATATATTAAGAAACCCTCCCTGACCAAGTTTCAAACCCCCGGTTTACCCCCAAGGCAAACCGGGGGCCAAAACTAACCCAAAACCATGCACACACCCCTGTGGGGTAGTAACAAACGCAAAAAAGTCAAATTACTCTTTATTAAGTGTCAGCTGGGTTTCGAGTGGAGCCTACCGAGGGGTGAGTGCTTTTTCCTTTTGGATCGGCGGCTTAAATATCCCAGCCGGATGTTACTCTCGATCGGTCCGTAGTTTGCGCGGGGGATGGGCGGGAGTGGGATCGCCAAACCCCCTGGACCGACTCTACCGACCCGGGGAAGTTCGTCGCACTTGGGCACCAAAAAGCACTCCCCCCTTCCAGTGTACGGTCGCAAAAACGAACCTTCGAAACGTGCATTGCTCCGGGTTTCGCGGCTTCCCAAAAGGCGATGCTGACGGTGTGTCTCCTCTGGTGCCGGAGGTGAGGGTTTTTTTACTGTCCCCTTGATAACCGGGAAGGGTCCCCATAGGGTGGGCAGAGGGAGGCTTGGGGGGGTCGTTTATGAAGAATGGAGCAGTCTTGGGGGTCGGGGGGAAAAAGTAGAGTCTCGTTGGGCCGTGAGGGTCTCGTAGGACGAGAGCGGACGGGGCCATGGGCCCGCGAAGTGCCTTCCCGAATCCCCGGGTCCTGACTCCGGAGCTGACTAGAAAATTCGCAGGGAGAGTTTGGGGGTTCCGTAGACCATCTCTCTGGGGTGAAACCGAAGACCCTGCTTGAACGGGGTCCGTATGGAGGGGCCAAGGGAAACGGGTCCCCCCAGTGGGGGGGGAGAAGAACCGTGGGGGCCTCCTTCAAGGGCGGTGTGGGCGCTCCCCTGCCATTGGCCCGGGGGAGGGGTTGCTGGGGTCCGGATGCGCTTCGAGCCGAGAAGGGTTAAGCTGCCCCAGAAGTGGGACTCGAACTGGGGACCTCTTCGGTCGTGACCGTCGTTGGAGCCCCCTTTCGGATATCCAGGTGCTGAAAAGGTCTTGGCAAGGGTGGCGGCAGGGGTCTGGATAGGCGTGGGCCTCAGGCCCCTGGAAAAACCCGGTCAATCATTCAGGACGTCTGAACCCGGGGTTGCGGTAGGGGACCGACTACGTCGATGGTACTGCCGAAGGGGCCCCACTGGTAAAAGGAACCCTGTGGGGGAGTTTGTGTTGGGGAAACCTTATTTTGCGTTGGCATCGATGGGGCGCACCACTCCGGACTCTCTATTGATGCCGGGGCCCAGACAAACCTTTGCTGCGGATGAGGTCCTGTGTTGCGCAAAATTTCCCCCTATAGCGGGGGGTAAACTTCAAAAAACTGTCGGCGGAGTGACGGGGGGATGTAGGAGGGGTCTCCCCCGCAGATGCCAGAGGATTGCCCCGAAGCCCTGAAGCTGCCCCGCTCTAGATGAAGGGAGGTTTTCCCCGTGGGGTGACCCTGGGAGGAAGGGTCTTTTTGCTGCCCCCTGCGAAACCAGCTGGGAGTCGATCGGGGTGCTCTCGCACTTCCTGGGTATTGAGATTTGGTAGGGGGGTCCAGCCTGGTTTTTGGTGCCCCGGATGTGTCATGTCGTGTAACTGGGCAACAAATCCCGGTGCCTTCTTTAAAGGGGGGGACTGACGGCGATTGTTGTTGCAGGGGGAAAGGGGAGGGGTTTTGGGGGCCTCAAGATGTGGAAGTCCTTCCCCTCGACGTTTTTCCCCGGAAGTGTTTGTGGCCGGGGTAAACTGCAAGGAGCTCCTTGCCCAAGGGACTGTACCTATTTTTTTTGTAGGGTGAAGCCGTGAAAAAAAAGCCCGGGGTTTTCCAAACCCTTACCTTCTTTTGCAAAAAAGCTCCATGGGGGGTCCCCAGGGTCGACGGCAATTGGCCTTGCTCCCTGCTGCGGGTGGTTTTAAATCCCCCCGAGGGTAAGGGGGGGTCCTTGCTACCCAAAAGCTTTTGATCGCCTCAAAATCCCCAAATAAAAGTCTCTGCCGCGTCCGACCGGGGTGGACGAGGGACGTTTTCAGAGGGCCAAAAAAAGGGCCACTTCGGGGGGAACCCCCCTGAAGAATTAATCATGCCGAGGGGTACTTCCGAAGCGTCTCTTTATTGTTGGGGTTAGGGAACGGGCTGTGACCTTCCCCCTGAGCTGGGGTAAAGCCGTTTAGCGGAATGTGTGCCTAGAAGGTGGGGAGGGGACCGAAAAGCTCTTACCAGGGTTGATGAATCCGGGGGCCCTGCAAGCGGTCAAAGAGGGGCCCGGAGGGGCTCTGGGGTTTCCCGCTGTTGCTGCTGGCGATGATATATCGTCGAGTAGACGAAGACCCCTGTAGGCCCCGGGTGCCATCGTCCTAAACGCTGGAAGTCTGGGCGGCGTTCCTTTTCCCAACGGATTGCAGGGGGTTTTCCCGGCCGGGAAGGGCGGGTCACAGCTGTCTTGGGGGTCCCCTCGGCAATGGGGGTTTGGTGGGACGCTCTGCGAGGTCGGTTTTTGAGAAAATCGTGCATCCCAGAGTCCCGTGGAAAGGGGTGGAGGGGCGGGAGGGGGTAGCGGTCCGGTGCGGTGGGTGTGTTTAGGTGACGGTAATCCCACAGGACGCCAGTCCCGCCTTTTTACGAACAAGGTGCAGGGAGATCCCACTGGCTGCTGGGAAGGGGTTTGATGCCGAGCTCTCCATGTGCTCGAATTCTGCCTTTGCGTCGGAACGACTGGTCGATGGCCCGCAGCGGGAAAAAACCGGGGGTCCGTCCCTGACGTGTGGTGCTTGACGGGGGGTGGTGGTGTCGTTGCCACTTTTGGGTTTTCGCCGGGGGAAATCGCGCAGCACAGCTCGTAAAGGGGGATGGTTGGGGAGTCATTATACCGGGGAAACGTACCAGGGGGACGAGGCGTAGGGGGGTCCCCGCTGGGGGACAAGGCACTCCTGCCTAAGGCCCCCCGTGAAACCGTGGTGAGCCAGGAAAAACACCCCAGGATCGGCTCTGTACGTCGGCGACAAGGAAAACCCCCGTCCCTTCGAGGCGGAGCGCCGCTGAAAAGGAGGGTCGTGAGCGTCACCCATACGTTGATGGGGGAACAGTTGGGAGCCTCCAGGCAGAAACGGCGATTGTCTGTCTTTGAAGGATCGGGAAAGGACGCTTTTCCGCTCCTGTGTCCCCCAAGAAAAGCAGGGGAATTGTTTTCTCGACTAGAGTAGGGCCGTCTGGGGCCCCGAGAGTCGGCCTCTAGTTCCCGCGGTGTCCGTTTCCCGGCCACGACAAAGGGGGGTTGCACCGAGCGCCCTGCGCCCAAAACGGGGGAATGGGAGAAAAAGTAGCACCTGGGGTCGGGGAACGGCGGCGGGGTAGGGGTGACGGGACGGGGGGGTGTTCGTCCCCCAAACACGGGTTTAAAACCGGGTGAGCGACTGCGATGGCGGGATTGGGGCTGGGGAAGGTTTGCGGGGTGAAAAATTGCCGAAAGGCAATTTTTTGGGGTTCGGCAACCGGTCGGAGGGCTTCCAGGTTTTAAAGGGGGGGGGCGGCTAAGCTGAATTGTGCGTAGTCGGATGGCTATGATCTCGTCCGCTTTTTAGGCTAATTGCCCAAAGGGAGCCCAGCTAGTAAGCGGTTTGAACGGTACTGGTAGACCCTGAAGGAACATCGACGTAAAAGGGCGGGGGCAGATGAGTGTTGGCACGGGGAGAGTGCGTTGTAGGTGCCGGGGTATTTTTG
>NC_051392.1:36316880-36319380 GCF_015228065.2 Penaeus monodon
GTATAGTTTTGTGTATGTTTATGTGTGTGTATGTATGTATGAACGTGTGGATATGTTATGTTTTTTTCTCTCTGAGTTTATGTATAGTTGTATGTGTGTTTATGTGTATATATGCATGTGTGTATAGTTTTATGTGTGTTTGTGTGTATGTATGTATATATGTGTGTATAGTTTGTGTGTTTATGTGTATGTATGTATGTATGTATGTATGTATGAACGCGTGGTTGTGTCAGAAGGCACCAGATATGTTGTTTTTATTCTCTCTGAGTATATGTATAGTTGTGTATGTATGTATGTATGTATGTATGTATGCATGTGTGTATGTGTACACGCGTGGTTCTGTCACAAGACGCTAGATTTGTTAGGATTTTCTCTTTCTCTCTGGGTTTATGTATAGTACTGTGTGTATTTATGTGTATGCATCTATGTATGTATGCGTGTGTCCTATCCTCCCCGTGTTTGTTTGTTTTTGTCTATTGTGTTCTGTTTATGTTTGTTTTTTCTCTTGGTTAAGTTCGTCCTAGTTCCTTCTTTTCGTGTGTTTGTATCTTTTTTTCTTCTTCTTCTTCTTCTTCTCTTTTATTCTCTTTCTCTTTTTTCTTCTCTTCGCATTTCTTTTCTGCACTCTCACACTTTCTGTAACTCTATCTCTCTCTCTCCTTTCCTCTCCTTTGCTTTTCAACTACGTTCCTCTTTCTTTCTCTCTCTCTCTCTTTCTTTCTTTCGTTCTTTCTCTCTCTGTCTCTCTCTCTCTCTTTCTCTTTCTGTGTATGTCTCTCTTTCTCTTTCTCTCGTTCTCTCTCTCTCTGTCTCTCTCTTTCTCTCCCTATACACTGATTCTTCTCCTCCCTCTCCCTCCCCCTATCGCTTTCCCCTCTTTCGACCTCACCGCCCTCTCTCTCTCCCTCACCCTCCCGCCCCTCCTTCGCAACCCCCTCTCCCTCTCCCTCCCCCTCCCGCCCCTCCTTTGCAACCCCCACTCTCCTTCTCCTTCTCCTTCTCCATCTACCTCCCCCCTTCCGCCCCTCCTTCGCAACCCCACCTCCCTCTCCCCCTCCCCCTCCCGCCCTCCTTCGCCCTCACCCTCACCCCCTTCACCCTTCTCCTCACTCCTCCCCTCACCCCCACCTCTCCTCACCCCCAGCATTCGCGTCAGGGGCGATGAAGCACCTGTACGGCCACATCGCCCATCAAGCCAACAACAATAACACGCTTACCAATTAAGTTCTCGGCTCCGACCCTCCCTTCAGCGCCCGCCACAAGTCCCAGTTCTCGTCGCGGCCTGGAATTCAGACGCGACTGAATTTCTGTACCTTTGCTGCAACTTCGCTGACGTCATAGCTTTTTATGTAAATAAATAAGCAAATAATACTATTTTTATATAAATAGATAAATAAATAATGGCTTTTTTTCTTTTTCTTTTGTTTACGCATTCGCGAAGGAGGAAGTTGTACAAGAAAGGGGGGTAAAGGAAGAAAGATTTAGAAAAAAAAGAAAAGAGTGAACAGAAGGGAAAAAATCACACTTGGGGAAAGACACTTCTCTGCAACAGCTAAAGCAATAACCCGAGGCCCCTTGCTCACTGAGTGCAACGTCTGTTCTTGTTGCATTCTTGCAATCTTTCCTTTCAACATACCCCCACCCCCACCCACCCACCCCACACTTCCAAACGAGGCTTCCTATACAGTGGTTAAACTCATATAAAACCTTAGCTTTCCTATCTTGTCTTCTGTCTCCTTTTTTATCAGAGAGAGAGAAAAGGGAGAAAGGGAAGGAGAGAAAGAGAAAGAGCGGGAATAGGGGACGAGAGGAGAATGAGAGAGAGAGAGGGGGAGAGAAGAGAGAGAGAGATGGGGAGAGAGAGAGAGAGAGAGAGACAGAGAGAGACAGAGAGAGTGAGAGAAAGAGAAAGAGAGAGACAGAGACACAAAGAGAAAGAGAGAGACAGAGAGAAAGAGAAAAAAATGAACAAACAGATATATATAGCAAGAAACAAATAAACACTTAGAGAAAGAGAGAGAAACAGACCAACAGACAGAGAGAGAGAGAAACAGAAACAGACCAACAGACAGAGAGAGAGAAAGAAACAGAAACAGAGACAGAGAGAGACGGAGAGAGAGAAAGCCAGTCCCGCGCCTTCGCAAACGCTAATCCGGCAATCGTTAATTAATATAACGAAACTGTGACGTCATCGTTTTTCCTGCGGTGTAAGTAGATGAGCTAAATATAGGCCTAAGTAACTTCAAAGGTCTTTTTTTCAGCAGGTAAGGCCGCGCGTTGTGGGAAATGGTGATCTCGCGTCGGGTTTCTGACGATTCTGTTATCAATCAAAACCGTGTCTCATAAATAGTGATTTAAAAAAGGCCGCTTTTGTGGTTATTGGATACTTCTGAATGAGATTGGTGGAATAATCTGATTTCTTTCGATTTCTAAAATAGGGACAGTGTTCAGAAACTGTATTAAATTTTATATTCTGTAAGGACTGTAGGATGCTATTCTT
>NC_051392.1:36324380-36331880 GCF_015228065.2 Penaeus monodon
TCATATTAGTATCCGATCAACAACAACAACAACAACAATAACAACAAAGAAGAAGAAGAAGGAGAAAAGGGAAATGAAGAGAAGACAGAAAAGAAAAAACAAACAAACAAACAAAAAAAACGAAGATGATATGAATTGATTATCGAATTACGTTTTACGTTTATTTCCGAATCACAATGCCATATCTAGCTTATCAATAATCTATCGTATCTTTTGTATTGAAAAATAAATAAATAAATGAATAAACGTATTGAATTAAGAATGGACTATTTAATTGTTTGTAACTTAACCTTTGTATTTCCCTTTCCCTCTCTCTGATGGGGGGGGAGGGAATGGAGAAGGAGAGAGAGAAAGAGAGAGAGAGAGAGAGAGAGAGAGAGAGAGAGAGAGAGAGAGAGGAATGAGAGAAGAGAGAGAGAGAGAGAGGTTGAGGGGAGTGGAGGAGAGAGAGAGAGGGAGAGAAGAGAGCAGGAAGGGAGAAGATAGAAGATAGAGAGAGAAGAGAGATAGAGAGAGAGAGATGAGAGAGAGAAGAGAGAGAGAGAGAGAGAGAAACAGAGAAACAGAGAGAGAAAAAAAAAAACAAGAAAAAACAAAAAAGAGAGGAACGAAAACCTACTTACCCTAACACAGAAAACACACATACTTTTTGAATCACAAAAAAAAAAAAAATTTACCTATATGATTTTTATTTCTATCCTCAGTTTTGTCAGTGCGTGAGATTAAATCCGAATCTGGCTTCAGGCTTTCCGGCTAACATTAATTATTCAAGAGAATATTCTTCACGATAAAGGATCACTAACAGCAATTCTTACTCGCAGAACAGGAACATGTTATACATATCTGGGTGTGTGCATGTATGTGTTTATATAAGTGTGTGCGTGTGGTGTGTTTGTGTGTGTGTGTGTGTGTGTGTGTGTGTGCGTGTGTATGTCTTTGTGTGTGTGTGTATAAATATATATAAACATAATATAATATTTTATATATATATATATATATATATATATATATATATATATATATATATTTATTTATGTATGTATAACGCAACATGTGTGTGTGTGTGTTTGTATATACATACATACATGAGGCAATGGTCAAAAACCGTAGGGTCTTTGATAGGCGGATATACAGCCCCTCCCCCTCTCTCCCTCCCCTCCTCCGCCCCTTCCTCCTCCCCCCTCCCCCCTCCCCCTCCCCCTTCCTCCTCCTCCCCCTCCCCTCCCCCCCCCGCAGCTGCCCTCTGACCTTTGCCCTGAGTCGCCGCCGTCGGTCACCAAACCCGGGCAAGGGACAGGCGGCCGTTGTATTAATAATGGCTCACTTTTGTACGAAGCGAAGAGGGGATTCGGAGGCGGATGACGCAGACGAAGGCGAAGAAGGGGAGGAGGAGCGATTGGTCTTCTGCTGTGCCTCCTTCTGCGCCGTCTGCTTCCCAGGCTCTTTGTGAATATATAGTCGTTATACGCATACATATATATATATATAACTATATAATATTATATATATAATATATATATATATATAATATATTATATATATTATATATATATATTATATAATAATCTCCTGACAGACTCGAACCATAGGTCACTCGGTATAAACCGAAGGCCATTAAATACCATGCAACAGACCCATAAAAAGAGTGTGCAATAGGATTTACTACTTCCATAGACATTACTGTCTATCATACTTGAGTAATGAAGCGAGTTTTACGCTCACTCCCGTGGCACTCGTGAATGATTAGCAATTCAATGGTTTAGCACTGGCCTCCGGTTTATCGGATGACTAAGTCGAGTCCTGTAGGAGAGTGTTTATCGACAAGCGCATGATATTCATTTCATATAGATATATTATATTATATATTATTACATATATTTATTATATTATATATATAGAATATATAATATTTAACACAATATTATTATTAATTAAAATATTGTATATTATATATATTACCCAAATATGTGATTTGTAATATATATATTATATGGATAATCTAGGTCTTTTAAGGGTGATCTGTAATGATCTAATTTGATTATCTGATACGACAACTTATCTCCTTTTTTTTTATTATTAGTAGTTATATAGATATTGATTTTATTTTTGTTGTTATCGATATAGATATAGATAGCTAGATGCTCCTCTCTCTCTCCCCTTTCTTCATATATATATCTCTTTTTTTCTTTTATTTTTATATCTAGATATGGCATATATGTATGTATCTTTGTCTTCTCTGTTGTGTGTGTGTGTTTGATTGCGCGTGTGCAAGTGCGTGTGCCTTTGTGCAAGAGAGTGGATATTGAAAAAAAGGAAAAATCCTGAGGACGGCGTCTTGAGGAGGTGGAGCCTCTGTAATCGTGTCTCAACATGTTTTCCGATGCTCTGGATACGACCAAACGTTCTCTCTCCTTCTGCCTTTGTTATTTTTTGCGTGTGTTTTTTTTTTATTGTTGTGAGTTTGTATTGTTTTCTTTTCCTTTTTTTTCTTTTTTATTTTCTTTTTTTGATTTCTCTTTTTCTACTTTAATAATCTCTCTTTATATTTACTCTCTACCTCTCCTCTTCTGCTCTCTCTCTCTCTTTCTTTATCTCTCTCTCTCTCTTCTCTCTCTCTCTCTCTCTCTCTCTCTCCTCTCTACTCTCTCTCCTCTCTCTCTCTCTCTCTCTCTCCTCTCTCTATCTCTCTCTCTCTCTCTCTCTCCCCTTATCTCTCTCTCTCTTCCTCAGTCTACCTTTTTTTCGTATACCCTTAACATACATTTAACATTTTTTTCTTTTTCCTTCATTCTTATCAATACGAAAATACAAATACAGGCTGATAAATGACTATCTAAAATCAACATTCATATTTTTATCATAAACCATAAGCTTATCAGTTGTGATTCGTCATGACCAGCGTCTGAACTGCATCTTTTTGATAAAATAAATGATTATGATGATGATGATGATGATGATAATAATAATAATAATAATAATAATAATAATAATAATATAATAATAATATATAATAATAATAATAATATAATAATAATAATAATAATGAAATATAATAGATAATAATAATAATAAAATGTTCACCGGAATACCTGTTCATGGAAATGAAAAAAAAAAATGTAAAAAAAAATCCGAGGAAATAGAATTATGATCGTTAATAATAAAACGAAAAAAATATATAAGTTCACTTACCTGCCCCGACGAGAGATAAAAGTGGCAGCAAGAGGAGTGAGAGACAGATGCAACCTTGCAACGTTGGCGTCATCTTGCAATTGTGTGTTCTTGCTTTTTGGTTTTTCGGTTTTTCGGTTTTCTTTTATGTAATATTCTTGTTTTTATTTTTTTTATTTTTTCCGTCTTCTTTTTTTTGTTTGTTTGTTTGTTTGTTTGTTTTTTGTCTATTTTTCTTTTATTTTATTTTAGATTTCTTTCTGTCTGTTATTTTTTCTGTATCTCTTTTCTAACTTTTTCTCACTATTTCCCTCTCCTCTTCTCTCTCTCTCTCTTTCTCTCTCTCTCTCTCTATTCTCTTTCTCTTTCCATCTCTTTCACTCTCGTTCGTTCGATCTCTCTCTCTCTCTCTCTCTCTCTCTCTCTCTCTCTCTCTCTCTCTCTCTCTCTCTCTCTCTCTCTCTCTCTCTCTCTCTCTCTCTCCTATTTCACATATATTTCTAAAAACACATTTCCTTCACTTTCTTCCCTTCGTAGCTATTTCTATCTCATTTTTCTCTCTCCCTTTTCTTTATTTCTTTTTTTTTTCACTATTTTTCCTTCAATAAACAGCACTATTTTTTCCCTTTAATAATTTCCTAACTTTTTTCCCGACTTTTCTTCGTCTTCGTTTTGTTCACTTCTCTCTTTATTGCCTCTTTTTTCTTTTTCTTCTTTCGCTTTTTTTTTTTTTCCTTGTTTATTTCTCTTCCTTTTCCTCCTTTCTTTTTTTTTCTCTCTCTCTTATTATCCGTTCCTTTTTCTCTCCCTTCTATCAACTTCCTTTTTTATTTCTTTTTTTTCCTTCTTCCTTTTTTCTATCCCTTTTACCTCTTCCTTCTTTATCTCTTTTCCTTCTTCCTTCTTTCTCTCCCTCCTTTTTTATCCACTCCCTTCTTTCTCTCCCTTTTTTTCCCTTCTCTTTCACCCAAGTCAGACCAGATGTTGAATCAGCTTTGCATGATCAATACGATGTCATGCAGAGAAGCGACGTGGGTGTTGCATATGACTTCATTATCGAGGTCAAAGGTCACGGTTTCTAGATTATAGGGTCTTCCGGGTTGCCAGGTCCTGGTTTCTAATTTATAGGGTCTTCCGGGTTGCCAGGTCCTGGTTTCTAGATTCTAGGGAGGGTTCTAGAGACCCGAGGGAGAGGGGGGGAGGGGATGGAGGGTTTCTAAGATTTTTCTTGAGGTTATATGGTCTCTATTTTTTTTTTTTCTTTTTTTAAGATTCTATTTTCTCTCTTTCTCTCTCTCTCTCTCTCTCTAGGTTCTTGGCTTAGGTATCCGGTTTCTATTTTTTTTTCGTATATTATAAATTTTGGTTTCTAGATGCAAGGTTCTGTTTTTTCTAGAATTTTTTGTGGTTTCTAGATTTAAGTTTCTGTCTCTTAATTTCTTTTTATTGTCTTCCCGTTTTTGGGGTTTCTAAATTCAAAATTCTGCTTTTTGTGGTTTCTAGATTTTAAATTCAGGTTTCTAGTCTTAGTTTCCTTATCTGTTTTCTAAGTATCCTTGTAGATTCTAGTTAATTTTTTCTATTTTTTTCGTCTTGGTTTCTAGATGAAAACTGCTCTCTTCTTAGCCTCTCAACGCCTCGATCTGAAAGGAGAAATTAGAGATTAGAATAATGATAATGACAGTAATAACGATGATGATAAAGATAATGATGATAATAATAATGAAAATATAGGGAGAGGGAGAGAAGGAGACGGGGAGAGAGGGAGAGGGACATAGGAGAAGGTGAGAGGGAGAGAGGGTGGGGGAGGGAGATGAGGGGGGTGAGAGGGAGAGAGGGAGAGGGAGAAGGTGAGAGGGAGAGAGGGAGAGGGAGAGAGGAGAAGGTGAGAGGGAGAGGGAGAGGGAGAGAGGGAGAGGGAGAGACGGAGAGAGGGAGAGGGAGTTGGGGAGAGGGTGCTAATGGTAATGATATTGGTGATAATGACACTAAGGATGATAAGAATATTTAATGATAACAATAATGGTACTATTTATTAGTATTAATATTCTCTCTCTATCTCTCCCTCTCTCTCTCTCTCTTCTCTCTCTCTCTCTCTCTCTCTCTCTCTCTCTCTTTCTCTCCCCCTCCTCCCCTCTCACTCTCTCTCTTCTCTCCCTCCCCTCTCTCTCTCTCTCTCCCCTCTTCCTCCCCTCTCTCTCTCTCTCTCTCTCTCTCTCTCTCTCTCTCTCTCTCAATCTCTCTCTATCTCTTCCAAGATCCCCCCCCCCTCCCCTCTCTTCTAAGTATAGATCAAGGTATTTCTTTTTGATGTGATGTGGATAATTGCATCTGATTTTATACTTAATTATAAATTCAACTCAAATAAAAAAACACTTTAAAAACAGCATAATAACGATGCACAGTTTTGCTAGTATTATGTATTTGTGGGAGAGCAATGATGGTAATGATGATAATAATGATGATAATGATGATAATGATAATGATGATAATGATAATAATGATGACAATGATTATAATGATGATAATGACAGTATGATAATGGAATTATCGTCATTATAATGATAATGATGATAATTGCTATCGTGATAATAATGATGACGATAATAATAACTATGGTAATGATAACGATAATAATGATGATGATGATAACAATAAAATTGATAATAATAATAACAAATAATAGTAATAATAATAATAAGAATTATTATTATTATTATTATTATTATTATTTTTATTATTATTATTATCATTATTATTATTAAAACAATAACAATAATAATTACAATGATAATAACGGTAATAATGATAATAATGATAATGATAATAATGATAACAATAATAATGATAATAAAGACAACAACGACAATGATAACAATAACAATCATAATGACAATAATGATATATATAGGAAATAACCAAACATAAATTAAATAAAACTAGTGAGCCAGATGTCAAGGCGAATCAACATCAAGAGAATCACACCAAATAAAAGAAAAAAAATAATAAATAAAAATGTAAAAAAGAAAAAGAAAGAAAGAAAAAAATATATATGTATGTATGTGTGTATGTATGTATGTGTGTGTGTGTGTGTGTATGTATGTATATATATATTTTTTTAACAAATAAAATCCTCTCCTCTGTTCTCCCCTCCCCCCCCCCCTTTCAAAAAAAAATTGCATCGGCTGACGTGGCCGATTAAGGAGTAAGATTCCCGTTTCGAAAAAAAAAAAAAAAAATGAAAGATGGAAAAATGAAAAATAAAAAATTTAAAATTTTAAAAAAATATGCATATGCTTAAGAGGATTCTAGTTTCGGCGATGAGACGGGGAGGGAGGGGGGGAGAAGGAGGGAGGGAAGGAGAGAGAGAGAGAGAGACGAGAGAGAGA
This sequence comes from Penaeus monodon, assembly GCF_015228065.2. Taxonomy (NCBI): domain Eukaryota; kingdom Metazoa; phylum Arthropoda; class Malacostraca; order Decapoda; family Penaeidae; genus Penaeus; species Penaeus monodon. The sequence goes on from NC_051392.1 coordinate 36,330,938, forward strand.
AGAGAGAGAGGAAGGGGAGAAGAGAGAGAAGAGAGAGAGATGAGAAAGAGAGAGAAAAGAGGGGAGAGAGAAGAGAGAGAGAGAGAGAGAGAGAGAGAAGAAGGACTTAGTGACGGAGGTAAGGAGGAAGAGACGAAGGGAGGATGGGAGGGACTGAAAGAGGAAGAGAGAGAGAGAGAAGAGAGAGAGAGAGAGGAAAGGAGGGAAGGAGTAGAGGGAGAGACTGAGGGAGGGAGGGAAGGATGGAATGAGGAACGAAGGAAGGGAAGGAGAGGTTGAGTAAAGGCGATTGAGGGAAGAAGGGAGGGAGGGAAGGAGGAAATGAGGGAGGGAGGGAGAAACTGAGCAAATGAGGGAGAGAGGGACTGAGGGAGGGAGGGACTGAAGGAGGGAGGGAGGGAGGGAGAGACCGAGGAAGTAAGGGAGGGAGGTAGGGAAGTATAGAGGGAGGGAGGGAGGGAGGAAAGGAGGGACTGAAGGATGGAGGGAGGGAGGAAGTGAGGGACTGAGGGAGGGAGGGAGGGAGGGAGGCCCGTGTCTCGGGGCTTAGCGTGCGACGTGTATTTTCCCTCGTGATTTTCTCTCGCTTTGCCCACTTTTCTTTTATCTTCTCCTGCCTCCTTTTCCTTTTTTACTTTTATTTTTATGTCAACTTCGGATTTCCTCTGCATTCTTTCTTTCCACTTCTTCGTTTTTTTTCTTCTTCTTCTTCTTTTCTGTTCTTTCTTAAAGACAAAAATAGTAATAGTGATGGTGATAATAATTATAATTATAGTAATGGCAATAATAAAGATAATCATAATTATCATAATAACAACAATGATGATAATAATCTAATGATTATAATAACAATGATTATAATGATAATAATAATGATCATCATAATAATAATAATAAAATAATAATAATGATAATAATAATAATAATATATTAATAATAATAA
>NC_051392.1:36366880-36369380 GCF_015228065.2 Penaeus monodon
TTTTCTTTTCCTCCCCCTCCCCCTTTCCTTTCCCAATTCTTTTTTCTTCCCTCCCATCCTCCTCATCCCCCTATTTTCTTCTTCTCTTTTCTTCTTTTTCTTCCCCCTCCTTTCTTCTTCTCTTCTTCTTCCTCCCCCTCCCCTATTCCTTCCTCCCCCCTATTTTTAATTCTATTCCTCCCCCTTTCTTTTCTCTTTTTCTCCTCCTGCTTTTGTTTACGATTTCAAACTTTTTCCTTTGCTTTTTCTCTTCTAATTCTATTTCTCCCCTCTTTCTGATTCTTCTTCATTATTTTCTTCTCTTGTTCTTATTAACTTCTCTTTTGATTAACTGTTTTTTTTTTCTTTTTATTAACAGCTCCATTTTTTATCATTTTTTTTCTATTTATTAACTTTTTACTAACTTTTCTCTCCTTTTTATCAACATTCTTCTTTTTATCAACATTTTCCTCTATTCATCAACATTCTCCTTTTTATCAACATTCTTCTATATTTATCAATTTATTCTCCACTTTTTATCAACATTTTCTTTCCCATCTCAACATTCCCTTTTTTAAATTTCCCCTATTTTTAAAATTCTCCTCTATTTTAAAAATTCTCTCCTTTTTTCAAAAAATTTTCTATTTTTCAACATTTCTTCCTTTTGATCAACATTCTCCTTTTATCAACATTTTATTTCCCATTTATCAAAAATTTCTCTATTATCAATTTATTTCCATACTTATAACTTCTCCTATTCATAAATTTCCTTTTTAACAAATGAATTTCCTTATTCGTTAATTAAAAATATAATAAAAAAATAAAATAAAATAAATAAAATCATATAACATAATATAATATAATATAATATAGTATAATATAATATAATAAAAAATAAATAAAGATTATATGCTTCCATTACTTTTAATATAAGTAATAACGATAGCAGTGATGACGTCACACAGTGAAAACGTAACACATTAATAGTATAAGTAAAATGAAATTAAAAAAAAAGAAAGAGATTAATTGATAGATAACAAAATAGATAAATGGAAAGATAACAACACAGATTAATAGATAATAAAGTAGATGAATGAAAGGGATTACAAGATAGATGAATTGATAGATAACAAAATAGATAAATTGATAGATAGTAAAATAGATAGATTAATAGATAATAAAATTTGATAAGTGAAAGTAATAACAAAATAGATAAATTAATGGATAACAAGATAGATAAATTGATAGATAATAAGATAAATAGATTAATAGATAATAAAATAGATAACTGGAAAGATAACAAAATAGATAGATTAATAGATAATAAAACGGCGAAGGAGAAATGGCGTCCATGGCTGTTTTTTTCTTAAGGAAAAAGAGTTGCTAAACTTTTTTCCTCTCCTCCCCCCCCTTTCTCTCCTTATCCCTTCCCCTCTTTCTCCTCTTTCCTCATTTTCGGTCTTTTCCCATTCCTCTCTTTCTTTCTTCCACCCCTGTACTTCCTTCTCTTTTTCCTCTTTTTTTTCTTTCTCCTGTTTCTCTTTTTTTTCTCTCTTTCTCCTCTTCCTCTTTTTTCCCTTCTCTTCCTTTTTTTTCCTCCCCTCCAATTTTCTCCCCTTTCCTCTTCCTTTTTTTCCCCTTCCTTCTTACTCTTTTTTCTCTCTTTCACCTCTTCCTTTTTTCCCTTTCTCTTCTTTCTCTTTTTTTCCCTCTTCCCTCTTCCCTCAACTTCCCTTCGGGTGACCCCTCCCCCTTGACCTCCCCCCCCTCGTTAAAAAAAAAAAAATCTCCCTGAACCTATTGACCCTTTTCCCCACCCCCTCCCCCTCCCCCACCCCTACACCCCCAACAACCCCCCTTGAAACCCCCCATCACTCCTCCTCCTCCCCTATGACCTCCCACAACCTCTCATGACCTCCCATGACCTCCTATAACCTCCCCCCCCTTCCCTTCACACACACCCAACATCCAAGAGGTCACCCAGAATCGCAGAAGCTTGCAGAAGCCTGCAGAAGCCTACAGAGCCCTACAGAAGCCTACAGAAGCCTACAGAGCCCTACAGAATCCTACAGAATTCTACAGAAGCCTACAGAAGCCTATAGAGCCCTACAGAAGCCTACAGAAGCCTCTCGCAAGTTTTGGCTTGATGGCAGCAAGCCGACTTCCCCAATTGGAAGTTCCTGGGTCTCCGAATGACAAGATCTTCCCAAGTCTGATCTTTTTTGTGCCTTGGCTTGAGAAGGAGTGGGTTGGAGGGGGAGGGGGGAGGGGGGGGGAGGAAGTTGGGTTGGGGAGGAGGGGGATGGGGGGAGGGGGAGGGGAGGAGAGGAAGTGTGGTTGGGGAGGAGGGGGTTGGAGGAAGTTGGGTTGGGGAGGGGGGAGGGAGGAAGTTGGGGAGGGGGAAGGGAAGGGGGGGAGGCTGGTGGACTGAAGGGCGAAAGGAAGAATGTAGATGTGTTAGTATATAGTTATTGGGTATATTACAATCAATATCTCTATCGTCAAATATATTATAAATATA
>NC_051392.1:36394380-36399380 GCF_015228065.2 Penaeus monodon
GTGTGTGTGTGTGTGTGTGTGTATGTGTGTGTGTATGTGTGTGTGTGCGTGTGTGTGTGTGTGTGTGTGTGTGTATGTGTGTGTGTGTGCGCGCGCGTATGCATATTCAGTAAGATATATGTATACGATTGATATTAGTATTATATGAACTGTATGTTTAGATAGATATCTGTGAATGTGTGTGTACGTATGTATGTATATTCCATGACCTGATTTGTTTTGATAGTTTACCTAAGTTGAGCAAGTTGAGGAAATGTATAAAGGAATCATTTTTTCCGTTCAGAAAAAAAAAATCTAGTATAAGAAAAAAAGTATTTTGGTGTGGTAATTAGATCCAAATTTTGTAATTACATGAATACGAAGTATAGAATCTTCTCCTTCAAAAAAAAATAAAAATAAAAATAAAATGTAAAATATAAGTTTTGGTGCTAAAAGCTAATAGCAATCACGAAATTATTGTAAACTGTACGGTTCATTCCCGAATCTTTATACAAAATAACCTGGAACGGTATACGAGAAAGAGATAATAATCAGAATGTTGTGCGAATAAGCCGTTTCGAATCCTCCGCATGACCCTTGTTCGAAACTTCAGTGACGGAAACTTGGCTCGAACTTTTTTTTTTTTTTTTGTACGCTGTTTATAAACTGAATGCAAATTTTGTGTCATCTTTTATGTATCTTTTCATTATCTTCTTATTTCATTGTATGAAATCGCCTTGAATCTTTTATTTTCCACTTTTTTCACAATTGGAAATACAAAGCAGGAAAAGATTAAGTGATTATTCGAATGACTGCCACTTTACATATTAGATGAGTAATGATAACATGAAGTAAATTTAATTGTAGGTTAAGTAAATGGTGTATTTAAGTAAGGGAAATGAATGTGATATAATTTTATGATCCGATTTTTACAAAATAGTCGGATTGAGCTATCTGCCTCGCGCCATGTTTACCTAGAACCACATGGCTAATTTAAATCGTAAGTTATTCTTAACATCCAATGCAAAATGTGTTGTTAATTATGACCATTCCCTAGAAGAGACATATAACAACGCTCGAAGCAGAACGTCCGCGCTGACCCGACAAAGGGTAACTGGAAAAACTAGTTAGTAAAAAAAATATGTTTGCATTGCCATGTGCGAGCCTTAGATATGCTTAGAGAAATGGTTATTAGAATAATTAAGATGGTTGCGGTTTAATGTGGTCAGAGAATAATAATTATTTTATAATATACACTTATCGTCTGATAAATATTTCATCACTAGATGTTCATGTTTAACAAACTTTTTTGCGTTTTCAAAAATGATATCAGCCATTTTATCGTTTTTTTATGTTTTCTTTTTGCTTTTAATCATAATTCGTCCAAAATCTGCAACTGCGGTTGTGTAGTCTGCCTTTGGCCAGCTATTCAGTAATTATATTTGTTGTTGTGAAGTTCGTTTTGTTGTTGTTAGGTAAATTAATATCTATGTATATAATAAATTATTCTTGAAATGTGTGGAACGTAATGCTACGTAGATATGGTTATTAAACATTAAAAGTTCGTTATATATGTTAAGATATATAATTATTTTATAATATAACTTATACGCGAACACAACACACAACATGCAACAAACTTTGCACGTTTTACCACACAAACAACACCATTTTCAACATTTTTCATACATTACACTACATTAATTCGTCCAGACAACTGTAACTGCGTAAGTCTCGCTCTTTCACCAGCATCATCACAACACACATGTTTTCACATTTACACATTTATCTTATCACGACAGGACATCACACTACAACTCATTACTAATTTACTACAACACACTTGCAAGCAACACACACACACACATCCACGAATATAAACATTAAATTCAACAATACACATAACAATACAATACTATCATATATAATACTATACATATACATATATATACAGCAGACTAACACGACACCACCACACACACACACACACACACACACACCACACACACACACACACCACACACACACACACACACACACACACACACACACACACACACACACACACACACACACACACACACACACACACACACACACACACACACGTCTCTCTATTGCGCATTTGTATGTTTCCATCTGATTCGTCCCCCGTCTCGCTCGCGGGCCCAGGGTACTCCATAAGTGTGAAACCATTTTCATCAAAACACAAGCGCAATTTTCAGCGGAACCTGGACCCGCCGTCTCACTTTCGCTCGTTGGCTTATCACTGGCGGGATTCAGGGGGACGTGACTCCTTTTTTTTTTCTCTTTTTTTTTTCTTTTGTCTCTCTCTCTTTTTTTTTTTTTTTTTTTTTTTTTTTTTTGTTCGCGGTGCCTCTCGTGGTCTCTCGAGGGGATTTTTATGATTTTTTTTTTTCTTTTTTACTTTTGAAGTGGTTTTTTTATTTTTGACTTTTGACTTTTATTCGATTCTGTGTTTCTGTTTGTTTGTTTTTATATTTTTATTTATTATTATTGATGTTTTTCCCTTTCTTTTGTTACTTTTCATTCCGAATTTCGGTTCTTGGTCTTCTCTTTTGTCTCTCTTCTTCTTCTATTTCTTAAAATTTTCTTTTCTCTTCCTAGACTTAAAACATAACAAAACTAGAAAAATCCAAAAAAAAAAAAAATCCGAGAAAATTAATCCCGCGAAATAAACGGCCTCCTCCTCTTTCCACTCTCTTCTCTTCTCTTCCCTTCCTTCATCTTTCCTCCTCTCCTTTTCCTATACTTTCTTCTCTCCTTCATTTCCTATTTCTTCTTCTTCTTCTTCTCTCCGTATTCCTTCTTCTATCATCCTTTTTTTCCCGGTGATTATTCGTCCTGAGCGCGATTCACGACGGCCATAAAGTTGAACACAATTTTCAAGAGGAAAAGATCCGCAAATAGTGACAAAATGCGCTTCGTAGATGGCGTGCGTGAGAGGGGGGGGGGGGAGGGGCGTGAGAGAGAGGGGGGTTAGGGAGAAAGAGAGAGAGAGAGGGAAAGAAAGAGAGAGAGGGGAAGGGAGAGAGGGGAAAAGAGAGAGAGAGGAAGGAAGAGGGGAGGAAAGAGGGAGAGAGGGGTTAGGGAGAGGAGGAAAGAGAGAGAGGGGACAGGGAGAGAGAGGGAGAGAGGGGGGTTAGGGAGGAAGGGAGAGAGAGGGGAGGAAAAGAGAAGGGAGAGGGAGGGGGCAGGGAGGAAAGGAAGGAGAGAGAGAGAGAGAGAGAGAAGGAGAATCAGTGAGAGAAAAGAAAGAGACAGCAGGCCAACAAAGAAAAGGGAGAGAAAAAGAGAAAGAGAGGAGAGAAAAATAGAGAGAGAGAAAAAAATATATATATATATATATATCATTTCCTCCGTAAATTAATCCATTTCAACTAAATCAAGATCATTCTAGTCTTCCTCCTTCCCCCCGCCCCCTCCCGTCTCCCTCCCCCTCCCACCTCCCTCCCTCCTCCCCTACCATCCTCCCTCGCTCCCCCTCCTCCCTCCCCCTCCATCCCTCCCCTCTACCTCCTACCTCCTCCCTCCTCCCTCCTCCCCCCTCCTGCTCCTCCCTCCTCCTCCCTCCTCCCCCTACCTCCTCCCCCTCCTCCCTCCCGCCCCATTCTCTTTCCCTCCTACCCTTCCTTCCTCCCTTCGCTCTCCCCCTTTTCCAATTTCTACCCTCCCTCCCCCCTCTCTTCTTTCCCCTCCCCCCCTCTCTTCTTTCCCCTCCCCCCCTCCCTTCCTACTTTCCCCTACACCCTCCTTCTACCCCTTCTTTTGCTTTCTTCTTCCTCCCTCTACCTTTCCCTCTCTCTTCTGCACCCCCCTTCCCCCTCGAATCTCTACCCCTCCCTCTCCCTTCTCATCTCCCTCATCTCCCCTCCTTCCCCCACCTCCTCCTCCTCTTTCCACTCCCCTACCCCTCGTCCCTCTATTCCTCCCCCACATCCTCCCCCTCCTTCCACCCCCACCTCCTCCCCTCCTCCCCCCCCCTTCCACAACCGCACTGAACAAGGGCATTCATCTCCGCCCTAAAGTTCCCCTCAGCTACCCGCGGGGAAGACGAAAATCAAGGGGAAACTATGTTGTTTGTGTGTTTGAGTGTGTGAAAAAGAGAGAGAGAGAGAGAGTGCGTGTGTGTGTGAGAGAGAGAGTGAGAGTGTGTGTGTGTGTGAGTGTGTGAAAAAGAGAGAGAGAGAGAGAGTGCGTGTGTGTGTGTGTGAGAGAGAGAGAGAGAGAGAGAGAGTGTGTGTGTGTGTGTGTGTTTAAAGAGAGAGAGAGAGAGAGAGAGATAGGGAGAGAGTGCGTGTGTGTGTGTGAGAGAGAGAGAGAGAGTGTGTGTGTGTGAGAGAGAGAAGAGAGAGAGAGAGAGTGTGGTGTGTGGTGAGAGAGAGAGAGAGAGAGAGAGAGAGAGAGATGAGGGTGTGGTGTGTGTGTGTGTGTGTGTATAGAAGAGAGAGAAGTGTGTTGTGAGTAGAGAAGAGAAGAGAGAGGGAGAATAGTGTGTGTGGTGTGTGTTGTGTTGGTGTGCGTGAGAGAGAGAGAGAGGAAAGAGAGAGAAGAGAGAGAGAGAGAGAGAGAGAGATTGTGAGAGAGAGAGAGTGTGTGTGTGTGGTGAGAGAGAGAAGAAGAGAGAGAGAGAGAGAAGAGAGGAGAGAGAAGAGGACGAGAGAGAGAGAGAGAGAGAGAATGCAAGAGAGAGAGAGAATGCAAGAGAGACAGAGAGAAGGGAGAAGAAGGAGAGAGAGAGAGTGCGTGAGAGAGAGAGAGTGTGTGTGTGTGTGTGAGAGGAGAGAGAGAGAGAGAGAGAGTGAGAGTGTGTGTGTGTTTGTGTGTGTGTGTGTGTGTGTGTGTGTGTGTGTGTGTGTGTGTGAGAGAGAAGAGAGAGAGTGAGAGAGAGAGTGTGTGTGTGAGAGAGAGAGAGAAGAGAGAGAGAGAGAGAGGAGAAGAGAGAGAAAGAGAGAGAGAGGAGAGAGGAGAGAGAGAGAGAGAGAGAGAGAGAGTGTGTG
>NC_051392.1:36403475-36410039 GCF_015228065.2 Penaeus monodon
GCTCAGACATGAACCTACCGTTAAAATAATTTATATATGTTTATATAATATAATATATATATTATATATATATATATATATTATTTATTATATATATGTTGGTGTGTGTGTGTGTTTGTGTTCTGTAATTATTTTAATAATTTTATATATATATATATATATATTTTATATATATATATATAATTGGTGTTGTGTGGTGTGTGTGTGTGTGTCCTGGTATATATAATATTTTAATATATATATTATAAAAATATATAATATTATCTTCTTTTTTAAACGGTAGTTCTGTCTGACCCCGTGGTCACAGCATGTCTTAATTGTTTTTTTCACTTTGGATCCTTGGAGTGGTACGGGGTAGGTCCCCTTTCCTTTCCAGGGAGATGCCGGGGGTACCTTTTGGGTAATCATTCTCTCTATTTACCGGCTTGGGACCAGCACTTGTTTGGGGCTGGCTGGGTCCCCATGGCTAGGTGGAAATCAGGGAAATTTCCTTCCCCAAGGGAACCCGGCGGTCGTGACTCGAACCCCCGGTTCAGATTGCCGTCGTGCGTCTTGAGTCCGACCCTAACCATTGGGCCACCGCGGCCCCAAAAATTTATATTATATAAAATTATTATATATATAATAATAATATATATTTTGTATGTATGTATGTATGTTTTTATTTGTATAAAAATTTTAATATATATTATTATATAATATATATATATATATATTATATAATAAATAGACACACACACCCCACATATTTATATTATATTTATTATATATATTATATATATAATATATATATAATTATTTATATATATGCTTATAATATATATATATATATATTATATTTATATATATATGTGTGTGTGGTTGTGTTTGTGTGTGTGTGGTGTGTTGTGTATGTTGTGTGTGTGTGTGTGTGTGTATGCTGTGTTTTTGTGTGTGTTTTTGGTGTGTTTAAAATTATATATTATATAAATATAATATATATTAATATACACCATGCTACAAACTTTTCCCGTAGAGGGTTGATGACTCGTTTCTCATAAAGGCGTCAGCGTAAGAGCATAAAATCCAAATTCCACCAAACACATCACCCAAACTCGTCAAATTCCTGGGTCGGCTCCGAGGAAAAGGGAGGAGGAGGAAGGGGGGGGGGAGAATGCCCGGAGGGGGGGGAGAAGGGGGGGGTGGGTGAAGGGGAGGTTGACAGCTGTGAAAGGAGACAGCGCGTCAGGGGGGGGGGGAGGGGGGGGGGGGGAAAGGGGAGGGAGCAGGAGGGTCGTTAGCAGTGGGAAATTATCTTTTGGGGTTTAATGTCGAAGGTTTGGGTTAGGGGCCCATGGGGGTTTTTTTTTTGCGTCTTTTTTTTCTTTTTCTCTCTCTCTCTTTCTTTCTCTTTCGCAGCAACAGGCGGATTGTCTTTTTTTTTTTTTGGGGGGGGCGGGGTATTTTGATATTATTTTTTCTGTGTGTTTGTTTGTTTGTTTATTTTTATGTTCGTATGTGTGTGTGTCTTTGTTTTTATTTGTGTGTTTGTGTTTATGTGTGTTTTAAAACTTAATTTTCTGGTTTCTCTATTTTCCTTTTGCATTGCTCATCATCTTGCAAAATTTTTTCTCATTATTATTTTATCTTAATGCATTGTTATTACTACTCTCATCCTCTCCCTTATCCCTTGCTCACTGTCATTTCCATCTAACCTTCAAAATGTCGTATATCTGTCCGCAATAATTCGCTTTCTGTCTGTCTGTCTTCGGGTTCTTTTTGTCTCTTCTGTCTTTGTCTCTGTCTTTTTCCCTTTTGTCTTTTTCCTTTGTCTGTTTTCTCTCTCTCCCCCTCTTTCTCTCTCTCTCCCCCTATATCTCCTCTCTCTCTCTCTCTCTCTCTCTCTCTCTCTCTCCTCTCCCTCCCCATCCCTCTCCCTCCCTTCCTCCCCATTCCATCCCCCCCCCCTCTCCCCTCCCCCCCTCCCCCCCTCTCCCCCCTCCCCCCCTCCCCCTCCCTCCCTCCCCCCCCCTCCCCCCCCCCCCCCCCATCTCCCCCACCCCCCCTCCCCTCTCCCTCCACCCCCTCCCTCCCTCCCTCCCTAAAACCCCCCCTCCCACCAAAAACATGACAATCGATGCCGCCCCTCTGGGTGTCCTCCAGGTCGTTTTTGGGTCTGCCTCCATTTTTTTGGAGACGCAACGGGCCAAAACTTCAGCTAATTGCAGGGGGATCATTATGGGGGGGAATTGCTGGCGGGGGGTATCATTATTTATTATTATTTTTTATGGAAGATCATTATGGAAAGGGAAATTTCGGCGGGGATAATCAAACGGTGCTGTGGACGAGGGGGATCTGTGCCATGGGCGGGTGGGGGGCGATGCGTGCCATGAGGCGAATGGGGAGGGGGTGGCGAGGGGGATGCTGTGCCATGAGGCGGAGGGGAGGCGGTGCTGTGCCATGACGGATGCGGGCGGGTGCTGTGCCCCAGCGATGCTGTGCCCCGACGGGTGGCGAGGCGGATCTGTGCCATGAGGCGGGTGCTGGCCTGAGGGGGATGGGAAGGGGGATGCTGTGCCTGGGGCGGATGGCGAGGCGGGTGCTGTTCCTAGGCGGATGGCGAGGCGGATGCTGTGCCATGGGCGGATGGCGAGGCGGGTGCGTGCCATAGGCGGATGGGGGACGGACGGGCAGATCTGTGCCCCTGAGACGATGGGGGCGGGTGCTGTGGGCCTGAGGCGGGTGGCAGGCGGGTGCTGTCCATGAGGCGGATGCGTGCCTGAGGGGGATGGCGAGGCGGATGCTGTGCCAAGGCGGGTGGCAGGGGGATGCTGTTCCCTGAGCGGTGGGGAGGGGTGCTGTCCAGAGGGGATGGGGAGCGGATGCGTCCATGAGAAGGATGCGAGGGGGATGGCGAGGCGGATGCTGTCCCGAACGGATGGCGAGGGGGGAGCTGTGCCATGGGGGGATGGGGGGCGGATGCGTGGGCCCTGAGGCGGATGGCGAGGGGATGCTGGCCTAGGGGGAAGCGAGGCGGATCTGTCCATGAGGGGATGGGGAGGGGGGAGCGTCCATGAGGCGGGTGGCGAGGCGGATGCGTGCCTGAGCGGATGGCAGGCGGATGCTGTGCCCTGAGGGGGATGGCGGGCGGGGTGCTGGCATGGGCGGGTGGGGGAGGCGGGGCGGCCTGGGCGGAGGCGAGGGGGATGGGAGGGGGATGCTTCCATGAGGCGGATGGCGAGGCGGATTCTGTGCCTGGGCGGATGGCGAAACGGGGGCGGGCAGATCTTGCCATGAACGGGTGGCGGGCGGATGCTGTCCCTGAGGGGGATGGGGAGGGGGATCGTGCCTGAGGCGGATTGGCGGGCGATAATGGCGAGGCGGATGCTGTGTCATGAGGCGGATTGGCGAGGCGGATGCTGTGCCATTTAGGCGGATGGCGGGCGATGGCGAGGCAGATGCTGTGCCATGAGACGGAAGGCGAGGCGGATGGCGAGGCGGATGCTGGGATGGCGAGGCGGATGCTGTGCCATGAGACGGATAGCGAGAGGCCTTTGTTTTGATGCTGTGTTTTTGCTTGGTTTTGGGTTGTTTGTTTCGTGGAGTTGTTTTTGTTTGTTTTGTGGAGTTTTTTTTTTTGGAGTTTTTTGTTTGTTTTTGTTTTTTGTTTTTCTTTGTTTTGGGTTTTTTTTTGTTTGGTTGTTTGTTTTGGTTTTGTTTTTTGTTTGGGTTGTATGTTTTTTGTTTGTTTGTTTTGTGGAATGTTTGGGTTTGTTTGTTTTTTGTTTTGTTTTTGTACGTTTTTTGTTGTTTTTGTATGTTCATGTTATTGTTTTGGAATGTTTGGGTTTGTTTGTTTAGAATACTTTTGAATTGTTTTTATTGTTTTTTATGTTTTTGTTGTTTGTTTTATGGAATGTTTTGTTTTTGTTTTTGGAATGTTATTGTTGTTTGTTTGTTTGTTTTATGGAATTTTTTTGTTTGTCTAGAATGTATTTGTTGCTATTTTTGAATTGTTGTTGTTGTTGAATTTGTTTCTTTATTTTCTTTGTTTTTGTGCTCGTTATCTTTGTATTTCTTATTTGTTTTTTGTCCTTTTGTCTTGATCTTTATCAAATTGTTTTATTTCTTGTTTTTTTATAAATTTTATGCTTTTATTTTCCGTTTTTTCTTATGGTATCGTGTTTTTCTTCTGTGTTTGTTTGTGTTTGTTTTGGTGCGATTATTGTCTTTACCGTTCTTTTTTTTTTTTTTGTGTGTGTGTGTGTATGTGTGTATGTATGTGTGTGTGTTTGTTTGTTTGTTTGTGTATGTGTGTGTGTCTGTGTGTGTGCGCGTCTGCGTCCGTTTGTGTGTGTGTGTCTCCGTCTGTGTGTCAGTGTCTCTTGCTCTCTGCGTATTCTGCCTCTCTCTGGCTTGTGTGTGTGTGTGATTTCTTTGTGTCTGATGAGATTTCGTTCGTGTGTGTCCCTGTATATATTAGTCATAAGGCATTGTCTTTGTGTGCGTTTGGGGGTTTGTTCAATAAACTGCCGTGGGGGGTACGGGGTTAAAAATGCTAATGTCTTTTGTCCTTGCTCTGGGTGTGTGGTGTGGGGTGTGTGCGGTGTGGTGTTGGTGTGTGTGTGTGTTTGTGTTTTGTGGGGTGGGTTTTTGTTTTTGGGGGTGTGTGTGTGTGTGTATGCGGGGTTGTATGTTGATCTGTGCGAATTGTGTGTATTGTGGGTGCGTATTGTTTTGTGTAATTGTGCATGCGTTTTTGAATGTGGTGTGCGTATGTGTGGTGCGAAAGTTGGTGTGTGGCTGTGTATGCGTGTGTGTGTGTGTGTGTGTCCTCATCGATAGCCGGTTTACACTGCCCTCACAGCCCACACCTGTTCCCTCGTATACATTGTGACAGTCTTCGACAGCCATTATACGGCTATTAGCATCAATACCCGCTATTCTGTCCCTCTCTCTTCCTCCCTCTCGTCCCCTTCTCTTTCTCTCTTACCCCTTCTCCTTCCCTCCCTCCCTCCCTTTCATTTCTTGTCTCTCTCTCTCTTTCTTTCCCTCTTGTTCCATTCTTCTTTCTCCCCCCCCCCTCTTTCCTCCCCATCCCCTCTCCCTTTTATCACCCAAAAAGGGCCTTTCCCCCTTATTTTCCGGGTTTTTTGTAATGTATCAAGCCCCCCCCCCCCCCTTTTCCCCTCCCCCTCCTCCTCCCTTTCTCCTCTCCCCCTCTCTCCTCCCTCTCTCTCTCTTCCCCCTCTCCCCCCCACCTCTCCCCCCCCTCCTCCCCCCCTCCTCTTTTCCCCCCTCTCCCCCTCTCCTTTTCCCCCCCTCCCCCTTCCCCTTTCCCCCCTCCTCTCCCCTCTTCTCTTTTTTTCCCCCTTTCCTCCCCCCTTCCGCCCCCCCTCCCTTCTCTCTCTTCTTTCCTTCTTTTCCTTTTTTTTTGTTTTCCCCCCTCCTCCTCTTCTTTTCTTCTTCCCTCTCTTCTTCTTCCCTCCCCCTTCTCCCTCTTTCCCCCTTCCTTCCTCCTCCTCCTTCCCCCCCTTCCCCCCTCCCCCCCTTCCTCCTCCCCTTCCCCCCCCTTCCTCCCCTCCTTCCCCTTCCCCCTCCTCCTTTTCCCCCTTCCCTCCCCTCCTCCTCCCCTTTTCCTCCCCCCTTCCTCCCTCCTCCTTCCTCCTCCTCCTCCTTCCCCCTCCTTTCCTCCTTCCTCCTTCCCCTCCTCCTCCTTTCCTCCTCCTTCCTCCTCCTTTTTTCCCCCTTCCCTTCTTCTCTCCCCTCCCTCCTCCTCCTCCCCTTCCTCCTCTCTTTCCCCCTCCTTCTTCTCCCTTTCCCCCTCCTCCTCCCCTCCTTTCCCCCTCCCCCCTTTCCTACTTCCTCCTTCCTCCTCCTCCCCCCCTCCTCCTTCTTCCTCCCCCTCCCCTCCTTCTCCTCCTCCTCCTTCCCCCCCTCCTTCTCCCTTTCCCCTCCCCTCCTCCTCCTTCCTCCTCCTTCCTCCTCCTCCTCCTCCCTCCTTCTTCTCCTTCTCCCCCTCCTCCTTCCTCCCCCTCCTCCTCCCCCCCCCTTTCCCCTCCTCCTCCTTTCCTCCTTCCTCCCCCCTTCCTCCTTCCTCCTCCTCCTCCTTCCTCCTCCCTCCTCCTCCCCTTCCCCCTCCTTCTTCCTCCTTCTTCCTCCTTCCCTCTTCCCCCTCTTCCTCCCTCTCCCCCCCTCCCTCCCTTCTCCTCCTTCCTTCCCTCCTTCCTTCCTCCTCCTCCTTCCCTTCCCCCTCCTCCTTCCTCCTTCCTCCTCCTCCTTCCTCCTCCCCCCCTTCCTCCTCCTCCTCCTTCCTCCTCCTCCTCCCCTTCCTCCTTCCTCCTCCTTCCTCCTTCCCCCCTTCCCCCCCGTTTCCTTCCTCCCTTCTCCCAAATTTATTTTCCCCCTTATTTCTCCGGGCTTTTTTTTTCTTCTTTTTTTCTCTTCCTTTTTTTCTTTTTCCCCTTCTTTTTCTTTTACTTTTTTTTTTTTCTTTTTTTTTCTCTTTTCTGTTTTTTTTTTTTCTTTTTTTCTTCTTTTCTTTTCCCTTTTTCTTTTTTTTTTTTTCTTTTTTTCCTTTTTTTC
>NC_051392.1:36412639-36417639 GCF_015228065.2 Penaeus monodon
CCTCTTTTCCTCTCCCCCTCTCTTTTCCCTCTCTCTCTCCTCTCTCCTCTCTCTCTTTTTCTCTCTCTCTCTTTCTCTCTCCCCCTTTTTCTCTCTCTCTCTCTCTCGCTCCTCGCTCCTCGCTCGTACGTCTCCCTACCCCCCCCCCTCCCGTTTAATTTAATATTTGTAACCACACACACACGCACTATTTTATATTTAAATTATATATATATATTATATATATTATATATATATATTATATAATATATATTTAAATATATATAATTATATATATTATAAATATTATAAATGTAGATTATAATATTGTATATTTTATACAATATATATATATATATTATATATATATTTGTTTGTGTGGTGTTTTTGTGGTTTGTGTGTGTGTGTGTGTGTGTGTATCACCCTCATTTTGCACCAAAGTTTTTTTTAACTTTTGATAATTGGCGATTATATCTGTGATTATAAGATTTATAAGAAAACTTTTTCTCTTTAAATTTTTTTTTTTTTTTTTTTTCCTTTTTTTTTCCATTTTATACTCGTTTGTGTTTCGTTATATTAACACGTGATTATAAGGAAACACCTGACGCATGTGTAAAACGCAGTATCTCTTTCTCTCTTTCTTTCTCCCTTTCTCTATCGCTCTCTCCGATATATATATAATTATATATATACATATGTGTGTGTGTGTGTGTGTGTGTGTGTGTGTGTGTAAAAAATATATATTTTAAAAATTTATGATATAAAAATTATACAAAAAACCCATCAAAACCCACACCACACACACCCCGGGCAGGGGAAACGAAAAATATTATAAAAAAAAAAAAAAAAAAAAAAAAACGGGTTCGGATCCGAAACGAGACCCGAAGCTTGATTTCGAAACCACTGAATCACATTTCCCACGAGATTGCTTCAGGTTCTCTCGAATCTTTGACTCTCCGTCCGCCCACAGCTAAGCAGCGCACACATAAGCCACGCCTCTCCTCAATCTGCGAAGCTAAGCCACGCCCCTTCTCAGTCTGCGAAGCTAAGCCACGCCTCTTCTCACGCTTCAAAGCTAAGCCACGCCTTTTCTCACGCTGCGAAGCTAAGCCACGCCTCTTTTTCGTACAAGCAAGCCTCTCCTCTTGACAAGCACCACGTCGCCAAGTCAGCCACGCCACCTGACAAGTAAGCCACACCTACTGACAGACCCTAACGCTAAGCCACGCCCACAAAGACCTTCCCCAATTTCCCCTAAACTAATACAAAATGACCCCTAACCATGTGGACGTATGCCACGCCCCCTTCTCTCTAAGCTCCGCCCACTAATCGCCTACGTTTCCAAACTGCGCATTTTCTTCCTCTCCTCTCCGTTTCTTTTAGTGTCATCATTTCGCTTATTATTATTCGTGTTATAACTAGGAATAGGGATGGACGTAGTGAACATTATTAGGCTCGTAATCATCACTCGCTGTTGCTGTTTACCTTTTTATTCATTATAATCCTTATCAGTATCGTAATTACCATTATCATTATGGTAATTACGACAAGGATATCTGATAAAAATTCAATGGCCGTTATAATAGCAACAATAATAATTATAACACTAGTAATAATAATCAAAATAATAATTAAGGGCGATCGAAAATATCGACTTGGGGAATTTTTACAGACGATTAGGGATGTCGAGGAGGATTCTTTAACTGAGACCAAAAGAAAATAAATCTGTCGATATTATTAAGAAATATGTGTGTGCGTGCGTGTGTGTGTGTGTGCGTGTGTGTGTGTGTGTGTGTGTGTGTGTGTGTGTGTGTGTGTGTGAAATAAATGCAAAATGGTCTTAAGAATATAGATAATTCAGTTTGTTTGGATCACGAGTTAAACTTTTCCGTTCTTCTATAAAGCGGCTCCGTAAAAAGAATAAATAAATAAATAAGTAAAAAATAATAATAATATATATGTAACTAAATAAGAACTACAGAAAAAAAATCATTATAAGTTATGCATACAATATCAAAATGATATTTACAGAGAAGATAAATCCGCGCTTTTCGAAAACAAGAAATGAGTTAATTAAAAATATATAAATAAAAAAATGAGAAACCGACAGGGCATTCCGACATACATATAATAATGATAGATATGATAATAATTATGATAATAAAGGTGATAACGATAATGATAACGAAAATTTAAAGATGTAAAAACATAATACAACAACCAATGTAATAAAGAAATTATGTATAAAAATAATTATATTATTATTTCCCTTATTTTTATTTTTATTATTATTTTATTTTATTATTATTATTATTACTATTATTTTATCATCATTATTATTTTTATTATAATTGTAACAACTGATAACAACAATGATAATAATAATTGTAATAATGATAATAACAATAACGACAGTGATTATAACTACAAAAAAAAAGAAAAAAAATTTATAAAAAAAAAATGTGGGAATTATGATATTACTCCCCCTTTTCTCTTCTCCTTTCTTTTTCTTCCTTCCTCTCTCTATCTATCTATCTGTTGGTCTATCTATCTATCTCTTCCTTCGTCCTTCTTTCTCTCTTTCATCCTCTCTACATCTTTTTTTTTTCTCCCTTTCTTTCTTTCACTCTCTCTCTCTTTCTCCTATTCACCTCCCCTGTTTTCTCCCCTTTTCTCTTTTTTCTTTTTCTTTTCTCTCGTTTTCTCCCCCTTTTTATAACCCTTTTCCCCCGTTTTTTTTTCCTCTCTCATTCCCCTCTTCTCTCTCCATTCTCTCTCTCCTCTCTCTCTCTCTCCTCCTTCTCTCTCTCTCCCCTTTTCGCTCTTTCTTCCTCCCATTTCCCTCTTTCTCTCCCTTTCCCGCTCTTTCCATCCCTTTCTTTCTCCTTCTCTCTCTCCCCTTTCCCTCTTTCTCTCCCATTCTCCCTCTTTCTTTCTCCCATTTCCCTCTCCCTTTCCCCCTCTTCCTCTCCCTTTTCCCCCCTCCCCCTTATTCCCCCGCCCCCCTGGGGCCCACAAACCCCCGGGGCGAAGGGAAAGGGGCCCCCCCTTCAAGGGGGGGGAGGGAGGGGGAGGAGGGAGGGAAGGGGGTTCCTTTTTGTTTGGGGGGGAGGCAAGGGAGGGGGGAGGGGGAGGGGAAGCTTGGCATCTGTTACAGGTTTCGGGGGCGCGTGGGTTTGTGGGGGGGGAGGGGGGGGTATTTTGTGTTGTGTCGTTTTTGTGTGGTGCGTGTGTTGGTGTGTTAGGTTCTGTTTCGTTGGTGTGTCGTGCGTGTTGGTGTGGTTAGTGAGTGTATTAGTGTGCGTGAGTTAATGTATGTGTGTGTGTTAGTGTGAGTTAATGGGTGCGCGTTAGTGTGCGTGTGCGTATTAATGGTATTTTTGTAGACCTTGGACGTGTGTGTGGTGATGGGGGATCCGTGAGGGTTTAAAGCTTTTAGTGTTGCGTGCTGCATTAGTGCGGCGGGGGGCGAAATGACGATGACGAAGGCGACTAAGGAAAAATGAAATAAGAAAAAAACCGATGGGGGAGAGGGAAAGGGGAAGAAGAAGATGAAAAGAAGAAAGGGGGGAAAAGGGGACGGAAAGATAAAAAAGGGGTAAAGGAAGAAGTAGAGAAAGTAAAAAAGAAGAAATAAGAGACGGATAAAAAAAAGCATGGGGAAAAACGAGCAAAAAAGGGAATAAGAAAAATTGGAGGAAAGAAGAGAAAAAAGAAGAGTAAGGAGATAAGAGCGGAAAAAGGGTTTTGCCAAAATACCAGCCGAGGCGACCGCGTGCTTTTTTTTGCGTCCCGTCGCGTCCGATCGGGGCCCCCCCGGGAAAAAACTGGTTCTGCCGGGGGGGTTTTCCTTCTCTATCTATCTATCTATCTATCTATCTACCCACCTGTCTATCTATCTATATATCTACCTGTCTATCTATCTATATATCACCTGTCATCTATCTATCTCCTTTTTTCCTCCCCTCTCTCTCTCTCTTCTCTCTCTCTTCTCTCTCTCTCTCTCTCTCTCTCTCCCCATCTCTCTTCTCTCTCTCCTCTTGTCTCTCTGTCTCTCTCTCTCTTCTATTATTATCGTCTATCTATTATCTTTCTATCTATCAAACTATTACTTTTTATCTATCAATCTTCTATCTTTCCTCTCTTTCCCTTTTTATCCCTCTTTCTTTCTCTCTCTCCTCTCTCTTCTCTTCTCTCTCTCTCTCTTCCTCTCTCTTCTCTCTCTCTCTCTCTCTCTCTCTCTCTCTCTTCTCTCTTCTCTCTTCTCTCTTCATCTTTCTCTCCCCTCTCCTCTCTCTTCTCTCCTCCTCCCCTTTTACTCTCTCTCTCTGTTCTCTCTCTCTCTCTTTTTCTCTTTTCTCTCTCTCTTTTTTCCTCCTCTCTCTTTTCTCCCCTCTCCTCTTCCCTCTCTCCTCTCTCTCTCACACACACACACACACACCAACCACCACAAACCAAACACACACACCCCACACACACACCAACACACACTCACCACCACACTCAAACACACACACCACACACCACCACACACCACCACACCAACACACACCACACCCATATATATATATATTTATTATATTATTATATATATTTAAAATATTTTTTATATATATATATATATTTTAATATAGTAATATATATTTTATATATTAATTTTATATATTATTATATTTAATATTATTATATTATTAATATATATATTAAAATTTTGAACAAAGATTAACTGGGGCCCAAAAATCCTTTTATTTCCCACAACCTGGTGCAGATTTCGAAAAACTAAACCGGGATACCCTTTGGCTGTGTAATTTTGTTGGGGGGGGGGGAGGCGTTTTTTGTTGTTTTTTTCTGTTTTGTTTGTTTGTTTGGGGGGGGGGGGGCGTATAAGAGCGACTGTTAACACGATCTGCTCAGTCGACGAATTCCGGTGTCCTGACGCGACGCATTTGTTTCATTGTTATTTTGTTTTGTTGTCAATGTTTTTTCTATGTGTCTATGTATTAGTATGCCTGTTTTAGTGC
>NC_051392.1:36422639-36442639 GCF_015228065.2 Penaeus monodon
CGGTTTACAACTGCCCTCACTAGGCCCAACACCTGTTCCCTCGTATACATTGTGACAGTCTTCGACAGCCATTATACGGCTATTAGCATCAATACCCGCTATTCTGTCCCTCTCTCTTCCTCCCTCTCGTCCCCTTCTCTTTCTCTCTTACCCCTTCTCCTTCCCTCCCTCTCCCTCCCTTTCATTTCTTGGTCTCTTTCTCTCTTGCCCTCCCCCCACCTCTCTCTCTCTCTCTCTCTCTCTCTCTCTCTCTCTCTCTCTCTCTCCCTCATCTCTTTCTCGTCTCTCTCTCTCTCTCTCTCTCTCTTCTTCTCATCTCTCTCTCTCTCTCTCTGTATCCTTCCTTCTTGTTCCATTCTTCTTTCTCTCCCCCCCCCCTCTTTCCTCCCCATCCCCTCTCCCTTTTATCACCAAATAGGCCTTGCTCCCTTATTTCCGGTCTTTTCGTAAATGTATGCAAGCCCCCCCCCCCTCCTTCTCTCTCCCCTCTCCTCCTCCCTTTCTCCTCTCCCCCTCTCTCCTCCCTCTCTCTCTCTTCCCCCTCTCTCTCTCCCCTCTCTCTTACCCCTCTCTCCCCCCTCTCCTCCCCCTCTCCTTCTCCCCCCTCTCTCCCTCCCTCTCTCTCTTCCCCCTCTCCCTTCCCCCTCTCCCCCCTCTCTCCCCCCTCTCCTCCTCCCCCCTCTCCTCCTTCCCCCTCTCTCCTCTCTCCTTTTAAGCCGACACAGGCAACAAATAGCTCTTCCCAATTAAGTCCCTCAGCTCCTCATCCTCCATCTTCATTCTATTTTTCCTATTCCTCCTCCTATTCGTAATCCTGATCCTCCTCTTCATGATCTCTCTCTTCTTTCTTCTTCTCCTTTTTCTCGTTTCCTCTTCCTCCTCTTCTTTTTCTTCTTGCTCCTCGTCTTCTTCTTCCTCCTCCTTCTTTTTCCTCTTCCTCCTTCCTCCTTTCCTCCTCCTCCTTCCTCCTCCTCCTCCTTCCTCCTCCTTCCTCCTCCCCCCCCCCCCTCCCTCCTCCCCCCCTCCTCCCTTCCTCCTCCTTCTTTTCCCTCCTCCCCCTTTCCTCCTCCTCCTTCCTTCCCCCCCTCCTCCTCCTCCTCCCCCTCCTTCCTCCCCCTTTCCTTTTCCTCCTCCTTCCCCCCTCCTTCCTCCTCCTCCTCCCCTCCTCCTCCCTTTCCTTCCCCTCCTCCTTCCTCCTCCTCCCTCCTTCCCTCCTCTCCTCCTCCTCTCCTCCTTCCCCCTTTCCCTCCTCCTCCTCCTCTCCTCCTTCCTCCTCCTTCCCTCTCCTCCTCCTCCTCCTTCCTCCTCCTTCCTCCACCTCTTCCCTCCTCCTTCTCCTTCCTCCTCCTTCCTTTCCTCCTCCTCCTCTCTTCCTCCTTTCCTCCTCCTCCTTCCTCCTTCCTCCTCTCCTTCCTCCTCCCCTTTCCTCCTCCTCCTTCCTCCTTCCTCCTTCTCCTCCTCCTCCTCCCCCCTTTCCCTCCTCCTCCTTCCTCCTCTTCCCCCTCCTCTTCCTCCTTTCCTCCCTCCTCCCCCTCCTCCCCTCCTTCCTCCTCCTTTCCTCCTCCTCCTCCTTCCTCCTCCTTCCTCCTTCCTCCTCCTCCTCCTCCCCCTTTCCTCCTTCCTCCTTCCTCTCCTCCTCCTCCTCCTCCTCCTTCCTCCTTCCCTCCCTTTTCCTCCTTCCTCCTTTCCTCCCCCTCCTCCTCCCTTCCCTTCCTCCTCCTTCCCCTCTTCCTTCCCTTCCTCCTCCCCCTCCTCCCCCTTTCCTCCTTCCTCCTTCCTCCTTCCTCCTTCCCCCTTCCTCCTCCTCCTCCCCCGAGTGATAATTCACTTCTCAAAATGTGCTCCACAAATTCCAAATATTTTGGCTCCGTGAATGTTCAAAGTCTCGGAGGATCTTATTTGATTGTGTGTTTCTTTTTGTTTGTTTCTGTTTACTGTTTGATTGTGTGTCTTTTTTCTCTTTCTTTGTGTGTCTGTTTACATTTTGTTTGTGTGTTTACTGTTTTTTTGTGCGTCTGTTTACTGTTTTGTATGTGTGTGTGTGCGTGTGTGTGTGTGTGTGCCTGCTTACTGTGTGTTTGTGTGTGTGTGAATGTGTGTGTTTGTGTGTGTGTGAATGTGTGTGATTGTGTGCGAATATGTATGTGTGTATGCGTATGTGAATGTGTGTCTGTGCGTGTGTATGTTTGCATGTATGTTTCTTGCGGGTAGATCAGTATTTGCGTAGTTGTGTGAACATATATTTACGTGAGTGGATATCTGTTTCTACAATTTATCGTTTGCATTTGCGGATGGATATATGTTTGGTCACTTGGAGTACTGTCATCGTGTGTGTGGATTTATTGCGTGCGTTTGTGTGTGGGGGGGTAATTTGTGTTGTTGATTTTTTTTTTTTTTTTTTTATTTTTAGAGTTTAATTACCGATGTTTCTTGGGGTTTTTTTTTTTTGAGAATGATTTTTGACGTTTTTAGTACTTTCTTATTCCTCTACATACGTGTTTGTGTTTGTGTGTGTGTGTGGTGTTGTTGTGTTGTGTGTTGCATGTATGTATATGTTGGTTTTGGTGTTTGTGTGTGTGTGGTTTGTGTGTGCGTGTGTGTGTGTGGCAGTGTTTATATGTGTGTGTGTGTGTGGTTGTGTTTGTGTTTTGTCTGTTTTATTGTGTTGTGTGTTTGTGTGTGTTGTGATGTAGCATGTATGTATATGGTGTGTTTGTGTGTGTGTTGTGTGTGTGCATTTGTTATGGTGTTGTTGGTTTGTGTGTATTTTTTTGTGCATAATGTATTGTGTGTGTGTTGGTTGTGTGTGTGTGTTTGTGTGTATGTGTGTGTGTGTTTGTGTGTATGTGTGTGTGTGTGTTTGTATGTGTGTGTGTGTGTGTGTGTATATATAGATATATATATATTATATTATATATATATATATATATATATATTATATATATATATATATATATATATATATAAGCTATGTATTTATGTGTTTTGAAAATGTGAATGTCTGTTTATATTGCTCTTTTTGTACAGATTTTTTTTTCTGTTTCATTTCTTTCAGTCTGACGAAATATTTTTATCTCCTCTGTTACAGATGAAAAAGAAAAATAGGAAGGAAGGCATAAGGAAGGGAGAAGAAAGGAGGGAAGAAGAAAGAAGAAAAGATAAAGAGAGTAAAGAAAGATGAAAGAGAAGAAGAAGAAGGTGATTCGAGCGTAAGAACAGAAGAAAAAAGAATTTTAAAAAGATATTAAATACAAAATGAATATGAAAGATAAAAATAAATTATTAAACAGAAAATGAGTATAAAAATGTAAAAATAAAATAAAATTCAAAATGGATATAATAAGATAAAATGAATTATAAAATAGAGAACGAATAAAAAAAAAAAAAAAAAAAAAAAAAAAAAAAAAAAAAAAAAAAAATATATATATATATATATATATATATATATATATATATATATATATATATATATATGCATATATATATATATATATATATATATATATATATGTATAATAGAAAATGAAATAAATGAAATAAACTAAAGAAATTAAGAAATATAAAATGCATATATATATTTTTTTTTTTTTTTATTGAAAATAGAAAATGAATATGAAAAAAAAAATAAAAGAAATTATAAAATAGGAAACGAAAATGAAAAAAGAAAAGAAAAAAAATAAATAAATAAAAAATAAAGGAATATTGATGTAAAGTTTCTTTTGTGTATCGGGAATAAAATCACGAAAATGTGTCATAGGCAGAGTCACGCCCCTATAAAGAAATAAAGCTTTTTTTTTTTTCTTTTCTTTTCTTTTCTGAAGTCCCATTTCCCTCTCCCCCCCCTCATTCCCCTCATAACCTCTCTCTCATTTCCTCCCATCACTCCTCCTCTCCCATTCCCGCTCCCTCATTCTCCATCTCCCTCTCTCTCTCTCCCTTTCAGACACTGTCTTTTATTCTCCGTCTCCCTCTTTCTCCTTCTTTCCGTCTCTCTCTTTCTCCCCTTTTCCGTCTCTTTCCTTTGTTCTCCTCCCTTCATCCTCCCCTTTTGCCTTTCCCTTCATCTCCCTCTGCCTTTCTCTCTTCCTTTCCTCATTCCTCTTCATTCCCTTTAATTATCAGGTCTTCCTCTTCCCTTATTCTCCTTTCACTCTTCCTTTTCCCCTTTCTCCCTAACTGTTCTCCCTCATCCTTATTTCCCTTTCCTTTTCTCTCCCTCCTTCCCCCTCCCCCCCCCGTCATCCCTTCACCCTCCCCCCCATCGTCCCATCTTCCCTACCCCCCCCTCTCTCTTTCCTCCCTCACCCCCCTTCCCTCACCCCTCTCTCTTTCCCCCTCAGCCCCCCCCTTCCCTTCCCTGCCCTTCCCCCCTCACTCCCCCTTCCCTCCCCCCCCCCTTCTCTCTTTTTCCCCCTCCCCCTCCTTCCCTTCCCTTCCCCCCCTCCAACAACGAAACCACTCCTTCCCTCCCTCTCCCTCCCTCCCTCTCCCCCCCCCCCGCTACCCTCCGCCCCATATTTTCGCCCTCTCCCTCTATCTCCCTCCCCCCCTCCCCCCCTTCTATTGTGATGGTGACACGTGGTGAGGGTTAAATTACAAAAGAGGGGAATGAATAGAAGAAGAGAGATAGAGAAAGAGATGATGATTTAGGGGAAGGAAGGCATAAATTAAGATAATTCGTTTTTTTTCTCTCTCTCAAGTATAGAGGGATAGATAGATAGGATAGATAGATAATACGTCAAAGTTTGTACCGATAAGAATATAATCTTGGAAGGTGAAATGTGTGTGTGTTGTGTGTGTATACGTATGCGTGTACGGATGTGCGTGCGTGTGCGTGTGTGTGTGTGTGTGTGTGTGTGCTGCGTGTACGGACGTGTGTGTGTGTGTGTGCTCATAGACAGCGTATTTATGTGCGTATCCCCTGTTTATCTCCAATTACCAAACTGACGCCATCACCCCCCCTTCCCCCCCCGCTCCTCCCCCTCGCGCCCTCTCCCTCCCACCTCCTCTTCTTCATACAATCATGTTAATAAAGCTGTCATTTTTTATTTAGGGTAAAGGGTAGCGGATAAAACGAATGTCCTTTCTCTCTCTCTCTCTCTCTCTCTCTCTCTCTCTCTCTCTCTCTTTCTTTCTCTTTTCTTTCTTTCTTTTTTTCTCTCTCTCTGTCTCTGTCTCTGTCTCTCTCTCTCTCTCTCTCTCTCTTCTATGCTATGTCTCTCTCTCTCTCTCTGTCTCATCTCTGTCTCTGTCTCTGTCTCTGTCTCTCTCTCTCTCTCTCTCTGTCTCTCTCTCTCTCTCTCTCTCTCTCTCGATCTATGTATCGATCTCTCTATCTTTTTCACATACATACATACAATATATACATACATATAATAATACATATATATATATATATATATATATATATATATATATATATATATATATATATATATATATATATATATATATTCATGTGGACAACTTTACGACAGCAACAGAGGAATAAGTACAGAGCAAAAAAGCGACCTCCCAGATGTAGCAGCCTGGGAATGTAGAATCAGCCCCGAGGAAAATGGGTCGCAGAGAGAGACCCGGAAATGACTTCAAATGTTAAAATGTTAAAATGTTAAAAGTAGGCGGATCTTGCGCAACTCTTCACTAAACGTTCAAAATAAGCTATACACAAGAGACATTAGACATTATAGATCGATCTTATACACTAAACTTGTACAGATATCTACATCAAAGTCTTCAACGGAAAATCAACCAAAATTAACGGAAACTTTTTTAACAACTTTTTTAACAACTTTTTTAACAACTTCTACAGCAACTTCTTAAAAACAAACTATAACACAACAACCTTTATGTTACAAATTTGTAACACTTTGTTAGACACAACGCCGAACTAGCCAATCATAGAAACATACAGATGCCACAACTCTAGTGTAGATTTGTAGTCGTTGTAGACTACGAGGAGGTGGTCGCTGTAGACTACGAGGAGGTGGTCGCTGTAGACTACGAGGAGGTGGTCGCTGTAGACTACGAGGAGGTGGTCGCTGTAGACTACAGGAGTGGTGCTGTAACTACGAGGAGGTGGTCGCTGTAGACTACGAGACTGAGAAGAGTGTCGCTGTAGACTACAGGAGTGTCGCGTAGACTACGAGGAGGTGGTCGCTGTAGACTACGAGGAGGCATTCGATTCAGGATAAACACAATTCTAGAAACACTGTAACAATAAACAGATGATAGCTACGTGAAAATGCTTAAATATATCTCTACAGACTGAAGATCCACAAAGACACCAAAGATGTTCAAAATAAAGAAAATGAATGATAAACAGATAATAATAATAAAGCCATAAACACTATTGGAGAAAATCTGAGCAAAATCCTTTTTTTTTTCTTCATTGAAGAACTGAACAGAAATGTTGTGCAAAGTTAAAGCTGATTTTCACTGTGGGTTTGCGTTGTTGCAAGACGGAAATTTAACATGAAGAGTAAAGATTATATCAGATACAGGCGTGACGGAGAGTGGGTGGAGCAAAACCTGTAAAACCTTGTAAAAATTTGTATATATATATATATATATATATATAATATATATATATATATATATATATAATATATATTATAAATATATGTATATATATATATATAATATATATATATATATATATATATATATATATATATATATATATATATATATATATATATATATGATATATATATATATAATATATATATATAATATATATATATATATATATATATATATATATATATATCTATATATTTAGTATATATATATATTTATATTATATATATATATATGTGTGTGATATAATATATATATATATATATAAAATTTATTTATTTATATATTATATATATATATTTTATATATATATATATATATGCATATATATATACTATTTATATAAATGTGTGTTGTGGTGGTTTTGTGTATGTGGTATGTGTATGTGATGTGTGTATGTGTATGTGTATGTGTGTGTGTGGTGTATGTGTGTTTACGTGAAGAAAGAGAAAGAGAGACAGACAGACAAAGAGAGGCAAACAGAGACAAACAAACAAGCAAACAGAAAGAGAGAGAGAGAGAAGAGAGAGAGAACAGAAACGAGGGGGAGAAAAGAGGGGGAAGGAAGGGAGGAAATGCCAGCATGTGTTAACCGGCCACATAATACCTTCATCAGAACCGGCCTCTCAGTGCTGTGACGTGTGGCCGCCTTCCCCGTATTTAGAGCGACACTTCACACGTCGCGACTGACACGGAGGGTGACAGCGACGGGGGGGGGGGTGGGGGGAGGGGAGGGGGGAGGGGAAGGGGTGATGTAAGGGGGGAACGGAGGAGGAGGGGGAGGGGGAGGGGTGACAACGACGGGAGGAGGAGGGGGAGGGGTGACAGCGACGGCAGGAGGAGGGGGAGGGGGAGGGGTGACAGTGACGGGAGGGGGGAGGGGAAACGCAGAGGGGGGGGGGGAGAGGAGTGGGAGGGAGGGAGAGAAACGCAGAGAAAAGAGGAAAAAGGAGAGAAAGTGATGAGTACAAATGAGGGAAGAGGAGAAGGTCCGAAGAAGAGAGAGAAAGAGGGGAGGATGAGAGAAAAAGAAATGAGGAGAGTGAGTGAGAGTGAAACAGAGGAAGTAGCAATGATGATAAAGCAGAGGTGAGGAGGAGGGGAGAGGACGAAGTGGCACGGGGGGGGGGGGGTCAGGAGACAGGAGGCATCGCGCGTGTCGTTCGTGACACGGTGGTAAGGAGGTGTCAATGTGTCACATCCGACCAAGATCATAATTGACACCGGTCCTGGACGACATATCTTTTCCTTTTTTGATTGTTTTAATCTGTTTTTGTGTTTATCTGTTTCCCTCGTTCTTCTTTCGTTTTTTTTTTTTTTGTCTCTCTTTTCTTTTCCGAAAACGGTAATTTTGTTTAAAATGGACACGTGACAGGAACAGGAAAAAGAGATAAACAAGAAGAATGGAGGAAGGAGGAGGAGAGGAAGAGAGAGAGGAATAGAAACGGGGTGTAGAGAGAGAAGGAGAAGAGATAGGGAAAGGAGAGGAGGAAGTAGGAGAAAAGAGAGAGAGTTGAGGGAGAAGAAAACGGAGAAGGGAGATAGGAGACAGAAGAGAGAGAAAGAGAGAGAGAGAAGAGAGAGAGAAGATAGAGAAGAAAGAGAGAAGATAGAAAAAGAGAGAAGAGAGAGAAGCGAGAGAGAAGAGGGACAGAGTATAAGCAGCTGATAATCCCGCGCCTCAGCACAAAGCGCCGTCAACTTGCAAACCGCTCTCTTCATTATCCCTTTCTTCCCTCCATTTTCTTTCATGGGCGCCATTATTTCAGCCTCTGCCATCGTCATCATCATCACCATCATCTTCATCATCATCGTCGTTACGCGAACCGGCATGATAAACGAACCAAAGATGATATAGGTGCTGAAGCCTCTAATGACAAAAGCAGGGGAACAGAGTGTCTTGGATCCTGTTCAAGCGGCAAATGAAGAGAGTCCAAAGAGGATTCGCTCGTCTTAATTCCTTATTGTCTGTTTCGGGAAGAGGTTCGTCTTCACTCTTGTGTTTATTATCAACAATATGATTATTTTTCTGGTGTTTATTGTTTTTGTTGTATTATCATTATTACTATCATTATTATTATTAATATTATCATCATTACTATTACTATTATTATCAGTTTGTTGTTTTATTATTTATTATTTATTATTATTCATTATTATTATTGTTTATTATTATTTTTATTATTAATTATTATTATATTATTATTTATCGTTATCATTATATTATTATTATCATTTATTATCATTATCATTATTATTATTATTATTTATTATTATTATCATTATTATTATTATTATTATGATTATTATTATTGTAGTGTATGGCTGCGCACTCGCCGACTCTAAGGTCGATCTCGCCTGGACTGACATCGTCCTCGGGTGCCGAGTGGTTGAGGCCGGGTCTTTACCATGCCACATGCCTGCCTTCTCTACCACGGAACAAAGGACGTGGGGAACTCTGCGATGCTGCCATTGACTTGGATGAGACGTCCCGGGCTCCGCTTCCACCAACGAGGCGGGGGCACTCGCTGCGCAACCGCACGAGGCTGGTGCTTCACCCGCCATCTTGCGCCTCGCTCACTGGACTCGAGTGTGACTTCATAAGCCGTGGCCAATGAAATACGAGCCGCCAAAGACGGTGTTAAAAAAAATATATGAACATGGTTATAAAAATAACCAACGAACGTATTTTAAACCAAGACTCGTTACTTGGATGGTGTTGAAGTCTCCGAGAAAAATAAAAGATTTATTTATTTCCCAAGTCCCATACCGTAGATAGTTACAGCCCGAAATGTATAGTTTTCGCGTAAATTGTACATTATCAGTTTTTCTAGGTATCCTTTCCTTCCAAAGTGTCACAGTAGCCCCTGAAGGGAGTAATGGTCGTTAGATAGTGTTTTTTTCTCTCCCTCTCTTTTCACGGTTGTTTGGGTCTTTGGCTTTTTCGGACTGCCGGACTATCGGGTTGGTAGTCCAACACTTATTTTGCATATCTTCTTCTTTTCGCGCCATGCCTGGGGCATGGCCTGAGGGTCTTTTTCGGGTATAAATACCCCTCGTTTTGTGAGGGGAAGACAGTTCGGTCCTGACTTCTGTGTGTACTGTATTCCCTTTCTCGGTGTTTTCGTGTGCTCGCTTTGGATTTACTTCTTTGTGGATCTACCTCGCTTCGCGCCAGGACTTGCCGAGTTTGCCTTCGCAAAGCTAAGTATTTAGTGGTTGTGTGTAGGAGACACCTGGTCTCTTTTGGACTTTGGCGTGTGACACGCTACATCATCATCTGTGGGGTGCACTCTTTCTCTGTCCCAAAGCAGCACTTTGTGAACTCAAAGTGTCAAGAGTACAAAAGGACCACGTCACATAGAAGGAACACTGCTTGAGGATCCATACCTCCAGTGTGCCATTCAGTGTTTTGAAAGTAAGTCAATACTTGGTTTCCTTCCCTCAGCCCGAGGATCCGTACCTCCTGGGAGGAAGGTTTATTTTATTAAGTCTCGCCCATAATACCTTCAGGGCCATTTTACTTTTTTCTTTCTTTTACTTTGTCTCGATTTGTTGTCTTGATACCTGCCCGACCTTGTGGGTGTCAGGCAGTCCGTGATCTTGTGGTACCCTTTTGGTGTTATTTTCTTTTTATTTGGCCTTCGACGCTAAATTATGTTTCTTACATGATATTTCTAATTATTTCTTATGTTTTACACAAATGTTTTTATGCAGAGTTTATCAGCACTAGCTTGTTTTAGTTTTTTTTTTTTTTACGTTAATCTCCATTTTGGGTTGGAGATTAACTTGTTCATATTAGAGATTGGTATGTGTTCGTGCTAACACTCTGTTTAAAAATACTTATGGAGTTGGGACGCCAACTTAGGAGTGAAATTACATTGAGTCATTTTTTAGTATATCTGGTGTGGTTTTCACGTGCATCACCCCCGCTGTGAGCAAATTGGTGATGTACGCATCTATGAAATTTCCCATGACTGAATCCCTGTAGACCTCCCTAATGAGTGCGATTTGCTCAATAAATAAATATCATACCATCGTAGAGCTTTCACTCGGTCCCAGTCAAATGAACAAATGATATTTACATCTTAAGTTCTGGTTCTGACCAAGGCTGAATGCTTGAAACGTTCTTGGGCTCGGGTCTCCTTAACAGCACATTGCTGGTTACTCCATCTCGCAACTCCTGAAAGGCTGTAAGAAGGATAGATGAATCGGAGTATATTAAGCTGATACTCTAGAACAGACCATAACTTTGCTATACCTGGGTTCCCACTTCCAGCAGGTGGATGCTCAAACTGAAGGGAAGAGGAAGAATTTTAGGATCTTGCGTTTTTCTTCCAAACACGTCCACGCAGACGCTCAGCCTACGCTATCTCCCTTTCCACATTTACACACTTACACATCCAACATTCAGCACATACATCCTGTACTTTCCTTCCACCCTTCTTTCATACAACATTCACACCCCCATACACAACACACACGGTTCCCGAACCTACTAATCGGGTGGTGGCAGCGTGCCGTAGGCCTGGAACCTTACATCTGTTCACTGCAGACGAATCTTTTCCCAAATAAAATCTATATTCTCGGTTGAGCCCGAACTCAACCAGACATATTGAAGTCTACTGGGTCTACGCCCCGCTACAATTATCATCATTATTATTATATTATTATTATTATTATTATTATTATTATTATTATTATTATTATTATCATTATTATCATTATTATTATCATTATTATTATTATTATTATCATTATCATTATCCTTTATATAAGCATTATTTTTGTTGTTCCTGGCGTTGTTGCTAAAGTTATTGTTATAATAAATGTAATTAATATCGTTATTATAAGTATAATTAATTCCTTCCTTTTTTTCCTTCATTTTTTTCCTTCTCTTACTTTTCTACTTTTTTTTCTCTTTATTTTCCTCGCTTTCTTTCTGTCTCTTGTATTCTCCTTCACCCCTTCTCCCTGCCTCTTTTTTTTTATCTCCCTTTCTTCCTTATTCTCTTCATCCTTCCCCATCTTCCTATCCTATTCTCTTCCCTTTTCATCTATTCTCCCATTCTCTCTCTTTCCTTCCTCCCCTCTTTCTGCTCTTCCTCCTCCTCCTTCTACCCTCCCACCCTCCTCTCCTCTTCCTCTCGTCTCTCTCCTATTTTCTTCTCCCTCGTCTGAGTTCTTTTTCTCCTTCTTTTTCCTATTTCCTCTTCCTCTCCTCCTCCTGCCCCTTTCGCATTTCTCATTTCTCTCTTCCTCTTCTCCTCCTGCTCCTCCTCTTCCTATTCCTTTCGCATTTCTCATTCCCCTCTTCCTCCTCTCCTCCTCCTACCCTTTTTCCGTATCCCTCCCCCATCCCTTCGTATCTCCCCCACCCTCCCCGTCCCTCTCCCCTCCTCCTACTTCCCCCTCCCTCCCCCCCTCACCGTCTCCCTCTACCCTCCACCCCCCCTCCACCTCGCCCTCTCCCTCCACCCTCCTATTTCCCCCTCATTCCCCCGCTCACAGTCTCCCTCAACACTCCACCCCCTACCTCACCTTCCACCTCACCCTCCACCCCCCACCTCACCCTCCACCCCCCACCTCACCCTCCGTCCCCTACCATTCACCCTCCACCCTCCACCTCACCCTCAGTCCCCTACCCTTCACCCTCCGCCCCCCACCTCCCCCTCCGTCCCCCACCTCACCCTCCGTGCCCCACCCTTCACCCTCCCCCCCATTCACCCCCACCCTCCCCCCCCCTCCCCCCCCACACCCCCCGCCCCCACCCTTCACCCCCAAACAGGTTTAAAATAACGATTTCCAAACCGCCGCCCCTTCGTCGGCCATGGCAAACGGCAGACACATATGGCAGTTATATACTTCCTAAAACACACTAGTACATTGCCAGTTGCACAAAGGACTGGCATCACGGGGCATATCAAGGGCATGATATTGAGAGTATAACGGAGTATGATGACGAATGATATTACTTTTGGTGCGGGTATTATGATGCATTTTTGCAGGTTTGAACTTGAGTGCAAGATTTTTTTTCTTTCTTTTTTTTTAATGAGAAAGATATTTTACAAGATCCTTTCATTGGAGACTTTGAGAGTAGCTCTAAGAAGATGGAGATTGCTCGTCAAGATACAGCTTCAGGACAAAGCAAGTTATCTTGATGATTGATCAAGGACAAAAGAGTTATTTTTTATTAAGCGTTTATTGGTACTTGTGAACACGTAACACATACCAAGCCACGCGGACACGGATAAACAAACAGTCAATGTGCGTGTGTATATGTGTTTATAAATGCGGAGACTTACACAGATGGACAAACAGATAGACATGTAGAAGAATAGATAGAGATAGATAGACAGATGAATAAATGGATAGATATAGAAAAATAGATAGAAACAGATAGACAGATGCAGACATAGATACATAGATATATAGATATATATATTCAGTAAGAACAAGAAGTGATGGAGAGTAAGAAGAAAATATTAAAAGTTTGTGAAAAAAGAAAATGAAGAATAAAAAAAAGAAATGAAAAAAAATAAAGAAATGTTTAAATCATGTTTTTTAAAGAAAAAGAAGGGAAGTTGTCATCGTATTGTTAAAGCCGCAGAAAAGGGTCTAAAAAGCTAACTTATTTAAAAAAAATGACGTTTGTTTTTCCTGTGACTCATGTGCTGCTCCGCTCGTAGAGGTTCATGTCAGAAAAGATTAGGCAAAGGCTCTGCTCACACCAAATGCTCTGCTGGAATCAAAAGGGTCTGTGGAATCAAAGGCTTGTACACCAAAAGCTCTGCTGGAACAAAGGCTCTCTGGAACAAAAAGGGTTGCTGGAATCAAAAGGGTCTGCTGGAATCAAAGGGGTCTGCTGGAACAAAAAGGGCCCGCTCACACCCGATGCTCGCTGGAATAAAAGGGTTGCTGGGGAACAAAGGGTTGCTCACACCCGTGCTCTGCTGGGGAACAAAAGGGTCGCGGGGAAACAAAAGGTCTGCTCCACCATGCCGCTGGAATCAAGGGTCTGCTGGAATCAAAGGCTCTGCTCACACCAGATGCTCTGCTGGAATCAAATGCTCTGCTCACACCAGATGCTCTGCTGGAATCAAAGGCTCTGTTCAAAACAAACCAAAAAATAAAAATAAAATAGACAAATAAATAAATGATTTTTTTTTCCAAACCAAACTAAGGACTCTCCTAGAAAACAAAAGGCTTTGCTAAAACCAAACAAAGGCTGTGCTGAAAGGCGTAGAACAGACCACCACAGCACTGCAGGTATCCTGTAGCCTGCAACGCCCACACGCAGCAACCCCGTGCAGACAGAAACCGAAGAAATATCAGTGTAAAGGGGAAAAGACACACAAAGAATCTACCTCGCCTAAGAGGAACAAAGGAGTCATGTAAAACGATATACCTTTGACTCGATTTTGTCATAGAAGGAAACAGAAGAATGAGGCAGTTCCCTCTCCCCTTCACCCGTTTTCTCTCAGAGGTGGAAGTAATGTTTCATAAATGGGAGGGTTTGTCCTAGTAAGGTAATAGCAGCAACCGCTTTTTGGAAATAGGAAAAGGGAAATAAAAATGGTTTACGTGACCGAGTCACCAGCTTTTTGCTTTCAGATTTAACCAAGCTGTTTTGTATTTTGCTCGCTAACTGCATGTGTGTATCTGTGTATATACATGAATATATATAGAGAGATAAATAGATAAAATAGATAAATAGGTAGTTAGATGAATAAATATCTAGCTAGCTAGATATAGATAGACATAGACAGTTATAGATAGACAGACAGATAGATAGATAGATAAAAAAATGATTAATAAATAAATGGAGAGAGATATAGATATAGATATAAATCATTAGATGTCTCTAAACATGCATATATGTGTTATAAGCAGATCACGAAAACCGAAAATCAAAATTAAAAACTGATTCCCGAACTGTCATCCGTCTTTTGCTATTACGACCCGAAACTTGACAACGAATTGACAAATGACAGGAAAAACAGAGAGAGTAAAAAAGGACACACTCAAAAAAAAAAGAACACAAAAAATGGATAGAAGGAAAAGGAGAGAAAGAAGGGGAAAGAAAAATAAACAGCGGAAATCCTCTCACCTCGATTGACTTGGTCGCGCCATTTGCGAGGAGGGGGAGGGGGGAGGGAAGGGGAAGGGAAGGGGAGGTTGTGCAGGTGGGGAGGGGGAGGGAGGGAGAATGAAGAAAGGAAGGAGAAAGAGAAGAAGAGAGAGAGAGAGAGAGAGAGAGAGAGACAGACAGACAGACAGACAGACAGACAGACAGACAGAGAAAGAGAGAGAGACAGAGAGAGAGAAGGAAGGAGAAATCAGGAAGAAGAAGGAGGGAACAGAGAGAGAAGAAAAAGAGGAAAACGGAAACAGAACAGATGAAGCAGAAACGAGAAGAGATATCAAGGAAGATAAGAAAGGGAGAGATCAGGAAGTGCCAGAAGAAGAAGAAGAAGAAGAAAAAGAGAGGAATGGAAGAGAGAGAGAGAGAGAGAGAGGAGGGTGAGGAAGATAGGAATGAAGAAGAGAGAGAGAAAGTAGATGGGAGAGGGGGAAAGGAACGAAGAGGATAGGGAGGAGGGAAAAGAGAGGAAGGAACAGAGATGGATAAGAGGGGGAGGGAGAAAAAGGCAATGACAGAGGGGAGACAGAAAAAGGAGGAGAGGAAGAAAGAAACAGAAAATAGAGAGAGGAAAGAAGAGAAGAGAAGAAGAAGGAAAAGAGAGGGAAGAAGAAGAGAAGAAAAGAAAAAAGGGAAGAACCGACAGGAGAAGGAAAAGGAGAAAAGGAGAAGAGAAGAACGAAAAGAGAGGAGAGGAAGGAACAGATAGTCAAGAAAGAAAAAAAAGAAAAATGAAGAGAAAGGAACAGACAGCTTAGACAGAAAAGCAGAAAGGAAAGGGAGAGAGAGAGAGAGAGAAAGGGGAGAGAGAGAGAGAAAGAGAGAGAGAAACCATAGAGAGAGAGAAACCAGAGAGGAGAGAAACCAGAGAGACAGAGAGAAACCAGAGAGAGAAAGAGACCAGAGGGAAAGAGGAACCAGTGAGACAGAGAGAGACCAGAGAGAGACCAGAGAGAGAGAGAGAGAGAGCACACACGCAGTTCGTCCTCTCGTCACCCTGGCCCGTTCCCTCGCGTGTGGTTGGAAACCCTCAAGCCTAAACTTTGGCGTTCGTGCAAGGGGTCCATTAACTCGAGGACTGCATGCATACATACACGTCTATGCGAACGCTCCGTGTCTGCGGCTTGTAAGGACGTCAGCATATCAACATATTCTTTTGGAATAAGTTTTGGTCTTTTTTTTTTTTTTTTTTCTTCTTTTTTTTTACTTTTCATTTTTTTTTTTTTTTTTTGGTTCATTCGTTCTTTTTATTTTATTTTCTTCTTCTTCTTCTTCTTTCTTTTATTTCCTTTTTTTCTTCTTTTTATTAATATGATTATGATTTTACAATTTTTATCTCTTTATTTGTATCGAAACCTGACATATTTATAAAGATTATTTACGGAAATACTATGATGACTGACAGGTTGGTGAGAATAATCATCTAAAATACAACGAGCCTAATACAAATTTATCCAACCTCCTAATTGCACCTTTAAAAAAAAAAGAGAAAACAAATTAAAAAGGAAAAATTGTTTATGATGATATAAACTGAGTAATTAAGAGAGAGGAGAAAAACGAAAAGAAATTCTATGGTGACAAAATTCCCGCCATTTTTCTCTCTGCTGTCAGACATGAGGGCGTGGCCAATGAAGCGGCCGTTTTTAACCTTCGCTTTGAAATATCCTTGATGACGGCACTTCGTTATATATCATGTGTGCATTAAGAATTCTGGTGCACCGTATTTTTCATCTTTTTTTTTTTTTACATTTTTATCCTTATTAGAGTAGGAGGGGGGGGGGTTCTACCTTTTTTTTTTCTCTATCTCGTCTCTCTGTCTGTCTGTCGGTTTCTGTCTGTCTCTGTTTCTGTCTCTCTCTCTCTCTCTCTCTCTCTCTCTCTCTCTCTCTCTCTCTCTCTCTCTCTCTCTCTCTGTCTACTCTCTCTCTCTGTCTACTTCTCTCTCTCTCTCTCGTCTCTCTCTCTCTCTGTCTCTCCTCTCTCGTTCTCCTCTCTCTCTTGTCTCTCTCTCCCCTCTTCCTCCTCTCCCTTCCTCTTCTCTCTCTCTCTTTTCTCTTTCTCTTTTTCATTTCTTTTCTCTTTTCTCTTTTTCTTTTTTTTCTTTTTTTCCTTTCTCTTTCTCTTTTTTTTCTTTTCTCTCCTCCTCCCCCTTTTCTCTCTTTTCTTACTCTTTCTCTCTCTCTCTCTCCTCTTCTCTATGTGCGTCGGCGCGACGCACATAGGTGGGGTGTGTGTGTGTTTGGTTTTTGTTCGTGTGTAGGGGTTTTTGGGTTTTTGTTGTGGTGGGGTGTGTGTGTTTGTGCATTTATCTACACACCTATATGTTTATCAATCTATCTATCCTCCTACCTATCAGCTTCTCCCTCTCTCCCTCTCTTTTTCTCCATCTATCATTTCCTTCACCGAATTCCTTCCTTCAGCTTCGCCATCTTTCCCTCCTCCTCAAGCACACGTCTCAGGCGGCGTCGAGAAAAAAGTGTTATCTTTAGAAATTCCCTGACTTTCCCTTTTGCTTCTGCTTTTGCTTCTCTCTCTCTTCTTCTCTCTCTCTCTCTCTTCTCTCTCCTCTCTCTTCTCTCTCTCTCTCTCTCTCTCTCTCTCCTTCTCTCTCTTTTCTTCTTTCTCTCCTCTTCTTCTCGTCTCTCTCTCTCTTCTCTCTCCTTCTCTTTCCTTTCTTCTCTATCTTCTCTTTCTCTCTCATTCTCTCTCCTTTTCTCTTTCTCTCTCTCTCCTCCTTCATCCCCCTCCTTCCGTCCCTCCCTCCTCCCTCTCCCCCCCTCCTCTCCCCCCTCCCTTCCCCCTTTCCCCCTCCCTCCTTCCCTCCCTCTCTCTCTCTCTCTTGTTCCTAAAACTCCTCTCAGATTTCGTGATTTCTCGAAGTCGTTGGCACATTTCTGGCACTCGTATTCGCCGTGCGCATTCCGGCCTTCAATTGCTCTGTCTTTCTGTTCGGCGCTTCCTTTTTCGCGTTTTCTTTGCGAGAAGTTCAGTCGCGATGCGGCTGTCAAAAAAAAAGTGAGTTTACATTTAATCATCTCCTGTTGTGTTTATTGATTTATTAAGAGGATATTTCTTTTTTTCGTTGTTGTTAGTTTTGATTTTTGGTTTTTGTTCTTATATCAATATGTTTGTTATTGTTATTATTATTATTCGTTATCATCATTTAATGCTAATAGGGGACTAATTATTACCACAGTCGCTTTCATTATCATTAGTGACATTTGATATGATTATCAAAAGTGACACTTATCATTATCATTGTTATTACGGGAGGTTTGCATCACTTGGTATTCGAGACGAAATTCGAAAAAAGAAATGTGTTTACAGGAGTTTTGACCGTGATTGTGCATCGAAAATTTTGAAATGAAAATACCCTAGCGATTAGAAAAAAAAAAAACATATATTAAAAATATCATTAAGTGGCTTTCAAAAAACGTTTTATGAACTGCCTTGTCTCTTAAATATCGACATTGGTAAAAACTCAAATTGTAATTCTACAACTCTTGTATCCAAAAAGCCATTTAATATTAGATAAAGACCGCGAAATCGAGTTTCTGAGAAGGAGACGAGTAGGGAAGGATAAAATAATATAAAAAAGTAAATAAATAAATAAATAAATAAATAAATACATATATAAAATAAAAATCAA
This sequence comes from Penaeus monodon, assembly GCF_015228065.2. Classification (NCBI taxonomy): domain Eukaryota; kingdom Metazoa; phylum Arthropoda; class Malacostraca; order Decapoda; family Penaeidae; genus Penaeus; species Penaeus monodon. The sequence continues at coordinate 36,441,014 of NC_051392.1, forward strand.
GTCCGCTTAGCTGGTAAACATTACGTTACCAGATTATCCATCAGAATATCCTCGGATAATTCCCACGCAGAGTATTCTCCAAAAAAATTTATCAACAAAAACAGTATCCCTCGAGAGAAACCTTGACAATGACGTTCGAAAAAAAAAACCCTCTGAAAAGCAGACTAGCCGATCCAACGCTAAGAAAACAGACTTCAACGCCGCTTGGGAATCTGGATGCACTGACACCGCGTTGACTAATTCACGTAGGCCGCCCCTGGCTGCAGGCCAAGGAAGGGAGAAGCGGGAAACACTCGCAGGCGGGTCGTGGGAAAACGTTCCTTGGAGATGACAAAAAGCATTCGGAGAGAGGAATGTGCGCGCAGATGGCAGATGGCACAAGGCAGATGGCAGGTGGCACACGGCAGATGGCAGGTGGCACACGGCAGATGGGAGGTGGCACAAGACAGATGGCAGATGGCACAAGGTAGATGACAGATGGAACAAGGTAGATGGCAGATGGAACAAGGTAGATGGCAGATGGAACAAGGTAGATGGCACACAACAAATAGCAGATGGCACAAGGCAGATGGCAGATGGCACCATGTAGATGGCAGATGGCACAAGACAGATGGCAGGTGGCACACGGCAGATGGAAGAAGTGGCTGAAACATGCCACTTAAACTGATATTCGGCGAGAATGGCTGTGTGGAAGTCCTAAAGATTCATGGTACAACCGCTTCTGAGTTTGTCAACAGAAGAGATGCAAATTCGGCCAGTCGATTTATACATAGGCATCAAATGTACAAAAACATTGGCAATATAGAGTGATTTTTTCCTTCTGTCTTTCTTTCTTTCTCTTTTTCTTTTTTTCATTTTCTTTTTTCTCTTTTTTTTTCGAGGTCAAGATCAAGTCTGACAGAAACGAAAATACGGAAATGTAGCAGACTGATGGGGATTTCCAAACGCTAATAAAAAAAAAAAAATGCTTCACTATAAGACCTTGTAGAAATAGACCTTCAGACATATTCAGGAACATTATTGGGAAAAACAAAACTTGATCAGTGACATCAGAATTGACAACCGATAAATAGAATTTTAAGTAGGGTACTATTAGAGCGTCCAATAAAAAAAAATAAAAAAATAAAAAAAATAAAAAAAAGGAAAATTGGCATCTCACCCCGGACGCTGAAGTACTCTGTCGATTCGTCTTTCATTTATGTTTACATATGTCTGGAATTTATTAAAAACTTATTTAAACTGAGTAATTAATATTTGTATTGCATTACAAAACTCCCTCAAAAGTGAATTTAAGCGAATCGAAGTACTCCAGATTTTTTTTTTTTTTTTTTTTTCTCATTCGACGCAGCGAAAACAGCATTCACCCACGGAATCGGACATCGCTAGACCTTCCTGATTCCCCGGGTTTTCTCGAAAAGAAACAATAATAAACACAACAATAATAAATAAATAGGTAAATAAATAAATAAATAAACAAGTAAACGAAAGCGTAGTTATCCTCCACGACAAAGAAACATCACGATAAGAGATTCAGAACACGCGAGCAGGGAGACCGAACCTTCTTGCTTCGAATCCGCTTCGAACATCTGGCCCCATGCCATCGTGAATTATACCCTTACCAGCAAC
>NC_051392.1:36460139-36467639 GCF_015228065.2 Penaeus monodon
AGCCAGCGGAGTATTGCATCCGAAGCACGTGTGTTTCGGCCTTTTCCTGTGTTCAGTTATATGAGAGCGACTTCGTGGTCTTTTTCACGTGACTGACCCCAGTGTGTCGCTTCGATGGGAAAAGAAACGGAATTCATTGGCTGACACCTCGGTCATTATTCCAACTCATTTGAATACGAAGGAGTCACAAAAACAGCGAGAAGAAGTGCAAGAGGAGAAAGGGATTAGAAAGGTAGGAGAGAGAGAAAAAGAAAAATGTCAGAGAAGGGGGTGATAGGGACAGAGAACAACTGAAAGAGAAAGGGATTAGAAAGATAGGAGATAGAAAAAAGTCAGAAAAGGGGATAATAGAGAAAGGGAGAAAGAATAAGAGAGGGAAATATAAAGTGAGAAAAATGTCAGAAAAGGAGAAGACAGAGAAAGAGAGAAAAAATAAATGAGGGAAATGTAGAGAGAGAAAAGTTTGAGAGAAAGAGTGGGATACGAGAGGATAAAAATATATCACACTCCGATTTTATTATTGTTCTGGCTGACAAATACAAATTGTGCAAATAAACACCGCTTAGCATGTAACAACAGGACACAGAACGAGAGGAAAAGAGAAAAAGAATTGAATTTATCCATAACAATTTTTTTATAGTTCTATTGTCAACGACGGAACTACACATAACTTAACTAGTAACAGGATAGAACACACACACACACACACACACACACACACACACACACACACACACACACACACACACACACACACACACACTTCTTCCAATACTAAACCCGTTTCCCAGAGCCATTAAAAGCGCCAGAATCGTCCTTTCCAATGAAACAGGCAGCGCAGGCGACACTAAAACACAATCAAACACATCCGCCGATGAAACCACGAATATCTAATCGAAAAAGAGAGACACGCACACAGAGAAAGAGACGCACAGAGAAAGAGAAAGGCAACGGCGAAATAAATTCCTCTAAAAGAAACAAGAGAGTAAGTTAGCTACCCACAAACAGCCCGCGCGAGGGGGGCCAGAGTGCACAAGTCTCAATACAAACAGTGCAATGTTTACTCAAGGCCTGGAACCGCCTTTTATACAAGTGCAGGACGCTCGCCACCAGAGAAAAAGGGCGAGGCGCTGCGGGTCCCGCATGCGGATGCGGGTCGCGAATGGGCGAATGTGCGGAGGAATTCGAAGGGGATGGAAGTGCATGGGGAAGGAATGGGTGAATGAGGAGGAATTCGAAAGGGGGCGGAGGTGCATGGGGAAGGAAGGGGCAGTGGGCGAGGAACACAGGGCGCGAGTCGATTGGCTATGTAAGGGGGCAAGGGCAGGGAAACAAGGAGGAGCATGGCTAAAGAAAATTGGTAAAGAGGCGGCAAGAAATGTCAATAAGGATGTATACGGAAAATAAATGAGTAAACAGAGAGAGAGAGATGGAAGAGAGAGAGTGCATTCCCCATACACAAGGGGTGTGTATGGGGAATGAATGGGTGAAGAAGCAGAGGAAGAAAAACAAAGGGAGGCGGAGTCAATGGGTCTACGTGGAAGAATGGGTAAGTGAATAGGGGAATACAAAGAGGGAAATGGATAAGCATGGGGAAGAAAATGGTAAAGCGGCGGAGGAATACAAAAAAAGGGGCGGAGTCAATGTGTGTGTGTGTGTGTGTGTGTGTGTGTGTGTGTGTGTGTGTGTGTGTGTGTGTGTGTGTGTGTGTGTGTGTAAAGGAGAACATTCGAGGAGATGCAATTCAGAGGGAACGAATAAACAGAACAGAGAGATAAGCAGATAAACAGATAGAGAAGGTAGATAAGCAGATGGAGGTATTAAAAGAGAGAAACGTTTTCAAGCTATAGCACCCATTCACCCCTCTATTCATGAATATATCCACTGTGTATGTAATCTGGTACTCGTGCGTGTAAATCTATCTCTATGAAGGTATGTTATGAAAAGAAACAGCCACAAAAAGAATGAAGTCGTGACGTTTTCGAGTAAAGACGAGAATCCTCCTCAGATGAAAACAGAACGGGGAATCTGGTCTGACTGGAACCGTGACAGTTTATTGTACCCTTCATAATGAAACTGTGTTATACATCGTCTTTGTAGGTCTGTCTTATTTTCTCTTCTTTAAGGATGATGCATATTTGTGAAAAGGGAGAGAATAAATGGATGTATCCTGCAGTGAAAAAAAAAAATCCTTTAAATGTACTGTACGAGTTATATAATAAGATTTTGAAATATTTTTATCCATAAATATTTCTTAGTTATTTACTATTGTATTTCATTTAGCCTTTTTTTTTTTTTTTTTTTTTTTTTTTTTTTTTTTTTTTTTTTTTTTTTTTTTTTTTTATTACCATGCGACTCCCAGAGAGAATAATTGACATAAGCGACGGTTACGCGATCCATTCCTTCGCCTTGATTTAAAATATATCCGGAAGTTGACTGCTGCCTCGAATCATTTTGTTAAATTCGGTATTCCAAATAAAATTCTGAGAGCCGAGGAATGCCTTTGGAATTTAAAGGTGGAAAATCGGTATGACTAAAGAACGTGTTTTTTTTGTTTTTTTTTTTTTTTTTTTTAAGGGGATCACTGGGTTCCAAATGGCTCTAGAAGATTTTGATACGAAACTGAAATCCCATTTCTGGTGTTACAAAGAAAAGGGGTTAATGTTGCATTTGCATATGACTGAAATCTCTCTCTAATACTGGCATGTAAAGAATATGAAAATGTAAAGCGTATGGACAACAAATCGTGCTATTTAAATGCTTTATAAAAGAAATCATGTTGGGGAATAAACCCTCTCCTTGGGTCCTCAGTCGATCGAAATCTATTTCTTTTTTTTTTTTTTTTTTTTTTTTTTTGTCTAATTATTAGTTAATAAGAATCATCTTTCAAAACAACTATTTTCATAGAAACGATCGCCAATGTAAAAAAATTACCCGTCAAACAACTTTAATATCAATTCGACATCACAGAACTCGACAACCCTGTATTACCGTCTTGCACACTCTTATTGATACACGTAACTTATTTAAAACTAGTTCCGGGTCGGGTTAATGCGGTTCGTTAACCTCATCAATATCATATATTTTTTCACTTTTTCTTTCTTCAAACTTGTGGTTTATTTTGAGAGAACCTGGAATGTAACCAAAGCGAGTACTCCGGATAGGGAGCGACAGAGTGGTCTTAAACAGACGCCCATATCCGAACAATGGCGTTGGGGGGGGGGGGTATATCCGCCACAAGAGAAGAAGAAGAGGAAGAGGGATAAGAGGAAGAGGATGAATATGAAGATGAAGGTTTAGAAGAAAAATTATTAAAAAAAAGAATGATAATAATGATAATGATAATAAATTGGGTTGAACATTTAGAATCCGTTATAGAAAAAATAAGAATAATTGCGTCTTCTACGACACGGAAATGAAATGAAGCACCAGAATTGCCAAGTGTTAGGTACAAATATACGCCTAATAGATAAATAGAGAGAAAGATGCATATATACATATATGTATGTATATCTGCATCTATTTATCTATATACTTAGTAAACAAATCAGCAGGAAAATAATACGACCCTCCTTTTTTATGACACGTAAGAGTCAATCACCGTTTCCCTGGAACTGGAAAATAGCTCTTATGGCTTCATGCTTGTTTCACCAAAACCCATAAAATAGATCCAAGGCCATGAGTGAAGGAAGGTCTTGTAGGTTTTGATAAAATGATAAATATATTGATTAATTTTACATTCTCTTATTTCTGAAAGTATTTTCATATTTCTGTGCGCTATACTGTAGAATCTTCTGTAGTTATAACAGCAATGTAAATATGTTCGCTGGAAAGTTGCTATAGGCTAACCGCTATAGGCTAGAATATTCCGTAGTTTTTGAAAGCGAAATATGCTACAAAAAAGCGGATTTTCTGACAAATTGACAACGCTTTGCAACGTCCTTTTAATAGATTATCTTATGCACTGCCATTGCTTCCCTCAATTCATTTTTATTGTCTGTTGATATTAAATAAATAAGTGATTAAAAGGATTTTTTATGAATATATTTATACACGTCCAGGTTAAGATATAAAAGTGTTCAATAACATCGTTTTTTTCCTACATGAGTCAGCGAAAAATGGAACAGAGGGAGAGGCAGAAGAGGAGGGGACAAAGTTTGATTACTGCATTTTAGAATCCTGGATTTAAAATGATCCGCTTCAGAAAGAGCTTACTCATGCACTCCGTCATATAATCAGATCAAATGCAATCACTTTCAAGCAAGCAACTTCAGTATTAAACACACACGCACGCACGCACGCACGCACACACGCACACACACACACACAAACACACGCACACACACACACACACACACACACACACACACACACACACACACACACACACACACACACACACACACACACACACACACACACAAATATAGACTCATGTCACACTAAACAGTTTCTAAGCTTTATTTTGATACGACGCTCTTAATATTATTTAAAAAAAAAAACTTTCGTAGCTTACTGCATGATTAATTTCCTATTGATTTTACTATTATATTATTAATTATTTAAACGATACATGTATATGTTGATAAACAGATAATTAGTTAATTGTGTCAGTTCTGAATATGTTTAGATGTTCTTAATAATACGTAGTTTTATGAACATGTATGGTTTCACTTCACTTGGTACTATTTACAGTCTTAATCATTCGCTTTCACACTGACAGTTATAAAGGTGTAACATAATACAAAATAAAAAAAAGGGCGTTAATGATGGATTGGGAAATTATCTAGCCAATCACCGGTCTCTTTACCCGTCATTTCGTAAATACTACGCTCTCTAGTATCACTCGGTGTATTGACACATGAGTGGGATGTATAGCGTGGTAATGTTTCTCTTCCTTAGTTCACCCTTTTTCCTCTTTTTATCCAATTACTTGGTCTATCTAATCATTCCTCTTTAAAGAGTAAGTCTCTGTATTTACTTTCCTTCTTATGCCTTAACTTTGCTCTTTTTGAATTCATCGGTTATTTACTGTCTCCTCTCTATACACACCTACTGACTCCGGCCCTTTTGTCTTTATCTGCCGAATTTCCCTTTTTTTAAACCAAACCATTGACTTTGGCCTCTTCGTATGTCTCTGCCTATGTACTCATTCCTCTCCTTTACACACCCCTTGACTCCGCCCCTTTTTTGTATTCCTTCGTCTGTTTACTCATTTATTTTCCCGTATACATCCATTGATGATTCCGCCTCTTTGTGTTCTTCGTCTTTGCCCTTTCTTTGCCATGCCCATCCATTGTTTACCCTGTCCTTCCCCCTTACATAGCCAATGACTGACGTCTTCTGTGTTTCTCTGCCTCTTTGCCCTTTCCTTCCCCATGCACCTCCATCGACTCCGCCCCCTTCGAATTCCCCCGCCCACTCACCCATTCCTTCCCCATGCACCTCCGCCCCCTTCGAATTCCTCCTCATTCACCCATTCCTTCCCCATGCACCTCCGCCCCCTTCGAATTCCTCCGCACATTCGCCCATTCGCGACCCGCATCCGCATGCGGGACCCGCAGTGCCTCGCCCTTTTTCTCTGGTGGCGAGCGTCCTGCACTTGTATAAAAGGCGGTTCCAGGCCTTGAGTAAACATTGCACTGTTTGTATTGAGACTTGTGCACTCTGGCCCCCCTCACGCGGGCTGTTTGTGGGTAGCTAACTTACTCTCTTGTTTCTTTTAGAGAAATTTATTTCGCCGTTGCCTTTCTCTTTCTCTGTGCGTCTCTTTCTCTGTGTGTGTGTCTCTCTTTTTCGATTAGATATTCGTGGTTTCATCGGCGGATGTGTTTGATTGTGTTTTAGTGTCGCCTGCGCTGCCTGTTTTAGTGGAAAGGACGATTCTGGCGCTTTTAATGGCTCTGGGAAACGGGTTTGGTATTGGAAGAAGCGTGTGTGTGTGTGTGTGTGTGTGTGTGTGTGTGTGTGTGGTGTGTGTGTGTGTGTGTGTGTGTGTGTGTGTGTGTGTGTGTGTTCTATCCTGTTACTAGTTAAGTTACGTGTAGTTCCGTCGTTGACAATAGAACTATAAAAAAAATTGAGTTATGGATAAATTCAATTCTTTTTCTCTTTTCCTCTCGTTCTGTGTCCTGTTGTTACATGCTAAGCGGTGTTTATTTGCACAATTTGTATTTGTCAGCCAGAACAATAATAAAATCGGAGTGTGATATATTTTTATCCTCTCGTATCCCACTCTTTCTCTCAAACTTTTCTCTCTCTACATTTCCCTCATTTATTTTTTCTCTCTTTCTCTGTCTTCTCCTTTTCTGACATTTTTCTCACATTATATTTCCCTCTCTTATTCTTTCTCCCTTTCTCTATTATCCCCTTTTCTGACTTTTTTTCTATCTCCTATCTTTCTAATCCCTTTCTCTTTCAGTTGTTCTCTGTCCCTATCACCCCCTTCTCTGACATTTTTCTTTTTCTCTCTCTCCTACCTTTCTAATCCCTTTCTCCTCTTGCACTTCTTCTCGCTGTTTTTGTGACTCCTTCGTATTCAAATGAGTTGGAATAATGACCGAGGTGTCAGCCAATGAATTCCGTTTCTTTTCCCATCGAAGCGACACACTGGGGTCAGTCACGTGAAAAAGACCACGAAGTCGCTCTCATATAACTGAACACAGGAAAAGGCCGAAACACACGTGCTTCGGATGCAATACTCCGCTGGCTTTGTTCCCTGTCTTTTTCGAAGCTTAAAACAGCTCGATTCTATATTTTAAAAAAAGGAGTTGGAATTAATTATGTTATCGAGTCTGATGCTATCGTTTCAGAATAATTGCGAGTTGACGTTATGTGCACTTTTCAGTAATTAAGGAACTTTTTTTATATATACAGAATTATTTTCATTTTGATTGTTTTATCTTTTGAAAGCGTTTTGTCTAAATAGTGCGAGCAATTGTAAAACCTTATTTAGATGACTTCTTGATAATTATTCAGTCAATAGATAGAATAAAATTATAGTAAACTTGATAAATATGCGCAAGTTATTTATGATAAGGAAGTAAATAGGAAACGTGGAGAGAGAAACGAAATTATTATTATTACCATTATCTTCACTTTTATTACTAGTATTATTATCAGTATTATGATCATTGTTAATATCATTATTATTATTATCTTATCATTATTATTATCATTATTGCCATTATTATCATTATCATTATTATTACTATTATTATTATTATATTATTATTATTTTATTATTATTATTATTATTATTATTATTATTATAACTATTATCATTATTATTATTATCACTATTGATTTACTACTAATAATATTTCTATCATTACTACCATCATTTTTTTTTTTTTCTCTCTCTCTCTTTCTAGCGCTCACTTCATCTCCCTCTCTCTCTCTCTCTCTCTCTCTCTCTCTCTCTCTCTCTCTCTTCCTCTCTCTCTCTCTTTTCTCTCTCTCTCTCTCTCTCTCTCTCTCTCTTTCACTCTCTCTCTCTCT
>NC_051392.1:36472639-36477639 GCF_015228065.2 Penaeus monodon
CTCTCATCTCCTTCTTCCCCTCCTCTCCTCTCCTTCTCCTCCTTTCTCTTACTCACCTCCTTCTCCATTCCTCTCCTCTCCTGTCTTCTTCCCCTTTTCCTTTCTCTTCACGTATCTCCCCTCTTTTTCCCCTCTCCTCTCCCCCCTTGTTCCTCCCCCCACTCCCCTTTCCCCCCTCCCGCTCCTCCCCTCTTCTCCCCTACCCCCTACCCCCATACCCTCACCCTCCCCCCCTTACCCCCTCTTCCCCCCTCTCCTCTCCCCTTCCCTTCTTCCCCCCTTACCAACCCACCCCACTCCCACCCCTTCCCCCCAACCCCTCCCCTCCCTCCTCCCCCTCCCATCCCCTTCCCTCCCTTACCCTCCCCTCCCCCTCCCCCTCCCTCCCCCTCCTCCCCCCTCCCTCCCCCCCTTACCCCTCCCTCCCCTCCTTACCCCTCCCTCCCTCCCCCCGCATCCCGTTCGTCTCAGGAAGGAATCGGAGTGAGGAAGCGGCGCTCCGGACCCCCAGAGGCCGTTCGCTCTTCCTCCGCCGCTGCTGCTGCTGCTGTTTTGTTCTTGTTGTACTTGTTGTTCTTGTTGTTGTCGTTGGCTCTGTTGCTGTTGTTGTTGTTGTATTTTGTTGGTGGTGATGGTGTTGTTGTTGTTGTTTTTGTTGGCGCTGCTGTTGTTGTTTTGTTGTTGTTGGCGCTGCTGTTGTTGTTGTTGTTTTGTTGTTGTTGTTGTTGTTGTTGTTGGCGCTGCTGCTGTTGTTGTTGTTTTGTTGTTATGTTGTTTTGTTTTTGTTGTTGGCGCTGCTGTTGTTGTTGTTGGTGGTGGTTGTTGCTGGTGTTGTTGTTCTTTTTGTTATTGATGTTTTTTTTTTGTTTGTTTGTTTTCTTGTTTTTCTTGTCGGTGTTTTTATTTGTTTTTCTTGTATTCTGTTGTTCTTCTTTTTATTTAATTGTTTTTTGTTGTTTTTCGTTGTTGATGTTTTTGAATTGTTGTTGTTTTTGTCGTATTTTTTGTTGCTCTTGTTGTATTTTGTTGTTGTTGTAGTTGTTGTTGATGTTGTTATGTTGTTGTTTTTGTTGTTGTATTTTGTTGATGCTTTTGTAGGAATTGGTGTCTGTGTTGTTGATAATGTTATGGTCTGTGGTTGTCTTTGTTGTTTTTGTTATTGTTAAGCTTAATGTCTTCGATGATTGTCAGTGTTTTTTGTTGTTCGTGTTGCTGTTACTAATTGTAGCTGTTTTTGTTGTTGTTAATTTTTCGTTGATTTTCATTGTTTTTTTTCTTGTTTATGCTGTTTTTTTTTTTTTGTTGTTGTTTTTAGTTTGTTTTTGTTGTTATTAATTTTCTTGTTTATTTTGTTGTTGTTGTTGTTTTGCTGCTGAGTAATCTGAGAGAGAGAGAGAGAGAGAGAGAAAGAGAAAGAGAAAGAGAGAGAGAAAGAGAGAGAGAGAGAGAGAGAGAGAGAGAGAGAGAGAGAGAGAGAGAGAGACAGACAGAGAGAGAGAGACAGAGAGAGAGAGAGACAGAGAGAGAGAGAGACAGAGAGAGGGCGAGAGAGAAAGAAAGGGAGGAATAGAGAGAGAAAGGGAGAGAGAGGGAGGGATAGAGAGAGAGAATGAAAGAGAAAGAGAAAGAGAGAGAGAGAGAGAAAGGGAGGAATAGAGAGAGAGAGAGAGAAATAAAGACGGTGAAAAAAGTGAGAACGAGAAACGAGTGAGAAAGTAAAAATACAAAAGATAAATAAGAAATTAAAAGCAAATAGCGAGAGACAGACACCACCATAACGAAACCAAAAAGATAAACCACGAAATGCATAACAAAAAAAATAATAATAAAATAAAGAAAAAATAAAAAAAAATTTAAACCTCTCCCCCCCCTAAAAAAAAAAAGCTATCTGATACCCCTCCCCCCCCCCCAACCCACTTCAAAAGATACTGAAACAACCAATTTTTTTTTTTTTTCAACCTATTTTTTTCAACCAAAATTTTTCATCTCCATAACGCAATGGAGACCTACTCGTCGGGGGGGGGGGGGGTAACTATTAAAAAAAAAAAAAAAGTGACAAAGAGATGTTGAAAATCCTTCAAAACAGACTTGATGCGGAAAGATAACTTGATTAGAGACCTTTTTGAAAGCGGAGGAGGAAAATAAGCTTTTGTGTGTGCGTGTGTGTGTGTGTGTGTTGATGTGTGTGTGTGTGTGTGTGTGTGTGTGTGTGTGTGTGTGTGTGTGTGTGTGTGTGTGTGTGTTGATGTGTGTGTGTGTGTGTGTGTGTGTGTGTGTGTGTTGTTGTGTGTGTGTGTGTGTAGGCGTGTGCGTGTGTGTGTTTGTTGATGTGTGTGTGTGTGTTTGTTGATGTGTGTGCGTGTGTGCTTATATGTATCCAGTGAGAGAGAGAAAATGGGGGGAGGGAGAAGGAGAGAAAGTAAGGGAGAGGGAGAGAGAAAGAGAAGGAAGCGCGAGGATAGGAGATAACGGGGTATAAAGGGAGATATTGATGAAGGAAGGGAGAGAGGAGAGGAAAAGAGACAAAAAGGAAGAGAGTGAGGAAGAGGAAAGAATGGGGGAAAGGAAGGAGACAGAGAGAAAGAGAGAGAGAGAGAGAAGGGGGGGGGAATGGAGGAGAGAGAGAGAAAGAGTATCATATGAATATAATATATATCTTAATAGATATGTATGTATTTATATAAGTATATATCTGCATGTGTATATGTGTGTATATATATATATATATATATATATATATATATATATATATATGTATATATATACATATTAGACACAAATGAACCAACAAACAAAAAACACGCTTCTTGTTATAAATCTCAAATTGTTTATACAAATTAATTTACAAATCTTATAAATTACATTAGGCATCCCTGGGCCCTGACCCGCCTACGCTTTTCCCAAAAACCTCGTTATCCGAATGCCATGACATAATACAGACCACAAAAGGATCTCATTGGGAAAATGGACGACACAAAACGAACGCACTTTTACATCATCTGAAATTAATTTTATGGAAAAAGTGAGTATAGTAGAAAGATTTTTTTTTTTTTCCTGCGTGAAAGATATTTATTCTAAAGTTCTTCGTTGATATGATCGGACGAAAGAATCTCTAAATAATAAATTGAAAAAGAGAAACAAAATCGTCTTTATTATATGTAATCAAGTAGCTTTATTTAAGCGTTCGGGCAAGAGTATAAACGATAAACCTCATCTGAACCCACGTCGAGTATCTGAACGTGTTTTTTGCCCCATCAAAAGAACTCATCACCTACATAATTACAGAAGTCACGCCCTCTTCTTCTCGCTTCAGATCCCGGATGAGACCTTTAAAGAAAACGGAGGAAAAAAAATGGCGCCAAAGATTATCGCATTATATATAGATAGATAGATAGATAGATAGATATAGATATAGATATATATAAAGGGATGGAGGCGGAAAAAATCATAAAGCAAAATTAGATATTTTTCGAGATACATTCAAATGATGGTTAAAAAAAAAAAAAAAAAAAAAAAAAAAAAAAAAAATAATATATATATATATATATATATATATATATATATATATATATATATATATATATATATATATATATATATATATATACATATACATATACACATATAGAGGCGGAAAAGATAATACACTTCAATTTCTGTTTCTCCTTCAATTTTCCCTCTTTCCCCGCTTCCCAATCTTTCCTTCACCTGCCTCTCCCGCTTCTACTGAAGGTGCTAGCCGCGTGGTATATAAAACCTCCTCACTTAATCTAGTTGGAAAGCTTATTGAAGAAATGTAATTAAGAAAGTTATCAGTTTCGATATTCCATCAAGTGCACGTCACGTCGCCTCTCGAGTCAAAGATAAAATATAACAGCGAATGAGGAGAGAGGAGGCGAGGAGGAGAATGAGAGGCGAGAGAGAGAGAGAGAGATGGAGGGAATTGGATGGAAAGAAATAGAGAGGGAGAGGTAGGCAGAAAGGAAGAGGAAGGCAGAGAGGAAGAGGAAGGCAGAGAGGGAGAGGTAGACAGAAAAGGAGAGGAGAGGGAGAGGGAAAGATATAGAGAGAAAGGGATAGGGATTTGGAGGCAGAGATAGACAGTCAGAGAAACATGTCATACATATAGATAGATAGATAGACAGATCTGTCTGGCTATCAATCTATCTATTTATCTCTCTCTTTATATATATATACAAACATACATACACACATACATACATGTGTGTGTGTGTGTGTGTGTGTGTGTGTTTAAATATATATATATATATATATATATATATATATATATATATATATATATATATATATATATATATATATATATAAGCTAGAGAGAGGGGATGGGGAAGAGAAAGAGAGAGACAGAGATAGAGAGAGAGGTAATTATGGAATTAAGAGAAAGGAATTTATGGAATGAGAAGAAGGAAAAAGGGGAGAGGGAAGAATAGAGAGAGGGAAAGGCAAGACAAAGAGAGAGGAAAACCGAGACATGGAAAGGAAAATAAAACAAATCTGGAAAAAGTATGAATGTTAATGAATAGAAAGAAGAGGAGGGAATGAAACAGAGAAGAGGAGGAGGAGGAAAAGGAAGAGTGACAAAGAGAACAAAATGGATAAAGAAAGGGGGAAGAGAGACAGAGAGAGAGACAGAGAGAGAGAGAGGGGAAATAAGGAAGAGAGAGAAAGGGAGACATACAAATAAAAGATGAAAAGGAACGAGGGAGAGAAATTGAGACATAAAGAAAGACGTAAGAAAGGAGGGAGGGAGAGAAAGAGAGACACTGAAAGAAGAATAAGAAGAGAAGAAAATAAAGGGAGGGAGGAGGGAGGAAGAAGAGGAGTTGGAAGAAGAAGAGGAGGAGGAAGAAGAAGAGGAGGAGGAAGAAGAGGAGTTGGATTATTACTTGTCAAAAGGAGGAGGAAGAGAAGAAGGAGAAAGAATAAAACGAGGAAGAGGAGGAGGAGGAAGAAGAGGAGGAAGAAGAGGAGGAGGAGGA
>NC_051392.1:36487639-36492639 GCF_015228065.2 Penaeus monodon
GTGTGTTTACTTATGGTTTGTGTTGAGTGTTTATTTATTATTTGTTTGTTTATTTATGATCTGTTTGCTTATTTATCATGATTTGTTTGTTTATTTATCATGACTTGTTTGTTTATTTATTTACGTACGTGATCGTGCTTTTAGGAAAAGGGAAACGTTTACACCAATTTTCTGATGATTTTATTCCCGTTTAAATTCACTCTCAAGGTACCGTTTGAATAAAAGAAAAAAGATATATGATAAAAAAAAAAAAAAAAAAAAACTCCAAAGTTGATTATTTCTTGATTTTTTTTTTTTTTTTTTTTTATGAAATGAATAAATCCCTAGCGAGTTTAATTCACAGTTTCAGATGATCTAATTTTTCGGTAAATTCTTATTGTTTTGTTGTTTGTTTGTTTTTCTGTTGTTGATTCTAGATATATACCTTTTACTTTCGTTGAATAGATTAATAGCTCAGAACAAACTTGAAAATTATAAAAATAAAATTGATAAGAGAATAAGAAATGTGGAAATTAACTCATCAGTTGGTATATAATTTTTTTCTCGTTTTTTTTTTTACAAATAAGATTTTAAAAAATTAAAAATTAGAATTAATTGATTAATCAATTAAAATCTTAAAGTCTTAAAATCGACGAGAAGAGACGAAGGAAAGTACAGAGAACATGAAACAGAAAACGGGAATTGTTGGGGTGATTTATGAAAAAGAAAAGAAAACGGAATTTTTCAAATACTTTTTTTTGCGAATTTCTTGGGGGAAAAAATATTCCAAAGCTCTGATCCATATGGAATGGGATGAATACGGGGGAAAATAAAGTCCAAATGAGGAGGCAAAAAATAATACGATCAAAAGGGAACAGATAAGAGAAAAAAAAAAAAAAAAAAAAAAAAAGTGAAGCAGGAGAAAACATAACAATGAAGAGTGAATAAAAAGAAGTGAAAAAATATGAACTTCCATATAAAGAAAAATATAAATAAAAAAAGATATTAATGAACGCGCGACGAATTCCCACAAAAGATCCAAAATAAAAGTTGCCGAAAGAAAATCGTTCATATTTCCAGAAAAAAAAAGAATTGCAGACAATGATTGCGTGTTCTGTTCAATCTTCGTTTTCGTCGTAAAAGATAATTACCTTCCCAAAACAAAGAGGCTTAATTAGCTTTGAAAGATTCTTTGGAAAAAATATATATACATATATATATATTATAATATATATATATATATATATATATATATATATATATATATATATATATATATATATATATATATATATATATTTTTTTTTTTTTTTTTTTTTTTTTTTTTTTTTTTTTTTTTTTTTTTTTTTTTTTTTTAAGAGGGGTGAGGTTTATGATATAAATATAAGATGATACTTGCTGTTTTTTTAAATTGTTAAATCTAAGGCAGTTGGTGTTAGATAAAAGTTAGAGGAAAAGGCTGTAAATTTTAAAGATATGTATATAGGAGTGTGCTAGTGTGTATACGTGTACATAATACACGTACACACACACGTGAATGTTTAGATAAATATACGCACATACAAAACAAACATAAACATACATGTTTGTGCACATGCGCTGATGTGCGTGTGTGTTTCTATCTATATGCGTTAGCGTGTGACTGTGCGTGTGTATGCATACATGTGTGTGTGTGTGTGTGTGCACGCCTCAGAACGTCTAGGAACGAAAGACGTACACGGAATGGGCGGCGATGAAAGAGAAAATACGAGTGAGAAAGATATATGAAATGACAGAAAGAAAAGGCTAAGTTTGCATAAGAGGCTTGGCCACTTGGAAGCGGTGTGGGAGGGGAGCTGTGAAGCGTGGGCGTGTCCCAGAGGAGAAGGGGGCGTGGCTACAGGTGATTTGTGGCCAGAGAACACGTGCTGAGGGGAAGAGAGGCCGAGGGGAAGGGGGGAGGGGAAAGAATGAGGGGAGAAGGGGAAAACTAAAACACGGTCGTCTTTTTTTTTCTTTTTTTTCTTTTTCTTTGGCTTTGTTTATCTTTTTTTGTTTGTTCCTCTTTTTTTCGATTGTTTGTGCATTTATTTGTTTCTTTGTCTTTTGCTTGTCTTTGCTTGTTTGTTTGTGTGTCGTATTTTTTATGTTCTTATTTTCTGAGATTTGTTTGTTTGTATAAATATCCCTCCCCACCACTTTCTCTCTCTCTCTCTCTCTCTCTCTCTCTCTCTCTCTTTTCTATATATATATATATATATATATATATATATATATATATATATATATATTATATATATATATATATCTTCTCTTCTTCTTCTCTCTCTCTTCTTCTCTTCTCTCTCTTCTCTCTCTCTTCTCTTCTCTCTCTCTCTCTCTCTCTCTCTCTCTTTCTCTCTCTCTCTCTCTCTTCTCTCTCTCCTCTCTCTCTCTCTCTCTCTCTCTCTCTTCTCTCTCTCTTCTCTCTCTCTCTCTTCTTCTCTCTCTCTCTCCTCTCTCTGTCTCTGTCGACTGTCTCTCTCTCTCTCTTGCTTTCTCTCAACCTACCTATCTATCTGTCTGTCTGTCTGTCTGTTCGTCTGTCTGTCTATTTGCCTATCCATCTGCCTCCATATCTATCTTTTATCTATCTCTCCTTCTCTGTCTTTGTCTAACATTTACATATATGCATGTATGTGTGTCATATGTGTGTGTGCTGTGTGTGTGTGTGTGTGTGTGTCATGCGAGCTAGCACACCACCTTGCACATATGTGTATCCAATACCTTCGTGCCATTCCATACAAACACACACACGCCATCAAACTACACCCTCTCCCCCCCACCCTCCCCCGACCTCGACATCATGCGAAACAATCCGAAAACGCAACGAAGGCCATTGCAAGAGCCCTCCGCTGTGCACACAATGCCCCTCTCAGACACTCCATAAAAAGCTAGTCATTGCGGTCACGAAGATCTGGCAGTTCGCCCGCCACGCCAACATCTGTTTCGGCCGCGTCGCTCTCTCGCTCTCTCTCTCTCTCTCTCTCTCTCTCTCTCTCTCTCTCTCTCTCTCTCTCTCTCTCTCTCCCCTCTCTCTCTCTCTCTCTCTCTCTCTCTCTCTCTCTCTCTCCTCTCTCTCTCTCTCTCTCTCTCTCTCTCTCTCTCTCTCTCTCTCTCTCTCTGTTGCTTCGCCTATCGTGGCCGTTGGAGAGAGCTCATGTGGCATGTGTTATGTTGGAGTGTGGGTTGAGGGAGGGTGGGTGGGGGTTGGAGAGGGTGGGTGGGGGTAGGGGAGGGTGTGTGGAGTGTGGGTGGGGGTTGGAAAGGGTTGGTGGGGGTTGGGGAGGGTGTGGGGGGGAATGGGGGGAGTGTATTATGTCCAGCTTTGTAGTGTGTGTGTGTGTGTGTGTGTGAGTGTTTGTTCCTATTTTGTGATTATGTAGGTGTGTGCGAGTGTATATGTACGTGTATGTGCATGTGCAGTCGAATGTATATGCATATATACGTGTAGGTGCATCTTATTCTATATTTTTCTTTATTTATGTATTGTGTAATTCATATGTGAATGTATATAAGAATATACGACGATGTAAACATGTACGTGTGTATGTGTGAATGTATGTGTGTATGTATGCATGTAAGTACGGTTTTTGCACAGGTGTTTATTCACGTAAGTATGCGTATATGCATCTAAATATGTGTATATGTACCAATGTGCGCATGTATAAATATGTATATTCATAGTATGGAAATCAAGCAAGAAATTCCCTGCATTAAAGCATTCAAGCAAATAACCAGCACTCTTCAAAAACACAACCCACGCTGTTGGAAACACCGCCCTTATCCCCTCAAAATACGGACATACAGTGAGAGAAATTGTTCGTATAATCACCCCGCATATCTTTCGCGAGCTCCAAGAATTTGTTTTGAGGGCAGAGGAGAGAGAGGACGTCAACATTAGCAAAGTCTGTGCCCAAAGTTCTCTCCAACGTCTAGATTTTGAACGCATGTCCCCCCGTCTTCCATTTTGCGCTACATGGCTTCAGAAGGCGAGCGCTTCTTGCTAGTTATTTCTCCTCTTTAGCGGGATGTTTAGTGCTGTCCTAGGGCTGGATTTGTAGCAGTGTACACATTGTGCGTGTTGGGAAAAGAGGAGTTTCTTCTGTGCTCATTTTCTCTGTAATATACTGACCGACATTTGTAATTTACGCAAAAGACGGCCTTTAAGTACCCTGCTACTAAAATATATTGGACGTGAATGCTACAGAGTAACGGGTTAGTAACTTTATGCATGTACATTTAGAAAAAAAAAACGTGCCAAAAATGATGGTAAAGGAATTATTTTTTAAGACGTCTAGTAAAGAAAGTCTTCACAGAGCAATTCAAGTAGGAAAAAATTAAAACCACAAGAAAATTTGCATATCTAGGTATATTTTTCCCAAGAATATAGTGCAGTTAATTGTTTTTTTCTGATGTACACCATTTATAATATGACATGAGTCTGTATACATGCATGTATATAGATAGATACGTGTAAACATACATAATAGAAACATACAGACATACATACATGTACTTATAGGTATATATGTGTATGTGTGTGCGTGAGTGTGTGTGTGTTGTGTGTGTGTGTGTGTGTGGTGTGTGTGTGTGTGTGTGTGTGTGTGTGTGTGTGTGTGTGTGTGTGTGTGTGTTGTATAATGATGTTATATCATACATACATACATTTATATGATATATATTATAATATATATATATACTATATATATATTATCATATATACTATATATATATATATATATATATATACATATATATATATATATATATATATATATATATGTATATATATACATATATATACATATATATATACATATATACATATATATATATATATATATATATATATATATATATGTGTGTGTGTGTGTGTGTGTGTGTGTGTGTGTGTGTGTGTGTGTGTGTGTGTGTGTGTGTGTGTGTGTGTGTGTTGTTTTTGTGTTCGTTTTTGTTTCTATTACTGTTTAATCAGTGTTTTGGTTACGTTATGAAACATG
>NC_051392.1:36500139-36507639 GCF_015228065.2 Penaeus monodon
GTTATTAACAGTGTTATTAGGAAGCATTATTAAGGATCAGTGTTTTCATTGCCAATTCAAACGCTATTTCGGTTTATTTCCTGTATATTATGTATGTGTGTATGTATATATTGATAAATATACATATATATATATATATATATATATATATATATATATATATATATATATATATATATATGTGTGTGTGTGTGTGTGTGTGTGTGTGTGTGTGTGTGTGTGTGTGTGTGTGTGTGTGTATGTATGCATGTATGTATGTATGTATGTATGTATGTATGTATGTATGTATGTATGCATTTAAGTACATATACACATATATACAAATATATATATATATATATATATATATATATATATATATATATATATATATATATATATATATATACATATATATATATATATATATATATATATATATATATATATATATATATATATAAAATATTATGTGATTAAGAAACCTATCCTGTGTGATATTACTTAAGATACAAGGCTATTGTTGAATAGCTAAATGTTCTCTGTTTAATAGATATAATGTGATACCCATTTTTTTTTATTTTTTTTTTTTGTGCAATATATTTCTGTGAATTTATGTAAAGTTTAGATGTACTAGAAAATATTTTCCTTTGGCAAATGTTTACGATAGTCATTTTCTCTGTGCTTAAAGTTATGTATTTTTTTGCGATTTATGTAGTCAGATTTTTGTGCTCTTTTCACGTTAACTTCAGATGATAAAAGTTTGCTCATAAATCCTGCACATAAAATCCCGGAAATAAAATCCTGCACATTAATCCTGTACATAAAATCCTGCACATTAATCCTGTACATAAAATCCTGCACATAAAATCCTATACGTAAAATCCTACACATAAAATCCTACACATAAATCCCGCACATAAAATCCAGCACATGAAAAAAAGACTCGAAAATCCTACACAGTACACCAATAAACCTGAATAACACATAGACAACCAATTCCCCTCTCCCTCCCCCAACCCCCAACCACAAACCCAAAAAAATCTCACTAAATCCTACACTAACCACAAATCCTACACATAAATCCTACACATAAAATCCTACACTTAAAATCCTACACATAAATCCTACACATAAAATCCTACACATAAAATCCTACACATAAAATCCTACACATAAATCCTACACATAAAATCCAGCACATGAAAAAAAGACTCGAAAATCCTACACAGTACACCAATAAACCTGAATAACACATAGACAACCCAATTTCCCCCTCCTCTCCCCTCCCCCAACCCCCCCCAACCCGAAAAAAAAAATTCAATAACCCCCCACCCCCACATCCCTCCTCCCACCCCCACCCCCACATCCCTCCTCCCACCCCCACCCCCACATCCCTCCTCCCACCCCCACCCCCCATCCCTCCTCCCACCCCCCACCCCCCATCCCTCAACGCTATTCTCTCTTACATGTTTATGAAAGCAAATCAAAGGCTACAAAACGGCGCAAGCCAAAACATTAATTTGAAATCGCGAGGGTGCAGCTGAGCTCTCGTTAATTGGTAAATAACGGATATATCATTCTGTTCCGGCGAGAGCTCGAGTTAACAAGAGCCCGTTGTAAACATTTGCCTCGTTCTCGCATAATGGGAGGAGCTACTGTAGCTCATCTACGGTTCCTCTTTGCTTCGCTTGGTGTTCTGGCGTTGGGGTTTAGGGTTTGTTCTCTCTGTGTCTTCTTCTTCTTCTTCTTCTTCTTCTTCTTCTTCGTTTTCTTCTTCTTCCTTTTCTTATTATTGTTATTAATATTATTATTCCTATTCTTCTTCTTGTTCTTCCTCTTCCTTTTCTTATTATTATTATTATTATTATTATTCCTATTCTTCTTCTTGTTCTCCCTCTTCCTTTTCTTCTTATTATTCTTATTCCTATTCTTATTCTTATTCTGTTTCTGTTTCTGTTTCTGTTTCTACTTCTGTTTGCTAATCTTAATCTTGCCTGTCTGTCTCTCGTATTTTCTCTGTTTCTCGAGTTCCGGGTTTATACTGTATGTATTTGCTCTTCTTCCTCTTCTTCTTCTTCTTCTTCTTCTTCTTCTTCTTCTTCTTCTTCTTCTTCCTCTTCTTCTTCTTCTTCTTCTTCTACTTCCTCCTCTTCTTCTTCTACTTCCTCTTCTTCTTCTTCTTCTTCTTCTTCTTGCTAATCTTAATCTCATCTGTGTGCCTCTTCCCCCCTCCCCTCCCCCTCCTTCCCTCCTCCTCCGCAGCCTCCCCCCTCTCCATCCTTCTTCTTCCCCTCCCTTCCCCTTCCTTCCCCTCTCCCCTTCCTTCCCCTCCTCCATACCCCCTCCCCGTAAGCCAGTCGAAACACCGAAGCAGACAAGCAGACAGACAGACGGACGGACGGACGAACAGACACACAGACAGACACACGGACACACAGACACACAGATAGACAGCCACACAGACAGACAGACGGACGGACAGACGCACAGACAGACACATAGATAGACAGACAGACAGACGGACAGACCCACAGGCAGACACACAGACAGATAGACAGACAGACAGACGGACAGACACACAGACGCACACACAGACGGACAGCCACAGACCCACAGACAGACACACAGACAGAGAAACACACACACAACAAACACCCACAGACACAGCAACAGAAACAGACAACAGACACAGCACACACATACACGACCGGACAGCCCACACGACTCCCAGACAGACACACGACAGACAAACACCACACAAAGAGAGACACCGGAGCAGACAGACGGCGGGGCAACAGAGGCTAGCAGCAATGAGAGCCGACCGGGTGCGACGAGACTCTCACTTCACGGGAGATCCCGGAGCAGATCAGAAGGGTTTGCACGAATGAGTGAGAGTGTGAGGGGAGGGGAGAGGAGGGGGGGGGGGGGAGAGAATGAGGGAGGGGAAGGAGGAGGGTAGAGGAAAGATGAGGGAGAGGAGGAGGGGGAGGGGGGGGAGGAGAGGGGGAGGAAGAGGGGAAGGGTGGGGGGGAGGGAGGGGAGGAAGAGAGGAGAGGGGAGGAGGGGTAGAGGAGGAAGAGGGAAGAGGAGAGGAGAATGAGAGGAGGGAGGAGGAAGGTGAGAGGAAACAAGGGGAAAACAGGAATAAGAGAGGGGAGAGGGGGCAGGGGGAAGAGAGGGGAGAGGGAAGAGGGGAAGTGCGTATAAAGGGGGGGGAGAAGGAACAGGGGAAAAGAGAAGGTATGGAGGAAGATGAGAGGGAAAGAGGAAAGAGAGGAAAAGAGGGGAAGAGGAAAGAGAGGAAAGGAGAGAAAGGGTAAAAGAAGAGAAGGTATGGAGGAAGATGAGGGAAGAAGAGAGGAAAGAGGGAAGAGGAAAGAGAGAAAAGGTAAAAGAGAAGTATGGGAAGATGAGAGGGAAGAGAAAGAGGAAAAGGGGGAAAGAAAGGAGGGAAAGAGGAGATTAAAGGAAGTGGGGGGGTCGGGGAGAAGAGGGGGGGAGGGGGAAGGGTTAGAAAGAGAATAACAGAGGCTTTACCTTAAACCCCTCCATGACACACTTCCCCTCTCTCTTCCCTCACACTTACACCCTTTTGCAACCTTTTGCCTTCACCCCCTCCCTTCTATCACCCTAATACCCACGTCCCACCCCTATCCTTCACCCTAACACCTTATCCTCCCTTTTCCTTCACTCTAACAAACGCTATCCCCCTTTTTTTCCTTCACCCTAACACTTTTATCTCCCTTTTCCTTCACCTAACACCTTATCCCTCTTTTTCCTCACCTAACACTTATCCCCCTTTTCCTTCACCTAACACTTTATCCTCCCTTTTCCTTCACCCTAACACCTTATCCTCCCTTTTCCTTCACCCTAACACCTTATCCTCCCTTTTCCTTCACCCTAAACACTTTTCCTCCCCTTTTTCCTTCACCTAACACTTACCTCCCTTTTCCTTCACCCTAACACCTTATACCCCTTTTCCTTCACCCTACCAATTATCCCCCTTTTCTTCCACCCTATAAACAACACTTTATCCTCCCTTTTTCCTTCCCCCTAACACCTTATCCCCCTTTTCCTTCACTCTAACACCTTATCCCCCTTTTCCTTCACTCTAACACCTTATCCCCCTTTTCCTTCACCCTAACACCTTATCCTCCCTTTTCCTTTCACCCTAACACTTTTATCCTCCTTTTCCTTCACCCTAACACCTTATCCCCCTTGTCCTTCACCCTAACACGCTTATCCTCCCTTTTCCTTCACCTAACACGTTTTTTATCCTCCTTTTCCTTCACCCTAACACCTTATCCTCCCTTTTCCTTCACACCCTAACACCTTATCCCCTTTTCCTTTCACCCTAACACTTTACCTCCCGTTTTGCCGTCACCCTAACACCTTATCCCCCTTTTCCTTCACCCTAACACTTTATTCCTCCTTTTCCTTACCCTAACACCTTATCTCCTCCCTTTTCCTTCACCCTAACACTTTTATCCTTCCTTTTTCTTCACCCAACCCTTATCCCCCTTTTTCTTCACACTAACACCTTATCCTCCTTTTCCTTCACCCTACCCCCTTATCCCTCCTTTTCCTTCACCCTAACACCTTACCCTCCCTTTTCCTTCACCCTAACACCTTATCCCTCCTTTTCCTCACCCTATCCACCTTAATCCCCCCCTTTTCTTCACCCTAACCCCTTTTATCCTCCCTTTTTCCTTCACCCTACACCTTATCCTCCCTTTTCCTTCACCCTAACACCTTATCCTCCCTTTTCCTTCACCCTAACACTTTATCCTCCCTTTGTCCTTCACCCTAAACTTTATCCTCCCTTTTCCTTCACCCTAAACCTTAATCCTCCTTTCCCTTTCACCCTAACACCTTATCCCTCCTTTTCCTTCACCCTAACCACTTTATCCTCCCTTTTCCTTCACCCTAACCCTTTATCCCTCCTTTTCCTTCACCCCTAACACCTTACCCTCCCTTTTCCTTCACCCTAACACTTTATCCTCCCTTTTCCTTCACCCTAACACCTTATCCCCCTTTTCCTTCACCCTAACACCTTATCCTCCCTTTTTCCTTCACCCTAACACTTTATCTCCTTTTCCTTCACCCTCACACCTATCCCCCTTTTCCTTTCACCCTAACACCTTTCCGCTCCTTTTCCTTTTCACCTAACACCTTAGCCTCCCTTTTCCTTCCCCTAACACCTGATCCTCCTTTTCCTTCACCCTACACCTACCTCCCTTTTCCTTCACCCTCACCCTTTCCTCCCTTTTCCTTCACCCTAACACCTTTATCCCCTTTTCTTCACCCTAACCCCCTTGCCTTCCCTTTTTCTTCACCCTAACACTTATCCTCCCTTTCCTCAACCCAACACCTTATCCTCCCCTTTTCTTCACCCTAACACCTTTAATCCCCCTTTTTTCCTTCACCCTACAACCTTATTCCCCCTTTTTTCTTTCCTTCACCCTAACACCTTATATCCCCCTTATTCCTCCCTTCACCCTAACACCTTATCCTCCCTTTCCTTCACCCTAACACCTTAGCCCCTTTTCCTTCACCCCTAACACTTATCCTCCCTTTCCTTCACCCCTAACACCTTATCCCCTTTTCCCTTCCTCCCTAACACCTATTCCCCTTGTTCCTTCACCCTAACCCCTTATCCCTCCTTTCCTTCACCCTAAACACCTTATCCTCCCTTTTCCTTCACCCTAACACCCTTATCCATCCTTTTTCCTCACCCTACACCTTATCTCCCTTTTCCTTCACTGTCCCTAACACCCTTATCCCCCTTTTTCCTTCACCCTAACACCATTACCCTCCCTTTTCCTTCACCCTACCCTTCTCCCCTTTTCCTTCACTAACACCTTATCCTCCCTTTTCCTTCACCCTAACACCTTTATCCCTACTTTTCCTTCACCCTAACAGCCTTATCCTCCCTTTTTTCCTTCCCCCTAACACCTTACCCTCCCTTTTCCTTCACCCTAACACCTTATCCTCCCTTTTCCTTCACCCTAACACCTTATCCTCCCTTTTCCTTCCCCAACACTTTATCCTCCTTTTTCTTGCAACATAACCTTTATCCTCCCTTTTCCTTCACCCTAAGCCCTTCACCCCTCCTTTTCCTTCACCCTAACACTTTATCCTCCCGTTTTCCTTCACCCTAATACCTTACCCTCCCTTTTCCTTCACCCTAAAACACCTTACCCTCCCTTTTCTTCACACCCTAACACTTTATCCTCCCTTTTTCCTTCACCCTAACACTTACCCTCCCTTTTCCTTCAACCCTAACACTTTATCCTCCCTTTTTCCTTCACCCTAAACAACTTATCCTCCTTCTTCCTTCACCCTAACACTTTATCCTCCTTTTCCTTCCCCTAACACCTTATCCGCCCTTTTCCCTCACACCCTATACACCTTATCCTCCCTTTTCCCTTCCCTAACTACCTTATCCTCCCTTTTTCCTTCCCCTAGCTAAGTCCTTATCCTCCCTTTTCGCTTCACCCTAACACCTTATCCCTCCTTTTTCCTTCACCCTAACAACCTTATCCCCCTTTTCCTTCACTAACACCTTATCCTTCCTCCCTTTTCCTTCAAACTAAATCCCCTAACACCTTACCCTCCCTTTTCCTTTCCCCTTAACACGTATCCCCCTTTCTTCACCCTAACACCTTATCCCTCCTTTTTCCTTCACCCTAACACCTTATCCCTCCTTTTCCTTCACACTAACATCCTTATCTCTCCCTGTTCCTTCACCCTAACACCTATCCTCCTTTCCTTCACCCTAACCTTATCCTCCCTTTTCCTTCACCCTAATACTTTTACCTCCCTTTTTCCTTCACCCTAACACTTATCCTCCCTTTTCCCTTCACCCTAACCCTTATCCTCCTGTTCCTTCACCCTAACACCTTATCCCTCCCTTTCTTCACCTACCACCTTATTCCCTCCTTTTCCCTTCACCCTAACCACCTTACCCTCCTTTTCCTTCACCCTAACACCTTATCCTCGCCTTTTTCCTTCACCCTAACAACCTTATTCCCTCCTTTTCCTTCACCCTAACACCTTATCCCTCCTTTTCCTTCACCCTAACACCCTTATCCCCCTTTTCCTTCACCCTAACACCCTTATCCCCCCTTTTCCTTCACCCTAGCACTCTGACTTCCCCCCCCCCCCATCATCACTTTAACACCTTCACCCCCCCCCCTTTTCCATCACCCTAACATTCCCTTTCAACCTCAGTCCTCACCCTACCCCCCCCCCCGGCCCTTCCCTTACCCTAACCCCCTCTTCTTCACCCTTTCTCACCCCCCCCCCCCTTCACTGTCACTGTCAGTCTGTCTGTCTGTTTCTGTGTGCGTTTTTTGTAAGTCTTCTTGTGTATTTACATGAATCTCAGTCTTTCTAAGTCTATGTGTCCGTCTATCCACGTATATTTTCAAATCAGATACATTTATGTGTGTGTGTGTTTGCGTGTTTATGCTTACAAGTTTGTGTGTGTGTGTGTCTGTGTGTGTGTGTGTGTGT
>NC_051392.1:36510139-36515252 GCF_015228065.2 Penaeus monodon
ATTTGTTTCTTTTTTTTTTGTCTGTCTCTGTCTCTTTTTTTTTCTTTCTCTGTCTGTCTCTGTCTCTCTGTCTCTTTGTGTTTTTATCGGTTTCTCTCTCTCTCTCTCGTCGTCTCCACTCTGGTCGCTCCCCTTCTCCCTCCTCTCTCTCCTCTCGTCTCTCTCCTCTCTCTCTCTCGCTTCCCTATCTACTCGTCATCCGGTTCTCGTCTCTCTTCTCCTCTCTCTCTCTCTCCTGTCCTCGCAATCCTCGCATCATCCTCCAGATTCCACTCTCTCATCTCAAATTCTCTCTCCCTTCTCTCTCTCTCGTCTCTCCTCTCCGCTCTCAAGAAAAAGAAAAAATCCTCTCCTCTCTCTCTCTCTCTCTCTCTCTTTCGTTCTTTTCTCTCTATCACAGAGATAGACAGACAGATAGGTAGATAGATAGATAGATATTGATATAGATATATGCATGTATTTATGTATGTATGTATGTATAAGGACATGCATCCATTTCTTCATCCATGCACACATACATACATAAAAACTTACATACATTTATATATCCATACATACATACACAGATAGATAGATCGGTAGAACCCTCCCCTCCCCTTCCCTCACTCCCCTCTCCCTGCCCTCCCTTCCCCTCTCCCCTCTCCCCGCCTCTCCCTCTCCCTCCTCTCCCTCTCAATCCTCCCCCTATCCTTTCTATCCTTCCCCCCTACTGCCCCCTCTTCAGTCAGCGTCCTTCCCCTCTCCCTCCTCCCTTCTCTCCCCTCCCCTCCTCCCCTCCCCCTCTCCCCTCCCCTCTTCCCTCCTCTCCCTCTCCCTCCTCCCCTCTCTTTCCCCTTTCCCCTCCTCCCCTCTCCCTCCCCTCTCCATTCGCGACGTTTCAAATAAAGATAACCTGCTTTCTGACCTTTTCGCGCGGCGCTCAATCTTCCTGTCTGGCTGGCGAGAGAGGCTGACGAAGTAATGGCAGACTGGTTTTCCAAGTTACACTGATTTTGTTAAACGAAAGATGCGTTGGTAAGGTGGTTGATTGTAAATGATCTGTGGTACAGCTATCCGTTATATACAAATACACACACACTACCACACACACCACACAACATGACACACACAACACACCACACACACACACACACACCACACACACACACACACCAGCACATATATAATATATATCTATATAAATATATTAATTATTATATATATTATAATTATATATATATATAATATATATATTAGATATAATAAGATGTATAATGTATATAATAATATATAGATATAGTATATAGTATATATATATATATATTTTTTTTTTTTTTTAAGTATCATGCTGTGACCACGGCGGCTCAAACATGAACCTCCGTTAAAAAAAAAATATATTATAGATATATTACATTATATACATATACCTATATATATATATATATATAACTATATATATATATCTCTATCTCTCTATATATATAAATATACCTTATATCTATAAATCATATATGATCTAAACATAAATAACATTAATTCTCATTCATACTACAACTCTCTCTTTCTTCTTATATATATATATATATATATTATAATATATATATATATATATATATATATATATAGTATCTATATATCTATATATATAAAAAAAAAAACTTTTTCAAAAAAAATATATCTATATGTATCTATCTACATACCTATCCATCTCTATCCATATATAATATATATATATATCATCTCTATTATATCTATAGTATATATATATCTATATATATATATATATATCTCTCTAGAACGAAAGAGCGAGTTGTGATCTGACTGAGACTTCATTTCTCTATATGTTTCATATCTATACTTTTATATCTATATGTATATCTATATAATCTATTCTAACTATCTATCTATATATATATCTTCTTATCTCTCTATATATATATCTACTATCATATATTATCTATATCAGCCGAACGCAGAGTTGTCGTATTGAAATGAGATTCAATTTAACCGGTCTTGATTATATACGTGTGTTTCTGACAAAGATATAATATCTCGTAATGCAAAAGTATTCTTTTTCAGTCATACCTTTACTCTCTCTCTCTCTCTCTCTCTCTCTCTCTCTCTCTCTCTCTCTCTCTCCCTCTCTCTCCTCTCTCTCGCTCTCTCTCTCTCTCCTTCTTCTCTCCCCTCCCCTCTCTCTCTCTCTCTCTTTCCTCTCTCTCCTCCGCTCTCTCTCCTCTCGCTCTTTCTCCTCTCTCTCTCTCTCTCTCTCTCTCTCTCTCTCTCTCTCCTCTCTCTCCTCGCTCTTTCTCTTTCTCTCTCTCTTCTCTCTCTCTCTCTCTCTCTCTCTCTCTCTCCTCTCTCTCTCTCTCCTCTCTCACTCTCTACACTCTCTCTCTCTCTCTCACTCTCTCTCTCTCTCTCTCTCTCTTTTTCTCTCTCTTTCTCCATCTTCCCTCTTCGTTTTCCGGCTCTTTCCAATTTTGCGTCTTTCTTTATTCTTCTTTCCGTCTCGACTTCCCTTTCCTCCCTCCTCTGTTCTTATCCTCCCTTCCTTATCTCCCTTTTCCCCTTTTGCTTTCCATCTCATCGTCTTCCCTTCCCTCCCTTTCTCCCCTCTTCACTCTGCTTCCCTCCCTCCCCTTCCCTCCCCTCCACATCCCTCCCTCCCTTCCCCAGAGCAACGCCATCTACCTTTATGATTTGTAACTAGATACTATTATTTTTTTTCCCGAGGGTCAGTGGCACCGTCGCTTGCGTTCCAGAGTGCCAATTAAAGGGCCTTGTCTTAAAACAATTTGTCACCGGGAGGTTTATCCCTGTTGGAGGAGGAGGGGGGGGGGATTTTGGAATGTGCTTTGCAGTCTGTTTGTTTCTCTCGTTATGATGTTTTGTACATATACATACACATAAATGCACACACACAAGTCTGTATGTACTTGCGTGCGGTATATTTACATGTATATAGGTAAATATGTGTTTGTATGGAAAAGTATAACTATGGCTGTCACAAATATCTTTATTAATTTCAGTGATCTAAAGAAAAAACGACAGAATAATGCAAATAATACATCTGTTTTTCAAACATTCACCAAAAACTTTTAGATAGGCAAACAGGAGTAAAATCTAAACTAGTTAAACAAAATAAGAACAGAAAATATCTAACAAAACATAAAATATAGACGCAAAATATCCATCGTAAAGTAAAATATAAATACAAGTATTAGTAATTATGTCCAACCAATAATAAAACTAAAACAAAGCTTAACAGAGGCAAAAGGAGAGACAAACTTTTCAAGGCTATAATGGCTTGTTAGGATGTTAGATTGTGTGTAGTCGTATGGCTGTTAGAGCATTGTTAAGCTGTGGTTGCATCTTGTGAATAAACAAAGATTCTGAAACTAGGAGATCAAATCTGTTGATGGCAGTGGACAGAATTTTTAATATATGCCTTAGTGAAAGGGTGATCTAGTGTGAGAGGCGTCGGATTGCTGAGAAAGGTGGTTTACTGAGAGGAAAGCCAGATCTTACGGGTTTAGCCATGTGTTCTAAAATACGGTGTTTAAACCAACGTGATGTTGATCCACATTCCTAGCATTACAGCTAGGACAAGAAAATGTGTAAATAATATTAGAAATTTCTGAGGATATTACTTCCCTTTGTTGTAGGTAAGTACCTATGGTGTGGTTATTTGTGAATACAGAATTTTTCAGGAATGTTTTAGTATTTTATTCAATGTTTACGAATGTTAACACTTACATTTCTAAGGTATGGTAGTTTGATGAAATTAATTACTTTAGGTGGAGTGGCAACTTTGCCTTTGATGATCAGTTTATAATTTAAGAAGGTTCTAAGTGTTTTAAAGCATACATTTTCAGGGTAACCATTTCCTTTGAAGTAGTTAGTGAGAAAAAGGATTTCATTATTGAATAACGCCCAAGTAGTACATATGTTAAAGCTCCTATTTAACAGAGTGCGAATGCAGTTAATTTTGTATTTTAGTGATGTGTCGCTAAGGAAATTCATCCCTAAACCTGTAAAAGTTGGTTTACGGTAAACAGTGGTATTTAAACCACATATCTTTGTAATCAGGGTCCTAAAAATTGTAGTTGGTTCGAATGCAATTAATTTTGTATTTTTGTGGTAAGCTGCTAAGGAAATTCATCCCTAAACCTGTAAAAGTTAGTTTACGGTAAACAGTGGTATGTAAATCACCATAATCTTTTGTAATCAGGGTGTCTAAAAAGTTGGTTATTATGCACCATCTTACGCGTGAACCTGACACTGGGGTGCCGGGTGTTGAGGCATTTGAGAAGCTTTTCAACATGTGACCTGTACTTGAAGGTGTCGTCAACATACCTCCTGTAGAAAATTGGATTAAATTTAGGAGGATACAATTGTAACTAATTTACTTCATGGTGGCATAAGAAGGCATTAGCATTGGTAGGACCAGTTGGTGAACCTATTGCAATACAGTCAATCTGAGAATATAATTGTCTGTTGAAATAGAGGACTGAATCTTTTGTTGCTCAATCTAAAAAGGATGCTGAGTGGTTTTTGTTAATACCAAACTGGGTTAGAAAGTGGTCAGATAACTCATCTGTAATCATTTTACTTATTTTAGAAAGAGGTACATTTGTGAAAGAAGACTACGCCAAAGATGGACATTATCATAGTCATCAACCTTTAATTTGCGTATTTCATTTGCTAAATCTGTGGGAATTTAAGGTTACATACTGGTTAAATGTTAAGGGATGGATAATGGGTACTAAAAATTTAGCTGAGTTATAATTAAAAACATTAATTGAGGAAATTATAGACCTTAAAGGTGAGCCATTTTTGTGCACTTTGGGAAGTGTATATATATATATATATATATATATATATATATATATATATATATATAACTATATATATTATATATATATATACATATATATATATACATATATATATACATATCATATATATATTTCATATACATATATAATATATATATATTATATATATATATATATTATATATATATGTTACATATATATATATATTATATATATATATATAATTTTATATATATATATTGTGTGTGGTGTGTGTGTGTGTGTGTGGGGTGTGTGTGTTGATGTTGTGTGCA
>NC_051392.1:36515352-36532852 GCF_015228065.2 Penaeus monodon
TTATGGCCCCAAAAACGGGAAAATTTTTATGTGATTGTGGCCAAAAAAATAATGCCATTTTTATGTACTGGCTTCTTATGTCACATATGTAAAAAAATTTTGGAGTCCTTCTCCCTTCCAACTTTTTACAAATTTTTGGGGCTCAAGGTTTAAATTTTTGTGTACAAATGAAAAATAAAAATTTGTTATTTTTTTTTAATTACGGCGAGTTTTTATTAAAAATATTATAAAAAAATTTTATAGATTTTGTTCACACCTTTTTTGCAACTCTATAAAATATATGTGTCGGTAAGGCTAAGATTTTCATACCCCCCACCAATCACAGTCATCACGGGATACCTCGACATTGCTTTTTTCAGGACAAAATGCCCGGGTTGTAAACCCTGTTGGAAGAGAAAGAATTAAATATGTGCTTCCAGGAACCCCTTTTTTTACCATGTACCTACAAAATTCAGAATAAAACTTGGTCAATACATCATGTAGGTTATAAAAATATCTGACAGAAAAAAAAATGTACATATGATGTCTATGGAAACAAACTGAAGGGCCCCAATTTTGTAGTTTTCATTTTAAAAAGCAGTTATTATTTTAAAGAGGGCCTTTAACTTAAACAAAAATATTAATAGGTTTTTTTTTTCATTTTACGTATAGCTTTTTTCTAACGTATTTTATATCACATTTAAATCATATATGGTATATGTACAATCTGCCCTTTATTAAAGGATTTTTCTGAAAAAGCTTCCAAAACAAAGTATCTGCATAGAGGGACAAAAAAAAAAAAGTTTTTTTCCTTGGTCTGTCAATTTAAATTTCCTAGCGGTCTTTCTATGTGGAAAAACCCCAGCATCATACAAAATACATCCGGGTAAAAATATCTATTTGGCCGGAAAGTTTCCAAAAGAAAAAATTAAAAGATTATGCACTTGAAGTACCAGCCATGTGTATTTGGGACTCTGCAATATTCAAGAGTTGAAACACAATATAATCAGTTCCCTTTAAATACTGATATATACATTAATATAATACTATAATATATTTTTAATATAACTATATATATATATATATATATAATATATTATAATAATATATATATATTTTTACTAGCCATAAATAATCAGACATATTTACTTAACAATATGTTTAAAAATTCAGTGATGAATCCAAAAAATGAAGTAGAAATTTTAAAAGGGGAAAAAAGTTACTTACTAAAGGATTCTCGTAGCCATGTCTCCCAGACCAACATCCAAAACCAAAATCTAAACGCTTTTTTGTTTTCTAAGCGGGAAATTATTTTGAAGTGCAGAGAGAGAGTGAAAATGTCTGGCCCTTTGAAAATAAATGCTGTGCCCCACCCCCTTGGGAAAAAAAAGTAAGAAATACAAACACATTCACTCACAGCTAAAATCAAAAAATCAATCTTAATTTTAAAGGTCAATTTTTCCCAAACCAAAGAAAATTTAAATTTTACCTGAAAAATCCAAATTACTATCTTATTTTGTCAAAAAAACCAGATCTATGAGTCTGAAACATGACAGCCAAGTCATTGATGAGGCAATAACCAGAACCATAGTCGGGGAAGGCATGATTTGTTCCTCCACCTGGCTGCAAGAAGGACGACCCAAACATATCTTGCCTGCTAGGAGTGCCCCACCTGAATTGATTTTGATTAATACTGAAGTGAATTAAGGCAGTTTTTTCATATATATATTCATAAAATTTTCAAATTCCTTATCTTCAAAAAATCTGTTTTTTACTTTTCCCTTTTTTATTTTTACACTGTTCCATCAGTCCACAAAAATGGATGGATACTATAAAATTTTCAAGCTTAAGATGGAATATGGTTTAAAAATAAAATTTTTGTTTTTGGAAAAGAAAATTGACAACCTATCGCTGAAGGGAATTATAACAAAAAATATATCATTACTTCCCTCTACCTTCTTTCTTTATTTTATATATACAAGGAGTATGTTTTTTGAAAAGAACAAAAAAAACAGAGCAACCAAGCCATCTTTTTTTCAACACTTTAAACTCCACTATCCTATAAACTAGAAAAAAATTCTCATTAATGATAAAAAAACTTGCAAAAAAACTCTGGCCCCTAGCTAAAGGACAATGAGGAATAGTGGCGTGGGCTGCCTTCATGAAAAAAACCACAACATCTGTGGGGAATTTAATTTTTTTATGCAAGTTCAACCCTATAGGGACTGATACTTTTTTTTTACCATGAATATTATGGGGGTAATTAAAAAAGTAATTTTTTTTTAACTACTTCAATCAACTAAAAAACCCTTTTAAAAAGGATACATCAAAGCAGGATCAAACCCTTATAAAAAAAGCCACCAGAATGTACCTGTTCAACCTAACCCCGATTTGAAAAGTCCTGGGGCCACTTGAAACCTGTACACGTTGCTCCTGTTATTTGTGCTGCCGTCAAAGAATTGTTCACATAAGCCCTTGAATGACAGTTCAGCAACTTCTCGGCTCATTTGCTGTGGCTGAATGACCTAAAGTAATGGAAAGGAATAATAAAAAAATAAAAATAAAAAAAAGTCCTGAAAAAAATTTTTATATATAATATAAAATATAAATATATATATATATTATATATATTATATATATATAATATTTTATATATATATATATATATATATTATTTTGGGGTGTATTAGAAGTAGCTTAGGCTTTTCTCAAACAAATTTTTAAAAAAAATACCCCAGAAAAGAGAGGTTATAAACTAAAATTTGATACTTTTTTATTTATGCCTTTCTTAAATAAAAAATAGAAAGACAGCACTTTAGAATCAAATAACATTTTTACACAATTCATGGGAATTGTCTAAATTACCAAGTTAATTCAACTCAAATACAAACCGCTTTTGGGTCAATTTCACCATCTTTTGTAAGATATTATATAAATGATGGAACTTCTCATCTGGAAACGATGGGTTGGGGGGGGGGGGGCCACATAACCCTCATGGTGGATGATGGGGGCGGGGGTGATGGCTGCAGCTGACCCAACTCATCTTCAGAAAAATGATCCGTTTTAAATATAATCATTAACAGGTAAGTTAGAAAAAAACTATTTAAAAAAATCATGCCCCTGATTCAGAAAATCAACTTCCTGTTCTTTCTTCCCCTTTGGGTAGTCCTATTACAATCGATGATCAAAATAAACATTAGTTAGACCCTGTTATTCCAAAGATTTTTTTGGGGAATTTCTATCTACTATGCAAGAAAAAAAAATAGTATGTTTAAAGTAGCAAGGTTTGGATTCCCTTTAATTTTTACTTATGCTGAATTTAAGTTCTGTGAAAATTACCTTCTTTTGAGAAAATTTTTTACCACAAACCCTTGCAATGGTTTTGTGGAAAGGCCCGGGTTTTTAAATTTGACTTGCATTTTTCTGGGCAGTTAAAATTTTGGGGAAAAAAAAGGTAAAAAAAGTGTCATAGAGCTCATTTATTTTGACATTACTCCTTCTCTCATAAGGACTGGTTAGATCTACAGTGAGTAAAAAATGTAATACAATCATGATCCCAGAATTCCATCCTTCTGGTTCTTTTAAAACCTGGATTCTTTATAAACCCTTTTTTAACTTTTTCCCTGATGCTATCTTTATAGGGTAGAACTTTAAAATTTGATTACTCAAAAAATGCCCCTGGGAGGATCATTGAAAGCTATCCAGCTAGGAGGTTAACAATGGAACAGTTTGTTAAAAATTTTGGAAAAAAAAAGCCTCGGGTCCAATACGGGAACCCAAAAAAAACCCACTAAAAATGTAATATCTGTAGACTCTTTTAATGTACCTTCTACAAGATTCATTTTTGCCACAAAAACTAAAAGTGATAGTTGGGAGGGAATTTAATTTCTAGTGAAGGGTGACATTATCTGTCATGACAAAAAAATCTCAGGAGGGGTTTCCCTTATTAGGTCATGAGGGTTTTGCTGTTTTGGGCAAATAATTTTTTAAGAACAAAAATATTTTTAAAAGACCTTTTTTTGGTTTAGGTAGGTTATACCCGGAATTAGATAAGTCAAATATATATGGATGATATAAATTACATGTTATGACTTTTTTAAAAATGCCATTTGGGACACTCAAGAGGAACTGTGAAATCTCTAAATAAATTTCATTTACATTACAAAAGTAAATGGGCCCCAAAAATCATTATGGGCTAACAGTTGTTCTGTGTTCTCAGTTTCCTGATAACAAGGCCCAAATGGCTGTTCATGCTTTTTTAACACCTATACCATGCTCACTCTTGCAAATGGAAAATTCACCCAAATCTAAGACTATTGTGGGTTTGAGCCCCCAAAAAACACCCCACACAAACTGCACTGTACTAACTCACCCCGGGCCCAACAAACTTCATCAAAAAACGACTGTCCCCAAGGGGTTTAAAGAGCAACATAGCTTTGAGATTTGCAATCTATCCCCCGGTCTCTGGTAAAAGGCCCAAAAAAATACCCAAACACCAAAAAATTATGAAAAAAAATAAGCGGGTAGAACTCCCCTCATTTATCATTACAGAAAAGGGATCTGTTCCAAAATGGCCTTTGTCTTTGCCGGGAACTTAGGTACAGAGGCTTAGCAGTCATGACCCTGACTGTTTATACTGACGCCATCTTTTGAGCCCACAACTCTCATGGAACCATGATATAACAAGGAAGAGGAGCCCCAAAAAAATTGCTAAAGTCTTCTTTGCATATCAACATTTTTCATAATTTTGGATTGAATTTTTCATTTTTTAAAATAATTTCCCTTTGTTATATTGTGGAATAAACTACGTTTTGAAAATTTTTTTTTTCCAAAACTAAAAGTGAAACACCAAAGGGATAAAAACCCCAAAAAAAAAGAGAAGAGCCTAAAAGTTTTTCTATATACTCTCTCACATTTTTGTGTCAAATAACTTGTTCTTTTTCACTTGCAACTTAAGTACACAAAAAAAACTTCTTAGATTTGAATGCATTCATGTTGACAAAAGTAGAAAAGCTTGAATGAGTATCAAAATATATGTATTTCGATGAAGATTAATTGAAACAGTCAAAAACATCTCCTGTACTGTGAAGATATCCTTTTCATTCATACCTTTTTTTTTTTTCTTAGATCTGTTGGCTCTGTTTTTGCCATATTGTTTCCTTGTGATGGGGGCTAGTTGACACTTAATTATACTAACATAGTTTTTTTTTTTCGTGCTCCAACACTTCTATTTAAAAAACTTTTTTTTTCATTTGTGAGGAATCATAGAGGATAAACTTAAATTAGGTAACTTTTTGGAAACTTTCACAAAAACCCATCGCAACAATTTTGGTATTTATGGATTCTGCGGAAACCCCCCCATAGTGACAATCTCAGCTTCCCATAGCAGGGGAGGCATGAAAAGGGATCAAAGGAAAATAGTAGGGTAAAATATAGTAGAGTAAAAAAATAGTAAAATATAGTAATAAACCATAATTAATAATCACTGCAATGTATAATGCAGGGGGTGCACCCCTGGACCCCCAACCCCGGCCCCGGAAGACAAAGAACCACCACATATGAACGCAGGATAAAACACCCCCCCCCAACTCAGTGGCTCTATCAATCATTTTGGTATATTTCCCCCTTTTTCGCTCCACATGTAACATATGCTCTCCCCGCATGAATACATAAAGGATATTGTTTTCCAAGGTAGGAATTGGGGTGCAGCCCCCCGGGGGGAGGGTCACACGAGTTACATATATGCGCCCTACATATGGAAAGTGAGCACGCAATTTTCAACGTTGTTTTCATGGGAGGGATTCATGGACTTTTTAATATAAGAGACATTCCTGCGCATTCCATTATTACCCAATTTTGGGACCTTTTTTTAAAGATGAAAACGGGCTTAGTTTTCGTCATTTTAACCAGCCATCACTTTTTTTTTTTTTTTTTTTTTTTTTTTTTTCTGTAATCCGGTTGTCATACACAAAAAATTTTCCAAAATTTCCTAAATTCCCTTTACTTGTTGTTCCCAGTAAGGGAGGGAAATTGAACTTACCCCCTAGCAACATTCCCAATGCATGAGAATTTCGGCAATTTTTCGAATATCAGAATATCGTGCAAAAGTGTTCTAAATATTACCAGAATTATGTCAGGGTTTAAAAACATCCTCACGATACTACGATAATGAATGTTTTCATCAAACTAAATCACAAACTTCAAACTTAAAATAAAATTCGAAAAAAAAAACTTGGTGATTTAAAAATTGGTCACGTCACCCTCCACTTTTCCCCTACAAATTTAGCTTTAAATAGATAACTGCTCTATTACGTTCTCTGGGTGAAAAAAGGTAAGATTTCCCACCCCGAGAAGCAACCAAAAAGTTTGCTGAAACATTTTTTTTGGCTGAAGTCCCGACAGGGAAAATTTTCCCCCGAGTTTCAACGATTTCATAATGGCAATTTTTTTTTTTTTTTTATATTTCATTTTTTTTTATATACGGGGTTTTTTATTTTTTTGTAATGATAGTGGTTATTTTATATATTTAACGTATAAGACGTTCAAGAAAAAGGATGAAATGAATGTTTTGAAATGCAAAAACTCAAGCCGGAATGCCCGATTCGAACACAAATTTCATACGTTAACTCCTAAATAAATAAATAAAAAAAAAAACAAGGGTTTTTTTCATTAAAAATCGCTTTCCCCTTCTTTCATATGCAATAATTCTTTTTTAGGCTTCAGTATTTCCACCACAAATTCGTTGGATTTTAAGTGACAGCATCTTTCATTTCCATTTTTAGTATCATTTTCCCTACTATAACAGGTAAGAATATTATTATTATTTGAAATGATGAAATGATTATAATTTTTAATAATAATAATAATAAAAACAACAAAAACAACAACAACAACAACAACAAAACAATAATAATAATAAAGATAAAAATAATAATAATAATAATAATAATAATAAAAATAAAATAATAATAATAATAATAATAATAATAATAATAATGAAATAATAAAGATAAAAACAAAACAACAACAAAAACCCCAAAAATACTACTTACTACTACTACTACTACAACTATACTACAACAACAACCCCCAAAAACAACAATAAAAATAATGAAAATAATAATAATAATAAAAATAAAAATAATAAAAATAATAATAAAAATAATAAAAAAATATGATGATAAAATAAAATAATAAAAAATAATAATATAATAATAAAAATAATAATAAAATAATAATATAATATAATAATAATAATAATTTAAAAATAAAAATAATAAAAATAATAATAATCTGATAATAATAATCTCATCATATCATCATCACCCATATAAACAAAATAATAATAATAAAGATAATAAAAATAAATAAAAAATAAAAAATAATAATAATAATAATAAAATAATAAAATATAATAATAATAATAATAATAAAATAATAATAATAAAAATTTTAATATACAATAATGATTAAAATATATAATAATAATAGTAATAATAATAATAATAATAAAATAATAAAAAAATAATAAAATATAAAAAATAATACAATAATAAAAAAATATAATAGTAATAATAATAAAATAATAAAATAATAATAAAATAAAAATAAAAATAAAATATAATAATAATAAAATAATAAAATAATAATAACACTATAATAATAAAAATTTAATAATAAAAATAATAATAATAACTATAAAAAATAAAATAATAATAATAATAATAATAATAATAACGATAATAATAATGATAAAAAATAAAATAATTCCAAACGATGATATCTGATATTATTTTTGTTATTATCATTTAGTAGTAGGTATAAGAAAGTTCTTATTCTTTTATTATTCCTTATTTTCGTTTTTTTGTTTTTTTTATTGTTTTTAATTATATTATTATTACTATTATTATTATTTTTTATTATTTTTATTATTATTTTATTAATATTTTATTTTTTTTATTATTTTTATTATTACTATTATTACTATTGCTGTTATTATTATTAGTAGTAGTAGTAGTGTAGTAGTAGCAGCAGTAGTATTTTATTATTATTATTATTGTTATATTTTGTTCATTAATACTATCGTTATTTTTATTATTATTATTATTATTATTATTATTATTATTATTATTTTATTTTACTATTATTATTTTTAATATTTTGTTCTTGTTGTTGTGTTTTTTGTTATCATTTTACTTTTATTATTAAAATATTATTATACATTTTTATTTACAAGCATTATCTTTATCATTATATTATCATTAATTATTATTATTATTATTATTATATTATTATTTTATTTTTTTATTATCTTATTATTATTATTATTATTATTATTATTTATTTTTATTTTTATTATAATTTTATTATTATGAAGTATGAATAAGAATAGAGATGAAATGTATTTAGATAATAATGTAATAAAAAATAATGATAGAAATAATAATAAATAATAATGGAAAAAAAATTACAACAAGAACAACAAAAAAAATAATATTATAATAATAATTTATGATAATAATAGTAATAGCAATTATGTGTGAAAAATGATAACGTAATGATAGTAAGATAAAAAAACAAAAAAAAACTAAATATAACAATAAAAATAACAACACAATAATATAATGAAAAAAATAAAAATGATATAAAAAAGATGATTAAATGATGATGATGATGATTAATGAAAAGAAAAATAAAATATAATAATAATAATAATAATAAAAATAATAAAAATGAAATAAAAATAAAAATAATAAAATGCTAAAATTTGGGTTATATTATCATTGTTATTTTTATTATTTTTATTTTAGTATTATTTTATTATCATTCTATAAAAATAATAGAAATAATAAAAATGATTAAAATAATAGAATAAAATTTTTTAAAATAATAATAATAAAAAAAAATAAAAATAATATAACAATTACTTTGTCTTCATTTATCATTACGTTATCATCATTGTATTATCAATACCTTTACGATTATTACCATTATATACTATAGTTTTTATCCTCATTAATAATACAATACTAATGACAGTAACAACAATAAGATAAAAATAATAAGAATGAAAAAACGAAATTAACAAAAAATTTTGTCTTAAAATATTTTACCAGGGTTCCCAAATTCACTAAAGAATTTTTTGATTGTTAATAAAACCTCTCCTTTTGGATGTGAGTGTCGAGTCCCCATGGAAAAATTTTCCATTTCCGTGTTTAAGTCAAAGAATAGACAAATGCATGAAGGGGTTTCGAGGAAAAAAGAGTCAAGTGACGTCAGATGTGAGACGAGAGAAAACAAGGCGGGGCTTCGCTGAAACTGAAGGTGGTAGGTGAAACAGTAATGGTATTTGGGGTTTTTATATCTTTTATTTCATTTGTTTTGTGGGGTTTATATAAATATATATATTAATATTTTAAATATATATATAAAAAATAAATTAATATATGTATATAAAAATATAAATATATTTAATATATAATATATATTAAATAATATATTATGTACTATTATATATATATTATAATTTTTATTATATATAAAATATACCCCAATATATATACTAGTTAAAATTATTTTTACCACACACATCACACCCACACACACACACACACCCCCACACCCACACCCCACACACACCCCACCACACCACAACACACACACACACACAACACACAAAATAATTATAATTATTTTAAAATATAATAAATATAGATTATAAAAATATATATATATACATAAATTACATATATATACACACAAACACACCACACACCACCACACACCACACACAACCACACGTATAATTATATATATTAATATAATTTAATATTATAATATATATATATATATATATATATTTTTAAAATATAGGGGGTTTAATATAAATATGAAATATATATATATATAATATAATATATTATATATATATTAAAATATATATATTAATATGTATATACTACATATATATTAAATATATATTATATTATATATATATATATATATATAATAAAATTTAAAAAATTTATATATATATATATACTTTATGTGTGTTTTTATTTATAGGGTTACATGTATACACACCCCACAACACACACCACACACACACACCCAAAAATATTAATATATATATAATATAAAAATTTTAAATATAAAATATATATAATATATATATGTATAAATATAATATATATATATATTATATATAATATAAAATATATATATATTTAAAATTTTAACCCAAATTCGGTATTCAAACGGAAGTTTTCAGCACAACATTATACGCACATACTACGTTCAGGGAAGACTGGTAGATATATTCATATAAAATTTTTTCAGTATTCATTTGGTTTTACCATAGTGTCACATGCAAAGGAGTGCCTTTATAAGGGGGGGGGGGGGTGAAATCTCGCACGTCGGGCAACGTAACGGCTGTGGTGAATGAGTAAGTGGGGTCGACAAGCCAAAAATAAATGGAAGTTTTGAAAGATTACTACACAAGACGACGTCCGGGGCAACGGTAGGGCAATGAGTGTTAGTCTGTGAGTTTCATCTTTTCCATCTTCTAGCGAAGGGGGAAAGAGGAAAAAGGGTTGGGCTGTGCATGGAAAGAGAGAAATATTCCTATCGTTCATTCGTCTTAGACTGAAAGTAAAAACTGGGGGGGATGGGGGCAGAGAATAGGGAAGATGTCCGTTTTATTTGTTTTTTTAGTTTTCTTTTTTTCTGAAGGGTTTTTGGTGATTATCATGGTTTTTTGTGCAATTTCAAAGAGGGTAATTAATGGACCACACACACACACACACACAACACACACACACACACACACACACCACACACACACACCACAAGTCTAAATACAAAAATAGAAATTAAACGCGGTAGAAATATCACTATACACTTTGGTTTCCTTTTTTTCAGCAAATATTTCCGACGCATTCATTTTTAAAATGAAAATGCAAAATTTCTAAAAAATTAAAATTTTAAAGGTACGTTAATTTAAAACTTGATACCGGTTCTTTTTATAAAAGGTAAATTTTTTTTCTCAAGAGTATAATGCCATCAAAGGAATACGTCAGTTTTAATTTTTTTTTTCGTGCCTAGTAATAAGGAAATGTCATTTTAACTGGGGGTTTTAAGATTGCTAAGACTGTTTATAGATAATCTATCATTTTCTATCCCACCATATCCATCCACACATACACACACCACAGGATACTAAGACACCCTTCAAAAAACGAGATCAATTATGAGAAATTTTTAGTTACGGATATGTGTTTCCCCATTTAGTAATCCATTTGCTATGTTGTTATTATCCTTTGCAATTATATAGCAAAAATAAAAGAACTTTTTAAAAAGTGATAAATATAAAAAATAAATAAAAAATAATATATTATATCCCTATAATATAATATATATATAAAATATATATATATATATATATATATATATATAACACTTTATATGTGTGTATAAATGTAATATATATTGGGGTTTTGTTTATTATATATTAAAAATATATATTTTATATTATATATATAATAATATATATATAATATGTAATATAAAAAATTATAGTTTGGTAATCCCCCAGTATAGTTGGAGCTTTGTAAACATATAAAGTGTGTATAAAACGGGGCACACACACACACACACACACACACACACCACACCCCACACAACACACACACCCCCAACACAAAACACACACACACACACACACACAAACACACAATGGGGTGTGTGTGTGTATTAAACAGAAACATATTTTTAGTAGACATTCATTTTATAAATGAGAATAAATAGTCGGGGCCCGTTTTTTCCCGGGTTCTCCAATCACAAGGTTTAGCAAAAACGAACTGGACTTTGTAAAGTAAAGGAAATATAAACAAACAAATGTACACAGGGA
Organism: Penaeus monodon; assembly: GCF_015228065.2. Lineage (NCBI taxonomy): Eukaryota > Metazoa > Arthropoda > Malacostraca > Decapoda > Penaeidae > Penaeus > Penaeus monodon. The sequence continues at coordinate 36,527,240 of NC_051392.1, forward strand.
TAAAAGGGAAATATATATAAATATAGATAAATAAAATATATATATATATATATTTTAATAAAATATATATTATATATATATATTATATATAAACATATATAACACAAACAACACCCACCACCACCCCACACACACACACAAAAACACACACCACACTCCCCAAAACACCCCCCACACACACACCACACACACAAAAACCCCACCCCACAATATATAATAATAATAAAATTTTTAATTTTAAATATATATAATATATATAAAATTATTATATATAATATATATTATGTTATATAAAAATCACAAAATCGATTTTTTTTCATTTCGTTGTGGCTTTTTTTCCCTTTTCATATATGCGTTAGTATAAATATAATATATTTTATATATATATATATATATATAATAATATAAAATATTATATAATATTTGTGTGTGTGGGGTTTTTTTGTTTGTGTGTGTTTGGGTGTGTGGTGTGGGGGTGTGTGTGGGTGGGGTGGTGGGTGTGTGTGGGCGGGGTGTGTGGGTGTGTGTGTGTGGGGTGTGGGTGTATGTGGTGTGTGTGTGTGTGTGGGGTGTGTATGTTGTGTGGTGGGTGTGGTGTGTGTGTTTTGTGTTTTGTGTGCGGTGTGTGTGTGTGTGTGGGGGTGTGTGTGGGGGTGGGGGTGTGGTGTGTGTGTGTGTGTGGGGTAGTATTTATATATATACATATTATATTAATATATATTATATATATATATATATTTTATTTTTATATATTTTTTAAATATTTTTTTAAAATATTATATATATATTTTATAAAACACCCCACATATAAAAAATATATACATATAAATATATATAAATATATAATGATATATATATATATATATATATTATATATAATAAAATTTATATATATATAAAATATATATATATATATGTGGGGAGTGGGGTGTGTGGTGTTTTGGTGTGTTTTGTGTGGGTGTTGTGTGTGTGTGTGGGTGTGGGTGTGTGTGTGTGTGGGTGTGTGTGGGTGTGTGTTGTGTGAATATGTATATATAATTTTATATATTATTTTAATTAATATTTTAAAAAAAAAATTTTTATTTATACAAAACATACTTTAACACACACACAAAACAACAACACCACAACACATACCACACCCACACACACACACACCCACACACCCCACCCCACAACCACACACCCAAAACACCCAAAAACACAACAAACACACACACACCAAAACACCAAAATATGTGTTGTGTATATGTAATATATATATTTTATATATATATATATAATGAAATAATAATATATATTACATAAAATATTAATATAACAAAACATAATATATGCATGTATTGAAATTATATTTTATGTATGTATGATGTATGCATGTGTGTATATTTATATGCATTATATCCCAATTTTACACATTACACACAGACAAAACACACACAACACACACACACACACACACACCCACACACACACACACAAAACACACACACCACACCCACAAAACACACCCCAAAACACCACCCGCACAAACAACCCCTTTTTATAATATATTATATATATATATATATATATATAAAATTAAATTTTATATTTTTTTATATATATACACCAAACATAGGCACACACACGCAGAAAACACACACACACGCACACACAACACACACACAAAAATATTAACATTATGAATTTAAAATATTTTATTTAATATATATATATATATATAAAACCCATACTTCCCATACATAAAATAAGATTATTTATATATATATAATAAAATATATATATATACATTATATATAAAATAATATATAATAATATATAAAATATATATAAAAAATATATATATATATATTTTAAAAAAATTAATAACCCCACACACAACAAAAATACATACAAAATATATTATATATAATATATATAATTATTTTAAAATATTATTAATATATATATATAAAAATATTATAAATATAAAATATATATATGGGGGGTCATGTAGCAATAAATTAATTTAGTATTATCTTTTCCGGGGGATCTGTCTTTCTCTCATTCTCTCTTTCTCCTTTAAACCTCTATTATCTATCTATCACACACACACACACACACACACACACACACACACACCACACACACACCCCCAAACACACACACACACACAAACAAAACACACACACACACACAACACCACAAACACACACAACACCCACACCAACCCACACATATATATAATAATATAATAATATATATATATATATATATATATATATAATATATGTATGTATGTGGTTTAAAAAGAGCCCGCGAAGGCATTTCTCGCAAAAAAACTGACCAGAACCTTGCCTGCCGCGGGGGATGAAGGTGGCGCCCTTGACCGCCCTCGTGGCATTTCCTGGCAAGCTTGACGGCGGCCGAGCGTCCTCTCTCCGCTCCCCCCGCCATCCCTTTTTGGACCTGAGACCTGACGCCCACGGAGGAGACGGGACCCGCACAACGGGAGGGGCGGAATCCGGGGAGGGGCTTCGAAACGAGGGAAAAAAGGAGGAAGTCGGTGTGAAGGAGGAGCCGAGAGGGAGAGGAGAACTAGGGAATGGAGAAGGAGGCGAAGGGGAGGTAGAAAGGAAGAAGGAAAGGGGCGGGGCGAGGTCGCTGACACAAGAGGGAGATTTTGAAAAGTTTATTAACGAAGGTCACGTCCATATTGTATATTTTTATGCGACAGGTAAGTTCCGGTATATATTGCATATGTTCATGGATGTGAATTTTTTAGCAACACTGCTTACTTATACCGTCAGTCTGTTTTATTCGTTCACATTCTTAGAAATTAATAAATTCGCTGAATTGTTCCATGTAGTTCATGTGATTTCTATTATTTCTATATTAAAAAGTTTGATTCTGATTATACTTTTTCGAAATGAATATGACTTATTGTGAGACTTAACAGAGTATCTTGCAGGAGGTTCTGAGGCGATCCGAAGATTCCTGACGGAGTACAATGAGTCAGCGAAACACTTGCTACAATACAAGGTGTATCTAGCAACAGTGAGTATACAAAGTAGATAAGTTTAAGTTTCGGTACATGCACATAAATGGATACAAATACACACGCACATACACACATGTATATGTGTGTGCGTATGTGTGCATATGTGTGTGTGTGTGTGTTGTGTGTGTGTGTGTGTGTGTGTGTGTGTGGGGTGTGTGTGTGTGTGTGTGTGTGTGTGTGTGTGTGTGTGTGTGTGTGTGTAACTATACTCACACACACATACGCAGTTTCTTCAGTACCCTTAAGTGTCCACACGCTCCGCTGAATGAACTTCCGCCAAAGCGAGTCGGCTCCAGTCACTCAAGCCGTTGGTCCTGCAGGTGGAGTGCGGCAGTACCCAGTGCGTGGTTACTGCGGCAGGACAAGGTGGGCAGGACGGCCTACGGATTCCGCGATGGACAAGAGCGCATCGCCTTTCCACTCGATACACTTTTCAATCTCAATGCCATAGTGCCTCAGCCCTTCAGTAAGTTTGATCCTTGATGTTTTTTTCTAAAATGCCGAATCAGTTTTTTTATCTCTGAAATACTGCTAAAGCTGCCGTGTTCAGTGTGTTGTTGGAATTGATAAGCGGATTACAGGAATGTTATCTCATCTTATTACAGTTAAGTTTCACTGTAGTGCCGCTATCTATCTATCTATCTATCTTGCACACGTGCACCACACTCTCTTCTCTCTCTCTCTCTCTCTCTCTCTCTCTCTCTCTCTCTCTCTCTCTCTATCTCTCTCTTCTCTCTCTCTCTCTTCACACACACACACACACACACACACACACACACACACACACACACACACACACACACACACACACACAGGCTAAGGCTATTCTTATTGAATATATTAGGTCAACCATACATCACTGACCACATCTTCACCTGAAAAGATTAACATAATCTAAACTAAACAAGTGCCACGTTGCAGTCTGGCCATGATCAACACGGTGCCCATATTGCAAACGGCAGGAGAGAGGAAGGACCTCGAACTGCGCTGTCGTGGCCGCTGCGACATCATCTTCTCATACCAGCGCACCCTCGGCACTTACGGTGAGAGAAAGCACTGGTGCTGGTGATTCAACTGGCTCTAATAACATCTGACTTTTTAAGGTGGGGGTTGTACATGTCTGTATATCGATGGCGTAAGCGAGAGAGAGGAAATATGATTTAAACGAAATAATGAGACAACCTGTGCATTGTGAAATTTGCATTAAGGATTCTTTTCACTTGCAGCTTGATAACTATACCATGATCATAATCATGCTCTTATGCTTATCTACCAGTGCTGTCACAAGTATATACTTCTCGTAGAAATATTAAGAGACGGCACTGTTGTCCATTGCAAACGTTGTTCAGTATCTTCTAATCATCATTGCAGTTATGACAATATCTAGCTAATATAATAATAATAATTCAGCATTTCAAGACATGTAAAATTGTCTGAATTCATTAAGAAATCATCAACACGTGAAGCCCATATCATGAATGAGTTTCTATCCCCAAGAGCACCGAATGTTTCCTGGAAACGGCTCACGCTTACCAAGACCAATACATGTTCGCCATCACAACCTACACAGCGGGTACACTCGGGCTCTCTCCTACTGCAAAGGACCAAGGTATGGGTGTGCCTTTTTTTGTCTTTTTCTTTCTCTTTCTCTTTCTCTTTCTCTCTTCTTTTCTGCTTTCGTTCCTCCGTCAACCTATCCTCTCTTCGTTCCTCTTAAAGCTCAAAATATCTATCCCCCCCTAAAAAAAAAAATAGAAAAATAAAATAAAAATACGCACGTAGCCTCGACCCACAACAATAACAAACGACGACGACCTCTCACCTCGCAGAAGTGGGACATAGCCTGTGGGTGGTGCACTGCGCGGACAAGACACCGGAGGAGGAATGCGTGGTCAGCAGGTACCGCCGTAAGATGGTTCTCTCACAGCTGGTGCAGTTCCTTGCCGCCCTTCAGCTGCCTAAATGGGTGAGTTAAAAGTGAAAATGAAAAGGATGTTGCTGCTGCTGCTGATAATGATTATGATGATGATGATGGTGACGATGATGATGATGATGAGGAGGAGGAGTTGGAGGAGGAGGAGGAGGAGGAAACGAGGAGAATTGTAATAATAATAATGATAATGATGATGATAATAATGATGATAATAATAATAATGATAACAATAATAATTATAATGATGATGATGACGATGATGATGATGATAAGAAGAATTATAATAATAATGCTGATAATTACAATGGTATTGATAATGATGATAGCAATAATAATAATAATATTATTATTATTACTATTATTATTATTATCATTATTATTAGTAGTAGTTTTGTTGTTAATAATCATGATAATAACAATTATGATAATAATAATAAAAATAATAATAGTAATAATAATAAAAATAATGATAGTAATCAAGATGATACTGATAATAATAATAAAATTATAATAATAATGATTAAATAATAATGATGATGATATTAGTAGTAGTAGTAGTAGGAGTAATAATAATAATAATAATAATAATAATAATAATAATAATAATAATAATAAAAAAAATGTTAATAGTAATGAT
>NC_051392.1:36540352-36560341 GCF_015228065.2 Penaeus monodon
GTGTGTGTGTGTGTGTTGTGTGTGTGTGTGTGTGTGTGTGTGTGTGTGTGTGGTGTGAGTGTGAGTGTGTGCATATGTATGTATGTATGCATATTTATTTATTTATTTCATAAATTTATTTGTTTCTTTAATTAATTTATTCATTCATTATAATTTTGGCTGCATATATGTATTTACTAGTTACCCATAAGCGAAATGTGACCCAGTGCTTTTCGTTCACAGATGACGGTCTCATGGATCCTTTGTTCGTCCACGAGGATTTGTGATTGTGATGTCAGGTGCCCACGACATTCTGACAGCATCTGACTGACGCCCGAATGCTGTCGGATTGTGCTGTATTTAGTGTGTTGGCTTTGCTTCTTTTTTTCTTCTTCCTTTTCCTCCTTCCTCTCCTTCTTTTTCTGCTTCATCTTCTCCTCCTCCTCCTTCTCCTCCCTTACCTTTTCCTCCTCCTCCCTCTCCTTCTGCTCCTCTTCGTCCTCCTCTTTCTTCCTCTTCTTTTTCTTCTCCTCCCCTTTCTCCTCCTCCTTGTCCTCCTCTTTCTTCTTCTTCTTTTTCTTCTTAGTTTCCATCTCATCCTATCCTCTACACCTTCGTCTGATACACCATCCGGTAGTATATCCTCTCTCACCACATCATAAATCCTCTTTCTTAACTTTCCTTATCTTACATCAAGCGACTTTGTCCTCATCATCCATCCCCTCCCCTCCCCATACCCCTCATTCCTCCTCTCCATGCCCATACCCTCTCTTTCACTTCGTGTCTTTATGTGACGAGATTGTGTAAGTGTAGCAAACCCAGAATTACTATTGCTTACGCTGAGGCCGTCTGCAAATCTACATTCCACTGAAAAGCTATTTGTACCGGGATATTGCTGTGAGATGTCTGGTACTTGTCTGATATCTATTGTGGATTTTATATCTACTGTATTGTGCCTGTATTATGTTACGAGGTGTAAAGCCGAAATGACTATTATGAACTATTCTTCAATTAAAGTTTAGAAAATAGTAGTGGTTTTAATTGTCATATTATATGATGACTTCGTCGAATGGATTACTCTGAAGTGTAAGTCCACCTTAACAATGATCGTTACAGATGCACAGAACACACCGTTTACACAACCAAATAATCTGAAGGAAACAATTAAAGTTGTTTTTATTTCTTCGTTCACACTTGTTTGTTTCTAATTATATAGACGTAATGTCTAACAGGAGAGAAAAGAGAAAAAGAGGGCTTAAAAAAAACTACACTGCAGTACAGTTAAACCAACAGGGAACAATAATACAAAAGCAAAGCTGCGGTCACCATCGCTGGCAATAACTCCGTCTCCTTTCTCAAATACCAAACCCTTTTTTCTCTATACATAAACTATTAAACATGCCTATATCAAATTTCCCATGGCACTGAATGGCTAGAACTAAATAAGGGGATTTAATGACCGTCTGGATAAGGCATGAGTACTAAACGTAGCATTTACAATATAGATTGTAAGAGTGCAGAGTGTGCTGTAATAGTGCTGGGTTATAACATTTTAGCGTGACATTTTATAAACACGTTCTTTATTTTGTAATGATCTATCTTTTTAATGAAATTGCGATAACACTTTTGATCTCTGGTAGACAAGATTGAGATGAAATATACATAACAGGAAATAATCTATTACTTTAGAAAATATATTACGCTACACTCAGAAAATTATCCCGGTCTGAAAGCTCCAAAAATCCAAAATAAATGGTGTACCTTGACTTTTTTTAAGGTAAATAATGGAATAATATTTAATATACAATAACTTTATTTGAAATATCATTTGGTGATACACCGTTTAACTTTTTTGGCAATGTGCATATAAAGCCATTTAATAGGCCGTTCATTAGCCTAACTTACAATCACATTACAGTATTTACTTTCAATACAGTAAAAAAACTATACCCAACGTGTTTTAAATAAATCGATATTCACATCATTTCACATCCTGGTTTCCGAGTGAATCTGCAAGCCATTAGCATCTTCCGTTTAAAGCTCGCGAATTAACTCTGCTTCGAACATGTATTCGTTCAGGTTGAGAGAGAGTTCGATCACACACGCAGGAAAGATTGCTGTGTCGAAACATTTCTCCCTGTCAACAAGAAAAATCATTAGTATAGTGTATACTTGTCTATTTAGCTTATATCTTTTACTTTTTTTCAAATTTCATATAACTATATACGGTAAATTCAGGATCCCGTTAAAGAATGTTACAATGAACTTTGTCTTTCATCCTCAATTCAACTTTCCTCTCTTTGGCAGTTATATTATGGCGAGATTTAACAGTGAACTAGAAGTGCTTCCCCTCCCCCCCCTTATTACCTGCAAGCGCCGTAGATGGCCGGTTCCTTCCTGAAGAGGTTCTGGCAGTCCTCGCACGCCCGGTTGAGCTTGGCCCAGATGGCGCGGTTGTAGATGCCCTTGCACGATGGGTCGAACGCTTCCCGCTTGGCCAGGCGGAGAGCCGAGGCCGCGCCCGTCGAAGTCGAAGAGGAAGGCGACGAAGGGAGCTGGAAGGGAGGGCGGCTGTGGCCGGGATCCATGATTCTTGCGAGACTCATGACGCTACAGGAGGCAGCCAGAGCAAGGATCATCCACATTGCCTGTCGATACAAAAAAGAAAAAAAGAAAATAAGTGAAACACCACATTCAGTAATCGAGTTCTTTCCATCACAAAATGCACGAAGAATAGACACTTGATATAAGAAATACAAACGCAACTTCTACTCACGCAGCCAGACATGACGCTTGAGAGACAACTTGAAGAGTGGATGTGATGCTGGGGAATGACACTGGCCTTCCAGCGCCCAGGCTTCTTTTTATATGGAAACGCCCACCCGCATGACCGTCGCTGAACAATTTACTTGATAAATTGATCCGTTTCGTTAACTGGTCTAATCGAGGTTCGATAAGCGGTCCTATTGGTGACTGCGAGAGATCTTCCTCTTTCTCCCTTTTTGTCAATCATCCTTTATGTAAGGGAGTTATGTTAACAGCCTAGGAGTAATATACAATATATTGTGTGTACATGTGTGCGTGTATGTAAAATCACATACACAAATACACACACACACACTCATACACACACACACACATATATATACATACACGTGTGTGGGTTTATACTTACATAATCATCATCATCAAGGGGCTAACGCCGACGGGGGCGCATGGCCGCATCCACCCTTCGCTTCCAGCCACGATGGTCCCTCATGGCAAATCTTCAGGCAGGCCCGTCTCATCTCTAACTCCTCGCGACAAGTCTCGTCGAGCTGCCCAAGCCATGACTTCCTGGGTTATCACACAGGTTTCCTCCACCCAGGGTTATCTCGCAAAGAGACAACCTGATGGGCAGGGTCAGCCACAGGGAAACGAGTGCCTATATAGCCTGAGTTGGCGATCCCGGATTATGCAAGTAACAAGTCTTACGTCAGTCTCACGGTATAGCCATAGGTTGGACATGTGGTCTGCCAACTGTACCCCTTGATCCGGCAAAGAGACTTGTTACAAAAGGCATCAAGACGAGACTCCAGGCACTAGATAGTGTCAAGGTTTCACTTCCATAAAGCAAAACGGATTGGTCTGTTGCCAGACCAATCCGTCTAATGACTTCTTGGTCTGACAGCCCAGAGATGTGGACTACGCTACTAAGCTGTGTAAATCTCTGTGACTTCAACGTCCTCTTAGCAAGCATGGATCGACTAAACGGGCTCCCCTAACAGACCCTCAAAGTCCTGAATCTTGGTCTTGGTCCAGAAGACCTCTAGGCCTAAGGGCTTTGCCTCATTGCTAAATGCATCAAGAGCCGCCATCAGTGACTCCAGGGTCTCAGATAGGATAGCAACATCATTGGCAAAGTCAAGGTCTGAGATCTTGATATTGCCTAGTGTTGCTCCACACTGACTTTGGCTAGTAGCTCTGCCCATTATCCAGTCAATACAGGTGTTGCAAAGTGTTGGTGCAAGAGCAGAGCCTTGCTTCATCCCTGAATTAACAGGGAAGAAGTTTGACAGGCCCCCACCACACTTTACAGCACTTTCAGTACCGGTATATAGGCTTGCTATTAGGCTAATAATCCATGTCAGAATTCCCCTTAGTCTCAGGATCTCCCATAGCGATTCTCGATGCACCGAGTCAAACGCCTTCTTGAGGTTGATGTAGGCTGCAAGCAACCCACGACCAAACTCACGACGGTGTTCCAAAATTTATTCGAAGCGCTAGGATATGGTCTATTGTGGACTTGTCAGGAGTGAATCCAGACTGCTCCGATCTCTGGTGCAGATGGTCGCAGATCCGTTTCAAAAGAATGTGGGCGAAAACTTTGCCTGGTATGCTGAGCAGTGTAGCTGCTACAGTCCCAGCGATCCCCAGAGAGGGATGACCATGGCCCTTAAAAGGTCAGGGGGAATGGTACTGGACTGCCAGATGGCAGTCAAGACTGCATGCAAGCCCCGAGCCATAGGTTCACTCCCAGCCTTTAGAAGGTCAGCAGGGATATCACATATGTGTGGAGCTTTCCCACATTTCAGCTTGGAAATCGCCATCCTAACCTCCATTACGGTAGGAGGTTCTTCGCTGATGGGTGGGTCTGGCACAGGTATTGTGATATCGCTTGCATCCAAGCTAACTGTTGGAGGGTCTATCTGGTACAGCTGCTCAAAATACTCAGCCCAACGTTCATGAACCCCAACATGATCTGAGTAATTAAGGGAATATCTATTTATTATTATTATTATTATTATTATTATTATTATTTTTTTTTTTTTTTTTTTTTTTTTTTTTTTTATCTATCCATCCACTGAGCGGACTGCAGTCATCTGCGAGGAGGGCTTAGAATTCAGCTTTCTCAGGACTTGGTGGGCAGGGCGAAGGTCGTTTACCAAGAAATGGCTTTCAACCTCCTCAGGAAGATTCCTGATGAAATGTTCTTTGTCCCTTCTCAGCAGTGTCCGAGCCCTACACGTCAAAGACCGATGGCATGCGACACGCTTCGGCGGCCTCCAATGTCTCCAGGGAGATGGAATTCTGCCTTGCCCTCGGGTGTACGCCAATGGTCTCCTGGGCTGCTTCGAGTGTTTCATGCTTGAAGAACTCCCACAGAGCAACTGGGTCTGTCAGGTTATCAAGTTCTATGAATCTAACAGAGACTGCCATGGTGAACCCACAGGCACACTCCTCTCTCAGTCTGTCCAAGTGAAACACCTTAGAGTGGCCATTGGATGGACGGAGAGTTTTGAAGTGGACCCATAGGGTAGCCACTCTGGTAAACTCTGCAGTTCTGGAGGATCCTCCATCACGTGGTAACAAGAATGTGGTCGATCTCCTTGGTCACTGTACCTCTATCGCTATACCATGTCCAGCGATGCAGGTTGGAACGCTGGTACCAGGAGCCAGAGATCCTCATTCTCTGGGACCTAGCAAAGTCCAGAAAAGTCGCTGCTGAGATCAGCTCCCGACAGACATCTCATAGCCAGCTCAGTCACAGCGAACATCCCACCGGGGGCAATTGTCTGCCATGGATGAGAGTTTGGCGTAGAACGCCTCATTCACATCGAGTTTACAAACATCAGTAGAAGCGTATACAGCCATGAGAGACATGAAACCAAAGGCATGCTTCAGTCTCAGTACCATAACACGTTCATCAACCGGTGTCACTTTAACTACCGAGGGCTGAAGTCGGCTAGAGATAGCTATGGCTCCTCCCTGGAGGTGATGACCATCGCTGCGGCCCGACCAGTAGTAGGTGTACCCACCCATACTGATCATGCCGCTGCCAGGTCTTCTCACCTCCGAGAGGGCAACCACCTCACCTCCCAGTTGTTCCAATTCCCTCGATAGCAGAGGTAACCGCTCATCCTGCCGCAAGGACCGGATGTTCCAAGCGCCTATCCGGAAAGCTCGCCTGAGGTTATGCCTCGGGCGGTCACTCTGGGTGCACGCGACCTCTGCCGCTCCCTACATTTTTTTTTCTACTGTCCATAGCAATTAAACCCAAATGCTTTAGTTTTGATTAACATGCATTGGTCGGAGGATGTGTTGGTTGGTCTTCCATTCTTTCAATTTAATATTTTTTAGAAAAAATCTTGGTGAATTTTCTGCTCCACGTCAAGCAGTATAATAGAGCATATAGCTATGAAATCTAAGTAATTTTTAAACATATGGGTGAAAAAACAACATTTTTTTCCACTAAACATGGTGTTTGATTTGCCCTTTGAAACCGTGTATAAACTTCCTTTTGCCTCTTTGTGTTTTTGGCCGTCTTTATGTGACGAAATAGTGTAAGTGTAGCAAACCCAGGATTACTATTGCTTACGTAGAGACCGTCTGCAACTCTACATTCCACTGAAAAGCTATTTATTCCTGGATATTGCAATGAGAGATGTCTGGTAAATGTCTGAAAGTTTAGAAAATGGTATAATTTACAAATATAGATTGTAAGGGTGCAGAGTGTGCTGTGAGAGTGCTGGGTTATAACATTTAACGTGACATTTTACAATCGCTTAATTAGATTAAAATATACAGTACGGTTATGTTTTTTTCCATTTAATTTATTTTAAGATATAATTCTGTTGCCTTTTGATATCTTGCAACGGCTTAAACTGCACAAAAATGACCGCTTAATGATAAACAAATTCTCTTTCTTTAATTTGTAATTATCTATCTTTTAGAGGAAATTACAATAACGCTTTTGATCTCTGGCAGACAAGATTGAGATAACAGGAAACAATTTATTACTTTAGAAAATGTATGACGCTACACTCAGAAAATCATTTCGGTCTGAAAGCTTTTCCATACAAGTCTTTTTTTTTTTCTTCTTTTTAATATTAAAGGAAAAAGTATCAGGAAACAAAAAAAAAAAAACGTGACAAAAAATCTAAAATAAATGGTGTACCTTGACTTTGGATGCATAAAAAGTCTTCTTTTTAGGTAAATCACGGAATAATATCTAATGTACAATAACTTTATTTGAAATATCATTTGGTGATACACCGTTTGACTTTGCGTACATGCAAATCCAAGTTAACATTCATTTAATAGGTCTTTCATTAGCCTAACTTACAATCACAATACAGTATTTAATTTCAATACATTAAAAAGTTATACCCAACGTATATTACATAAATCGATATTCACATCATTTCACATCCTGGTTTCCGAGTGAATCTGCATCTTCCGTTTAAAGCTCGCGAATTAACTCTGCTTCGAACATGTATTCGTTCAGGTTGAGAGAGAGTTCGATCACACACGCAGGAAAGATTGCTGTGTCGAAACATTTCTCCCTGTTAACAAGAAAAAATCGTTAGTATAGTATATATTCAGTCTATTTAGTTTATATCTTTTACTTTTTTTAAATTTCATATAATTATATAAAGTAAATTTATGATCCCGAAAAGAATCCTCGCTTTGGCAGTTATATTATGGCGAGATTTAACAGTGAACACACTTCTAGAAGTGCTTCCCCTACCCCCCAAACCTGCTTCCCTCATTACCTGCAAGCGTCGTAGATGGCCGGTTCCTTCCTGAAGAGGTTCTGGCAGTCCTCGCACGCCCGGTTAAGCTTGGCCCAGATGGCGCGGTTGTAGATGCCCTTGCACGATGGGTCGAACGCTTCCCGCTTGGCCAGGCGGAGAGCCGAGGCCGCGCCCGTCGAGGTCGAAGAGGAAGGCGACGAAGGAAGCTGGAGGGGAGGGCGGCTGTGGCCGGGATCCATGATTCTTGCGAGACTCATGACGCTACAGGAGGCAGCCAGAGCAAGGATCATCCACATTGCCTGTCAATACAAAAAAAAAAAAAAAAAAGTGAAACGCCACATTCAGCAATCGAGTTCTTTCCATCACAAAATGCACGAAGAATAGACACTTGATATAAGAAATACAAACGCAACTTCTACTCACGCAGCCAGACATGACGCTTGAGAGTTGACTTGACGAGTGGATGTGATGCTGGGGAATGACACTGGCCTTCCAGCGCCCAGGCTTCCTTTTATATGGAAACGCCCACCCGCATGACCGTCGCTGAATAATTTACTTGACAAATTGATCCGCTTCGTTAACTGGTCTAATCGAGGTTCGATTGGGGATTGCGAGAGATCTTCCTCCTCTTTTTCCCTTTTCTGTCAATCATCCTTTATGTATGGGAGTTATGTTAACAGCCTAGGAGTAATATACAATATATTGTGTGTGCATGTGTGCGTGTATGTAAAATCACATACACAAACACACACACACACACATACATATATATACACGTGTGTGTGTTTATACTTACATAATCATCATCATCATCAAGGGGCTAACGCCGACGGGGGCGCATCCACCCTTCACTTCCAGCCACGATGGTCCTCATGGCAAATCTCCAGACAGGCCTAAGCCATGACCTCCTGAGTCGTCCCACAGGCCTCCTCCACCCAGGGTTGTCTCGCAAAGAGACAACCTGATGGGCAGGGTCATCCACAGGGAAACGAGCAAGGTGCCTATATAGCCTGAGTTGGCGATCCCAGATTATGCAAGTAACAGGTCCTATGTCAATCTCACGGTGTTACAAAAGACGTCAAGACGGGACTCCAAGGCACTAGATAGCATCCAGATTTCACTTTTATAAAGCAAAACTGACAGTATCACTGCCTTGAAGACACGTAGCTTGGTCCTTCTGCATAGGTACTGACATCTCCATAACTCTTGGTTGATCGAGTTCATGGCTCCTGCTGCCAGAACCAATCCGTCTTCTAACTTCTTGGTTTGACAGCACAGAGATATGGACTATTCTACCAAACTATGTAAAATTCTCTGTGATTTCAATGTCCTCGAAGCAAGCATGGATCGACTGAACGGGGTCCCCTAACAGACCCCCAAAGTCCTGAATCTTGGTCTTGGTCCAGGAGACCTCTAGGCCTAAAGGCTTCGCCTCATTGCTAAATGCATCAAGAGCCGCCACCAGTGACTCCAGGGACTCAGATAAGTAGCAACATCCTCAGCAAAGTCAAGGTCTGAGACCTTGATATTGCCTAGTGTTGCTCCACACTGACTTTGGTTAATAGCTCTGCCCATTATCCAGTCCATATAGGTGTTGAAGAGTGTTGGTGCAAGGACACAGCCTTGAATCACCCCTGGATTAACAGGGAAGAAGTTTGACAGGCCCCCACCACACTTTACAGCACTTTCAGTACTGGTATATAAGCTTGCTATTAGGCCAATAATCCATTTCAGAATTCCCCTGAGTCTCAAGATCTCCCATAACAATTCTCGATGCACCGAGTCAAACAACTTCTTGAGGTCGACGTAGGCTGCAAGCAACGCACGACCAAACTCACAACGGTGTCCACACTTACTTGAAGCGCTAGTATTCTATTGTGGACTTGCAGGAGTGAATCCAGACTGCTCCGATCTCTGGTGCCTTAGCAGATGGTTGTAGATCCGTTTCAGAAGAATGTGGGCGAAAACATTACCTGGTATGCTGAGCAGTGCAATGCCACGGCAGTTGCTACAGTCCCAGCGGTCCCCTTTCCCTTTCTAGAGAGGGATGACCACGCTCAACAGGTCAGGGGGAATGGTACTGGACTGTCAGATGACAGGTTCATCTGGCAGTCCAGTACTGTAGGTTCACTCCAGCCTTTAGAAGTTCAGCAGGGATATCACATATGTGTGGAGCTTTCCCACATTTCAGCTTGGAAATCGCCATCCTAACCTCCATTAGGGTAGGAGGTTCCTCGCTGATGGGTGGGTCTGGCACAGGTATTGTGATATCGCTTGCATCCAAGCTAACTGTTGGAGGGTCTACCTGGTACAGCTGCTCAAAATACTCAGCCCAACGTTCATGAACCCCAACATTATCTGTGATGAATACCCATTGTAATTAATGGATTAAAGTGTTTGAATTATCTATCCATCCACTGAGCGGACTGCAGTCATCTGCGAGGAGGGTTTAGAATTCAGCTTTCTCAGGGCTTGGTAGGTAGGGCGAAGGTCGTTTACCAAGAAATGGCCTTCAACCTCCTCAGCAAGATTCCTGATGAAATGTTCCTTGTCCCTTCTTAGCAGTGTCCGAGCCCTACACGTCAAAGACCGATGGCATGCGACACGCTTCGGCGGCCTCCAATGTCTCCAGGGGGATGGAATTCTGCCTTGCCCTCGGGTGTACGCCATTGGTCTCCTGGGCTGCTTCAAGTGTTTCATGCTTGAAGAACTCCCACAGAGCAACTGGGTCCGTCAGGTTATCAAGTTCTATGAATCTAACAGAGACTGCCATGGTGAACCCACAGGCACACTCCTCTCTCAGTCTGTCCAAGTGAAACACCTTGGAGTGGCCATTGGATGGACGGGGAGTTTTGAAGTGGACCCATAGGGTAGCCACTCTGGTAAACTCTGCAGTTCTGGAGGATCCTCCATCACGTGGTAACAAGAATGTGGTCGATCTCCTTGATCACTGTACCTGTATCGCTATACCATGTCCAGCGATGCAGGTTGGAACGCTGGTACCAGGAGCCAGAGATCCTCATTCTCTGGGACCTAGCAAAGTCCCAGAGAAGGAGGCTGCTGAGATCAGCTCCCGACAGACATCTCATAGCCAGCTCAGTCACTGCGAATATCTCGCTAGGGGCAATTGTCTGCCACGGATGAGAGTTTGGCGTAGAACGCCTCTTTCATATCGAGTTTACAAACAAGCGTATACAGCCATAAGAGACATGAAGCTAAAGGCATGCTTCAGTCTCAATACCATAATACGTTCATCAACCGGTGTCACCTAACTACCAAGGGTTTGAAGTCGGTTGGAGATGGCCATGGCTACTCCCTGGAGGTGATGACCATCGCTGCGGCCCGACCAGTAGTAGGTGTACCCAACCATACTGATCGTGCCGCTGCCAGGTCTTCTCACCACCGAGAGGTCAACCACCTCACCTCCCAGTTGCTCCAATTCCCTCGACAGCAGAGGTAACCGCTCATCCTGCCGCAAGGAGATGTTCCAAGCGCCTATCCGGAAAGCTCGCCTGAGGTTATGCCTCGGGCGGTCACTCTGGGTGCACGCGACCTCTGCCGCTCCCTACATTTTTTTTTTTTTTTTTTTTTTGTTACTGTCCATAGTAATTAACCAAATGCTTTAATTTTAATTAACATTGGTCGGAGGATGTGTTGGTTGGTCTTTCATTCTTTCAAATTTAACATTTTTAGAAAAAATCTTAGTGAATTTACTGATCCACATCAAGCAGTATAATAGAGCATATAGCTATGAAATCTAAGTAATTTTTAAACATATGGGTGAATAGCAACGTTTTTTCACTAAACATGGTGTTTGATTTATCCTTTGAAACCGTGTATAAACTTCCATTTGCCTCTTTGTGTTTTTGGCCGTCTTTATGTGACGAAATAGTGTAAGTGTAGCAAACCCAGGATTACTATTGCTTACGTTGAGACCGCCTGCAACTCTACATTCCACTGAAATGCTATTTATCCTGGATATTGCAATGAGAGATGTCTGGAAAATGTCTGAAAGTTTAGAAAATGGTAGCTTTGCAAATATAGATTGTAAGAGTGCAGAGTGTGCTGTGAGAGTGCGGGGTTATAACATTTAACGTAACATTTTACAATCGCTTAATTAGATTAAAATATACAGTACGGTTATGTTTTTTTTCCATTAAATTCATTATAAGATATAATTCTGTTGCCTTTTGATATCTTGCAACGACTTAAACTGCACAAAAATGACCGCTTAATGATAAACAAAACCTCTCTATTTTCTTTATTTTGTAATTATCTATCTTTTAAAGGAAATTACGATAACGCTTTGATCTCTGGCAGACAAGATTGAGATGATAGGAAACAGTCATTACTTTAGAAAATATATTACGCTACACTCAGAAAATCCTTTCGGTCTGAAAGCTTTTCCATGTAAGTATTTTTTTTTTTTTTTTTTTATATTAAGGAAAAAGTATCAGAAAACAAAAAAGTGACACAAAAAAAATCCAACATAAACGGTGTACCTTGACTTTGGATTTATAAAAAAGTCTTCTTTTTAGGTAATGTACAATAATTTTATTTGAAATATCATTTGGTGATACACCGTTTAACTTTGTGTACATATAAATCGAAGTTAACATTCATTTAATAGGCCTTTTATTAGCCTAACTTACAATCACATTACAGTATTTACTTTCAATACAGTAAAAAATCATACCCAACGTGTAATACATAAATCGAGATTCACATCATTTCACATCCTGGTTTCCAAGTGAATCTGCAAGCCATTAGCATCTTCCGTTTAAAGCTCGCGAATTAACTCTGCTTCGAACATGTATTCGTTCAGGTTGAGAGAGAGTTCGATCACACACGCAGGAAAGATTGCTGTGTCGAAACATTTCTCCCTGTCAACAAGAAAAATCATTAGTATAGTGTATACTTGTCTATTTAGCTTATATCTTTTACTTTTTTCAAATTTCATATAACTATATACGGTAAATTCAGGATCCCGTTAAAGAATGTTACAATGAACTGTGTGTTCATCTCAATTCAACTTTCCTCGCTTTGGCAGTTATATTATGGCGAGATTTAACAGTGAACACACTTCAAGAAGTGCTTCCCCCCCTCCCCCCAGCCTGCTTCCCCTATTACCTGCAAGCGTCGTAGATGGCCGGTTCCTTCCTGAAGAGGTTCTGGCAGTCCTCGCACGCCCGGTTGAGCTTGGCCCAGATGGCGCGGTTGTAGATGCCCTTGCACGAAGGGTCGAACGCTTCCCGCTTGGCCAGGCGGAGAGCCGAGGCCGCACCCGTCGAGGTCGAAGAGGAAGGCGACGAAGGAAGCTGGAGGGGAGGGCGGCTGTGACCGGGATCCATGATTCTTGCGAGACTCATAACGCTACAGGAGGCAGCCAGAGCAAGGATCATCCACATTGCCTGTCAATACAAAGAGAAAAAAGAAAAAAAGTGAAACGCCACATTCAGCAATCGAGTTCTTTCCATCACAAAATGCACGAAGAATAGACACTTGATATAAGAAATACAAACGCAACTTCTACTCACACAGCCAGACATGACGCTAGAGAGTGGACTTGACGAGTGGATGTGATGCTGGGGAATGACACTGGCCTTCCAGCACCCAGGCTTCCTTTTATATGGAAACGCCCACCCGCATGACCGTCGCTGAACAATTTACTTGACAAATTGATCCGTTTCGTTAACTGGTCTAATCGAGGTTCGATTGGGGATTGCGAGAGATCTTCCTCCTCTTTTTCCCCTTCTGTAAATCATCCTTTATATATGGGAGTTATGTTAACAGCCTAGGAGTAATATACAATATATTGTGTGAAAATGTGTGCGTGTATGTAAAATCACATACACAAACACACACACACACACGCATACACACACACACACACGTACACACACACACACACATATATATATACATACACGTGTGTGTGGGTTTATACTTACATAATCATCATCATCAAGGGGCTAATGCCGACGGGGCGCATGGCCGCATCCACCTCGCTTCCAGCCACGATGGTCCCTCATGGCAAATCTTCAGGCAGGCCCTCGTCTCATCTCTAACTCCTCGCGACAAGTTTCGTCGAGCTGCCCAAGCCATGACTTCCTGGGTTATCCCACAGGCTTCCTCCACCCAGGGTTATCTCGCAAAGAGACAACCTGATGGGCAGAGTCAGCCACAGGGAAATGAGTGCCTATATAGCCTTAGTTGGCGATCCCGGATTATGCAAGTAACAAGTCCTACATCAGTCTCACGGTGTAGCCATAGGTTGGATATGTGGTCCTGCCAACTGTACCCCATGATCCGGCAAAGAGACTTGTTACAAAAGGCATCAAGACGAGACTCCAGGCACTAGATAGCGTCAAGGTTTTACTACCATAAAGCGGTCTGACAGCCCAGAGATGTGGACTATGCTACCAAGCTGTGTAAATCTCTGTGACTTCAACGTCCTCTTAGCAAGCATGGATCGACTGAACGGGTTCCCCTAACAGACCCCCAAAGTCCTGAATCTTGGTCTTGGTCCAGAAGAACCTCTAGGTCTAAGGGCTTTGCCTCATTGCTAAATGCATCAAGAGCCGCCATCAGTGACTCCAGGGTCTCAGATAGGATAGCAACATCATTGGCAAAGTCAAGGTCTGAGACCTTGATATTGCCCAGTGTTGCTCCACACTGACTTTGGCTAGTAGCTCTGCCCATTATCCAGTCAATACAGGTGTTGAAAAGTGTTGGTGCAAGGGCACAGCCTTGCTTCATTCCTGAATTAACAGGGAAGAAGTTTGACAGGCCCCCACCACACTTTACAGCACTTTCAGTACCGGTATATAGGCTTGCTATTAGGCTAATAATCCATGTCAGAATTCCCCTGAGTCTCAGGATCTCCCATAGCGATTCTCGATGGACCGAGTCAAACGCCTTCTTGAGGTTGATGTAGGCTGCAAGCAACCCACGACCAAACTCACGACGGTGTTCCACAATTACTCGAAGCGCTAGTATTTGGTCTATTGTGGATTTGTCAGGAGTGAATCCAGATTGCTCTGATCTCTGGTGCAGATGGTCGCAGATCTGTTTCAGAAGAATGTGGGCGAAAACTTGCTGGTATGCTGAGCAGTGTAGCTGCTACAGTCCCAGCAATCCCCTTCCCCTTCCAGAGAGGGATGACCATGCCCCTCAACAGGTCAAGGGGAATGGTAGTGGACTGCCAGATGGCAGTCAAGACTGCATGCAAGCCCCGAGCCATAGGTTCACTCCCAGCCTTTAGAAGTTCAGCAGGGATATCACATATGTGTGGAGCTTTCCCACATTTCAGCTTGGAAATCGCCATCCTAAATTCCATTAGGGTAGGAGGTTCCTCGCTGATGGGTGGGTCTGGCACAGGTATTGTGATATCGCTTGCATCCAAGCTAACTGTTGGAGGGTCTATCTGGTACAGCTGCTCAAAATACTCAGCCCAACGTTCATGAACCCCAACATGATCTGAGATGAATACCCATTGTAATTGAGGGAATAAAGTGTTTTATTTATTTTATTTTATTTTATTTATTTTTTTTTTTCCTTTTTTTTCTTTTTTTTTCTTTTATCTATCCATCCACTGAGCGGACTGCAGTCATCTGCGAGGAGGGCTTAGAATTCAGCTTTCTCAGGACTTGGTGGGCAGGGCGAAGGTCGTTTACCAAGAAATGGCTTTCAACCTCCTCAGCAAAATTCCTGATGAAATGTTCCTTGTCCCTTCTCAGCAGTGTCCGAGCCCTACACGTCAAAGATCGATGGCATGCGACACGCTTCGGCGGCCTCCAATGTCTCCAGGGAGATGGAATTCTGCCTTGCCCTCGGGTGTACGCCAATGGTCTCCTGGGCTGCTTCGAGTGTTTCATGCCTTGAAGAACCTCCCAGAGCAACTGGGTCCGTCAGGTTATTAAGTTCTATTAATCTAACAGAGACTGCCATGGTGAACCCACAGGCACACTCCTCTCTCAGTCTGTCCAAGTGAAACACCTTGGAGTGGCCATTGGATGGACGGGGAGTTTTGAAGTGGACCCATAGGGTAGCCACTCTGTAACTCTGCAGTTCTGGAGGATCCTCCATCACGTGGTAACAAGAATGTGGTCGATCTCCTTGGATCACTGTACCTGTATCGCTATACATGTCCAGCGATGCAGTTGGAACGCTGGTACCAGGAGCCAGAGATCCTCATTCTCTGGGACCTAGCAAAGTCCTAGAGAAGGAGGCTGTTGTCGCTGCTGAGATCAGCTCCCGACAGACATCTCATAGCCAGCTCAGTCACAGCGAATATCTCGCCAGGGGCAATTGTCTGCCACGGATGAGAGTTTGGCGTAGAACGCCTCTTTCATATCGAGTTTACAAACATCAGTAGAAGCATAACAACCATAAAGAGAATGAAACCAAAGGCATGTTCAGTCTCATACCATAATACGTTCATCAACCGGTGTCACTTTAACTACCGAGGGCGAAGTCGGCTGGAGATGGCTATGGCTACTCCCTGGACATACACGACCATCGCTGCGGCCCGACCAGTAGTAGGTGTACCCACCCATACTGATCGTGCCGCTGCCAGGTCTTCTCACCTCCGAGAGGGCAGCCACCTCACCTCCCAGTTGCTCCAATTCCTCGACAGCCAGAGGTAACCGCTATCTGCCGGAAGGAGCAGATGTTCCAGGCGCCTATCGGAAAGCTCGCCTGAGTTATGCCTCGGGCGGTCACTCTGGTGCACGCGGACCTCTGCCCCCCCCGTATTACATTTTATTTTTTTTTTTTTTTTTTTTTAGCTACGTCCGTGCAAAAACCCAAATGCTTTATTTTTTAATTTAAATGCTTTGGGGGGAGGGTTTTGGTTGGCCTTCTTTCTTTCAAATTTAACTTTTTTTGAAAAAATTTAGTAAATTTAGCCCACATCAAGCAGTAAATAGGCAAAGCTAAAAATTTAAGAAATTTTTTAAACATAGGGGAATAACAACGTTTTTCTAAACATGGTTTGCTTTCCCCTTTAAAAACCGGTATAAACTTCCATTTGCCTTTGTGTTTTCCCCCTCTTTATTGACAAAAATAGTGAAAGTGTAGAAAACCCCGGATTACTTTTGTTACGTAGAAAACGCCTGCAATTTACATTCCACTGAAATGCTATTATTCCTGGATATTGCAAGAGAGAGTATGGAAATCTGAAAGTTTAAAAAAGGGTAGCATTACAAATTAGATGTAAGAGTGCAGGGTGCGTGGAGTGCGGGGTTTAATTTTTAACGGGACTTTTTACAATGCTAATTAGTTTAAAAAATAACGTAGGTTTATGTTTTTTTTTCCATTAAATTCATTATAAGAATAATTCTTTTCCCTTTTGATATCTTGCAACGGTTTAAATGAAAAAAATGACTTAATGATAAAAAAAATTTTTCTACTTTCTTATTTTATAATTACTATCTTTTAAAGGAAAATTACAAAAACGCTTTGATCTCTGGCGACATGATGGATGAAATAGGAAACAGTCCTTTCTTTAGAAAAAATATTACGTACACCCGAAAAAACATTTGGTCGAAAGCTTTCCATGCAAGTTTTTTTTTTTTCATATTAAAGGAAAAAATATGGGAAAAAAAAAGGTGACCACAAAAAAAAAAAAATAAATAAATAAAGGCGTTCTTTATCTTTGGTTATAAAAGTCTTTTAGGTAAACAGAAAATATTTAATGTACAAAATTTTATTTGGGAATACATTTTTGGGGATAACCCTTTAACTTTGCGTACTGCAAATCCCAAATTAACATTTTTAATAGGGCTTTATTTGCCTAATTACAACACAATACAGTTTTACTTCAAACATTAAAAAGTTTACCCCAAATATTACATAAACGTATTCAATCATTTCACATCCTGGTTCCCAGGAATCTGCATGCCATTACTCTTCCCTTTAAAGCCGGAATTACTCTGCTTCGAAATGTATTCGCTCAATTGAGAGAGAGTCGACACACACGAGGAAAGTTGCAGGTCGAAAATTTTTTCCCCGTTAACAAAAAAAAATCGTTAGTAGTATATATTGTCATTTAGTTTAATCTTTTCTTTTTTCATATTTCATAAATTTATAGAAAATTAGGATCCCCAAAAAAATCCTCGCTTTGGGAGTTTTTAAATTTTGGCGAGAATAACAGTGAACACACTTTAGAAGTGTTCCCCTACCCCCATTACCTGCAAGCGCGTAGATGGCCGGTTCCCTTTCCCGAAGGGTTCTGGCAGTCCTCGCAGCCCGGTGAGTTGGCCAGGGTGGGCGGTTTTAGTGCCCTTGCACGAAGGGTCGAACGTTCCCCCTTGGCCAGCGGAGAGCCGAGGCCCCACCGTCGAGGTGAAAAGGGGAAGGCGACGAAAGGAAGTGGAAGGAGGGGGGCTGTGCCGGGATCCAGACTTGCGAGACTCATGACGCTACAGGAGGCAGCCAGAGCAAGGATCATCCACATTGCCTGTCAATACAAAAAAAAAAAAGAAAAAAAAAAGTGAAACGCCACATTCAGCAATCGAGTTCTTTCCATCACAAAATGCACGAAGAATGGACACTTGATATAAGAAATACAAATGCAACTTCTACTAACGCAGCCAGACATGACGCCTGAGAGTTGACTTGACGAGTGGATGTGATGCTGGGGAATGACACTGGCCTTTCCCGCACCCAGGCTTCCTTTTATATGGAAACGCCCACCCCCATGACCGTCGCTGAACAATTTACTTGATAAATTGATCCGCTTCGTTAAACTGGTCTAATCGAGGTTTCGGATTGGGGATTGCGAGAGATCTTCCTCCTCTTTTTCCCCTTTTTGTAAATCATCCTTTATGTATGGGGGTTATGTTAACAGCCTAGGAGTAATATACAATATATTGTGTGTACATGTGTGCGTGTATGTAAAATCACATACACAAACACACACACACACACACGCATACACACACACACACGCAGTGTTATTTTATACTTACATAATATCATATCATATAATATTAACGCCACGGGGGGTATACTTACCATTCACTTCCCAAGGGGCCACCCATGGGGGCCCTCATGGCAAATCTTCAGGCAGGCCCCGGGGCCCATCTTAACCCCTCGCGACAAGTCTCGTCGAGCTCCCAAAGCCATGACTTCCGAGCGTCCCACGGGCCCTCCTCCCCCCGGGGGATTCTCAAAGAGCAACCTGGGGGGTAGGGCAGCCAAGGGAAATGAGTGCCCATATAGTGATTTGGCGACCCCGGGTTTTTATGCAAGTAAACAAGTCCACATCAGTTCACGGTGTAGCCATGGGTTTGGACACGTGGTCTCCCAAACTTACCCTGACCCGGAAACAGACTGTTACTAAAGGCAAAAGACGGGGACTCCAAGGACTAATAGGTAAAGGTTTTCACTTCCCAAAAAAAAAATGGCAGTATCCGTTGCCAGCCCAATCCGTCTAATGACTTTTTGGTTAACCCCAGAGATGGGATATGTCCCAAGCTGTGTAATCGTGACTAAAACGTCTTAGCAAGCAGGGATCGATGAAGGGGTTCCCCTAACAGACCCCAAAGTCTGAATCTTTGGGCTTGGTTCCCGAAGACCTCTAGGCTTAAGGGCTTTTCCATTGCTAAAGCACAAAAGCCGCCACAGGACTCCAGGGTTCCCGATAGGATAGCAACACACGGGGAAAGTCAAGGTTGAGACCTCAATTGCCCAGGTGCCCACTCTGATTTTGTAGTAGCTCTGCCCTTATCCCGCCAACAGGTTTGAAAAGTGTTTGGTGCAAAGGGACAGCCTTGCTTATCCATGAATTAACAGGAAGAATTTGGGCAGGCACCCCCCACATTTTCAACATCAGTACGGTAAAGGTTGTATTGGGTAAAAATCCATGCAGAATTCCCCCCGGGCTAGGACTCCCCCTACGATTTTCCCAGCACGAGTCAAGTGCCCTTTTCAGGTTTATGTGGGGCAACAAAAAACGACCCAAAATACGACAGTGTTTCCCCAATTTCTCGAAGCGAGTATTTGGTCTATTGGGGACTTTTCAGGGGTGAATCCGATGCTCGATCTTAGTGCCCTTAGCAGATGGTCACAGATCCGTTTAGAAGAATGTGGGGGAAAACTTTTCCTGGTAGCTGAGCAGGTATGTACAGCCAGCGATCCCCTTTCCCTTCCAGAGGGGAGACCATGCCCCCAAAGGTCAGGGGAATGGACGGCTGCCAGTGGCAGTCAAAAGCATGCAAGCCCCCGAGCCATAGGTTCACTCCCAGCCTTTAGAAGTTCAGCAGGGATATCACATTGTGGGCTTTCCACATTTCAGTTTGGAAAACGCCATCCTAACCTCCATTAGGGTAGGAGGTTTCCCCGCTGAGGGTGGGGCTGGCACAGGATTGTGATACGCTTTCATCCAAGCTAACTGTTTGGGGGGTCTACTTGGTAAGCTGCTCAAAATACTAGCCCCAAAGTTTTATGAAAACCCCCCATGATTGAGATGAATGCCCAAAAAAAAATT